>NC_052149.1:160923448-161224698 GCF_902713615.1 Scyliorhinus canicula
GGGAGAACGTGCAGACTCCGCACAGACAGTGACCCAAGCCGGGAATCGAACCTGCGACACTGCAACTGTGAAGCAATTGTGCTAACCACTATGATACCGTGCTGCCCTTTGTAGTCTTAGTTCAATGATGGCTGAAACATTTTGACTGAATTGGGAACGAATCAGGATCAGGTAATAGTCCTCTTTGAATATTGTTTATTTTGCTTAGCTAGACTGTTTGCCTTCCCATCCCAATCTGGCAGTTTATAGATCTTTCTCTGACACATAGAACGATCGAATTTCTTCTTTATCCCTTCGCCTAGACATGTTTCAAGTCTGCAGTTCAAACTCCAACTGCAATGTGATTGATACAGCTAGTCAGAATATGCCTGATTGTTTAACGAGAAGGTTGTCCAGTGAACCCTTCAATCCATCATGCCCCTACTTACAAGCCCTTTCCCCTCACATTTCATCTCTTGAAAAAAATCATTTAATTTGTTTAAAAGTCATCTATGCGTATTTTTGGTCAACCTCTATGGGCTTGATTCAGTGGAAAAACGTTCAAGCCTGCTTTTGGGTGCGTTTGGTGGAGTGTTTCTCAGTGGCTGCAGTGCTAAGAATAATCCTGTCATTCAACGGCACTTTGCAATTTTTTGGGGCTTTGGGGAGTTTGTCCCCGTCGAGGCCACACTTAGGCAGCCACCCTGCACTGGCGAGCCCAGAAACGGCTCCTTGCAGTTCAGGGCGCCAATTTGGGAGGCAGTCCCGATCTCTAGCCCACACCCCAACCTTCTCAAGGCCCCTGGAATGCCCCGTTGTCCCCTCTAACGGGCAATTCCTAACCCCTGGTAGCTGGGCACCTTGACACTGCTAGCCTGGCATCCTGGCAGTGCCCCGGCTGGTACTGACAGTGGGTATTTGTCAGCATCTCCGCTTTCCTATTGTTTGCATTATTAACTCCCATTCTGAGCTAGCCCAGGACTGATATTTTGAGATGGAGAGTGCCTGGGTGGCAATGCTCAGGTGCCAGGCTAGCATTACCATGATGCCCATGTGCCAAGGGGAGTGCCGTGGTACTATCCTACCCTGCCTGCGACCAGCCAGGGGTCTCTAATGTGCTGCGAGAACCCCTGAGGTGCCATCACGCCTGGTCCATTTTTGTGGAAACCAATGCTAAACGTCGCCCTGAGATCCCACCGGCAAGGCCGTTGGCTCCCGGGTACTAGGTGAAAGTGGCGTCCAGCTATTTAACTGAGCCTAATTAATAATTTAAATATGCAGATCTGAATCACGCCCAGCGAGGGTGAGATCCAGATCGTGCGAGGTGGAACGCGTCGGGGCCTCATGATCGGCCCGGCATGGAGCCCGATTTGGGGGGAATAAGGAATTCATTTGTTGCGCCCAAATCCGTGGCAGGTACTAGTCGGCTGCTGAATCGCGCCGACAAACCTTTCACCGGGTTTTTCTGACAAGTGTATTTTTAGAGTGCCAAAAAAGATTCAAATTGCTACAAAGTCCTAAATCTTACACACAAAACATTGGGTGTTTGTCAGCATCTCCTCTCTCCTATTTTTTGCATTATTAACTCCCATTCTAAGCTAGCCCTCGATCAGCCTTTTCGTTGCCCGTGACGTCCTGGCAGACCGCCGCAGTAGAGTTGGTGACGTTGGTTCAGCCGATGGTGGTGGTTCAGCTGATGTCCTGGACTCCGGGAGCGATGGTCCTTGAACTGTCTCCGTAACCCGGGCTGGTGGTGGAGACGCCATGGATGGGGGAGGGGTGGCCTGGGTGGGGCGCTGGGGGAAAAAGAACAGGGGGGGGTCTGTGGTGAAGTGGGGGAGGGCCGCATGCCGGCGGGTGCCAGGTCCCAGAGGGAGACCGTGTCCTGCCGACCGTCGGGGTACTCCACGTACGCATACTGTGGGTTAGCGTGGAGTAACTGGACTTGTTCCACCAACGGGTCGGACTTGTGCGTAGTAAGCGAAGAAACCCAGGCATCGTTTAAGGGATTTGGGGGTATTGGGGAGAGGGAGTTCCATCAAGGGGCGCATGCATTCAGGGTCGGGGCCTATCACTCCGTTACGCACTACGTAGCCGAGGATGGCTAGACGTCACCAACTCCACTGCTGCGGTCTGCCAGGACCTCACGGGCAACGAAAAGGCTGATCGAGTCCATTTAACTTTCAACAGCACCATGGACGTTGTATGGACACTATGTATTGTTGTTAAATGTCTGGGCCAGTGGGAAGCCAAGGATACATTTTTTATCCTTCTCTCCTTACTACTCATACCACCAGTTCTCCCCCCCCCCCAGCTCTCGTTGACACCCCACCCCCCGACTTCTTTCTCCGCAAGGGGTGAATGTGGTGGTATGATTAGCATAGCTGCCTGCCATTGGTGCAGAACAGAACACCGGCTTACCATTCACCCTGGTCGGTCATGTGCCTCTCGACCGGTTGGTTGAGACCAGTCATGTGACGGCTCCCCGATTGGTCGAGAGGCTGAGTTAACCCCACCTCCAGGGCGGGGTATAAATACCCAGTACTCCCGGCGATCGTCCTTATACTGTAATCGACCGCAGGGCTAACATCTAGCTGATTAAAGCCATACTTTTGTCCAGCAACTCGTCTTGCGTTCAATTGATGTTACATCACGAGCCCAGGACTGGTATTTTGAGATGGAGAGTTTTTCTACAATGGGAATAGGAATAGAAAGTGAAATTCAACACTTCAGGGATGACACAGAATAAACAACATAGCCATCTAAGGGCAGTGTGTGCCGGAGAATGCATGAAGCAAATGGTGATGTAAAAACCTGGGGCTGGATTCTCCGATAATGGGGCTAAGTGTTGGCGCCGTGGTAAAGACTGTAGAGTTTTCTGACGACGTCAACAGTCCCCGACGTACATTTATTCAGCGGCCCACAAGGGGGCAGCACGGACGCCGTGGGAAGTGCCTGAGGGTGCGGTCGCTGATACAATGACGTAATGCTGCAGCACCTTAAAAGAAATTTCCCCCAACACACATCCGTAGCAGGGAAGATAGCCGCCAGTGCAGTGCCGAGATTTCGAGAGGGAGAACTAGACACCCTCCTGGACACTGCGAAGTAGAAGAGGGGGGTTCTGTACCCCAGACCTGGCCACAGGACTCCAGCCGCCATTGTCCAGCACTCGTGGGAGGTGGGCGAGGCCGTTAGCGGCATCCGGTCGGTTGCCAGGACATGTGACCAGTGCCAAAAGAAGCTGCACGACCTACTCAGGCAGACAGGGTGAGTATACAGCACCATGCCCCTGGCACCAACCCTTCTACCCCACACATTTGAGCCCATTTCCCCTCCCCCCCTAACCAGTGGAAGGGTCCCACCCCTGCGCTGAACCACATGGCTGCACCCACCCCTGCCAGCCGCAGTGGTCTTGTGCCCTGTGCACCAATGCCATCACAGATCCAACCGCTGGGCCGCATGCGAGGACCGTCTAACACTGTTGATGTCTGTGTGCACCCCCCCCCCCCCCCCCCCGCGCAAGAGAGGTCCACCCATAACTGCAGGGAGTGGGAGAAGACCGCGTCGTGCGCCTGAATTGAGTCCCCTCACCATGCACGAGCAGAGTGCACTTGACATCGTTGGCGGACCGGAGGAGTGGGAGGTTGCCGAGGTCGGAGGCGTGCCACTAAGTGAGACGCGCCCCTCCCTGGTTGTGGCCCCTCACAACACATGTATGCCAACCCCCACCCCCTCACCCCACCCCCCTCACCACAACGCCCCACTCTCATCCCCGTCCGTCCGTCTAACCATACATGCTGCCTTGTGTCTTACAGCCTGCAATGTTTTGGGCCCATCCGGTGCACCCCGCCCCCAGCCAGTGCCAGGTTCAAATCCCACCACTGCAGAATTTGAATTCAATAAAAATATGGAAATAAAAGTCCAGTGATGACCATGCAAACATTGTCACAAAAACCCTTTGGTGCACTAATGTCTTTTTGGGGAAGGAAGCTGCCATCCTTACTGGTCTGGCCTCCATGTGACTCCAGGCACACAGCAATGATGTTGACTTTTAACTGCCCCTCAAGGGCACTTAGGGATAGCAATAAATGCTGGCACAGTCTGCGATGCGCACGGCCCATGAACAAATGAAAAAAAATTAGAACAAAATCTGGGAAGTTCCTATTTCTGGTTTAATTTTTGGAAATTGCAAGCAGCCAGGAGCCTCCAGCACAGATAATCTAATTTCAAGGTCACTTTGATGGAGTAGGTTGTATGAGTGCAATGGTATAACAAATAACTTACTGAAAATCAGACTTTGTTTAGCAGTCCCAGTGACCATTTTCTCATTCTGTTTGTTTTCTTTCCAAGAATTTTAATAAATACAATGCGCTGAATAATAATAATCTTTATTAGTGTTACAAGTAGGCTTACATTAACACTGCAATGAAGTTACTGTGAAAATCCCCCAGTCGCCACACTCTGGTGCATGTTCGGTTACACTTGAGGGATAATTCAGAATATCCAATTCACCTGACAAGCACATCTTTCGAGACTTGTGGGAGGCAACCGGAGGAAACCCACGCAGACACGAGGAGAACGTGCAGACTCCGCACAGACAATGATCCAAGCTGGGAATCGAACCTGGGTCCCCGGGCTGCTGTGAAGCAACAGTGCTAACAACTGTGCTCCAGTGCCACCCGATTTAATGGAGTCCACCGATGCGGGACCAGGAGAATGAGGTGGGAATACCAAGGTGGCATGGGTGGGAATGGGGGTGGGGACATTGCCTCTTTGATAGGCACTCGAGACTAATTAAGTGACCCAGCAACGGGTGAGGTGTGAGGGAGGGGTTGCTTAGAATTAATTTCCCCTCCCTCCCCTTCCAGATGCCTGGCTTCAATCTCCGTCAAAAATCATTGCCAGCCCTAAAACATATCTTCATAAACTGTGATAGATGCAATTATTTGGTGTGTTTTAACCTGCCTGCTTACCACTGGCTGGGGACTAATGGCAATCCCACAATCCTTTGGGAGTATGAACTTCCCCAATGAGGGGAGCGGAGAAATCATTAGCAGATTCCCTGCACAAATAAAGCTGGCCAGTTTGGAACCAGCTAGAGAGGAATGAGCAGCAATGGAGTTGCTGCCGCTGCCGCGACTGCGACCCCAGGAGAATCCCTTGCAGAAGTTCTATCCAGGCTACGCAGGATTGCAGAGTATTATGACTATGGTGAGACCTTGTCAGAAATGTTAATTGACCGTTTGGTTTGCGGTATTAACAATGCGGTCATCCAGAGAAAATTGTTAGCTGATCCAACATTTAATTTTCAACAGGACATTCAAATAGTATTGTCCTGAGAGAGCACAGAACAGGGAGTGTAGGAGCTGCAGGGAATGGAAGTGCATGCCATGGGGAACAACCCCTTCCGTCCGAAAGCATCCCTCTGCAGCCCTGCGGTACCTTGGGCGAGGCGACGTCCGGTCGGTGCCAGTGGCCATCGGACATTCCTCCCCGAAGGGAGCCTTCTCCAGAACCAATGGATGAGGAGCCATGTCCGTGTCGGACTTGTGGGCACAGACCCCGTCGCGGACGCCGGTCCTGGGGGCGCCAGAGGTGCCGTCATTCCGACCGAAACTGGAGCCAGCCCAGGGGCCGTACCTTTCATTTGGATGAACCTGCGACAACTACTCCCGAGGACGTGGAGACGGAGGATAACAAGCTGCAGCTGCATTGTGTGGCAGCTTCCCGTGTGGCCCTCATTAAGGTGACAGTACGGGTCAATGGTCACCCGCTTGAGATGGAGTTGGACACTGGCGCAGTGGTCTCCGTGATCGCCCAAAGGACATTCAACCGCATCAAGCAGGGTATACAGACCCTGACATTAACTGACACACAGGCCAGGTTGGCCACCTACACAGGGAAACCATTGGGCATTGCAAGAACTACAATGACCCCTGTCGTTTATGGACGCTACGAGGGGCGTTTCCCACTTATCGTGGTGCGCGGCCACGGGACCAGCCTGTTGGGTTGGGACTGGTTGTGCCATTTGCAGCTGCAGTGGCAGCACATCCTCCAAACAGGTTCTGGAGGGTTGACTGAGGTTCTAGGACAGTATCCAGATGTATTCCAGCCTGGTTTGGGGAAAATAAAAGGGGCCGTAGCCCGTTTCCAAGTTGAACCAGGAGCCATGCCTCGCTATTTCCGGGCGCACCCGATGCCTTACTCCTTGCTCGAGAAGGTAGAAGGGGAGCTCACTCGTTTGGAGACCTTGGGTATTATAAGGCCCGTCTGTTTCGCTGACTGGGCAGCACCAATTGTACCTGTAATTAAGCCAGGTGCCACAGTTAGGTTGTGCGGCGAATATACACTTGCAGTGAATACGGCTTCCCGGCTCGATCGATATCCAATGCCTCGCATAGAGGATCTCTACGCGAAGCTTGCAAGCGGACTCCCATTCACGAAATTAGATATGAGTCACGCCTACCTACAGTTGGAGCTGGTACTGTGGGCCAGAGGGGATGGGGGTGAGGGTGGTGTGGGGGTGTTGTGGGGGCTGTGAACACGCGTGTCATGGGGAATCGCAACAAAGCGGGATCTCACTTTCACGCTCGTTACCGATCTCCACCCTGACGACCTTCCTTTCCTTTCAGCTGCCGACCATGTCCAGGGCCCTCTGCTCAGCCACGGTGAGGGGCCACCATTGTTGGCTGAAGTCCAACCTTCATTGCCTGCAGGGGTGAAAGGCCAACATTTTAGTATGGTGCGTACCACCATGCCCAGCCAGATTCAACGGGTTACATGGTGGCCCGGGTTGGCACTGAGAGATTCGCCCCCACACAGCCCTCCCCCTGCCCCATCGGTGGTCGGCATCATGGGGGCCCCTGGCCCTGGCGCTAGTCCCTTATGCCAGGGGTACCGTTCGCTGACACCAGCTTCACTAGAGGCTGCCGTGGGTATTGCCCTGGGTGGTCCGCCGGTGGGCGGTGGCTGGTTGGCAGGGAGTTTGGGGTGGGGAGTTTGGGGCAGGGGAGGCGGTGTGCCGGCGGGGTGGGGTGTTGTGCGGGGTGGGGGCAACCATATGATCAGTGTCACTGTGCAGTACCAGAGGCCAAGGTGGGGGGTCAGTGGATGCGCAGCAAGATGGCCACCATAATGTGGCTGGACACCGCCCCAGTCCGTGATGGGGTCACCCTGGCCACTCGGCCTGTTTCCTGCCCTCCCCCGGCCGCCTGAAAATTCAGCCCTAATCGTTTTACTTGTTTTTCAGGGGCAGATATCAGCATCAAGTTGATCCATTCCGGGCGCACGCAGCCGTTACATCTCGACCCACTTCACCTGGAAGGAGTGCTGGGGCCCTGGGCAGTGAGGATGGGGTCGGGGGTTAAGGGGGAAAGTGCTACACCTCCACTGAGTTCACAGGAAGTTGCCATGGGAAGGAGATTAGGTATTGGAAATGATAGACTAGTTGACCAGGAGGTAACGGTCTCTTTGGAATGTTGACAATGAGGCAAATAAATCGCTAATTCACCTGGAAGGAATGTTTGAGGCCTTGGACAGGGAGGTAATTGCATAACAAATAAATCACATTTTTCGGGGCATGAAATCCATCATATTCCTATCTCTCCTCAGTTCCAGAGAAGACTCGGAATAGACTTAAACATTAACTGATTCTCTCTTCACAGATACTGTCAGACCGGCTGAGATTTTTCTTGCACTTTCTGTTTGTATTTATTTGCTGTCTCTGTCTGAGATGTTAACCTCACCATCAGCAGTTCAGATTATCCTGCTCCCCATTATCTCTGTTTTCTGCAGTGTTCACTCAGTTAGGGAAAACACAGATACTCTCTCATGAGCTAATACTACACCATACGTGACTTGAAGGATGTTAAGTAATTTCAGTCGTTAGGACAAGGGCCGGAAATCTCTGGTCGTCAGGATTCACTTCTCCCGCTGCCGCCCGCCAATGGGTTTCACGGCAGCGTGGGATGGTTTCATTGGGAAATCACATTGACAAGTTGCGGGAGGATAGAATCCCACCGTCAGCAAACAGCGCGCGGCCGGGAAACACGTGGCTGGGATCCAGAGAATCCAACCCTAATCGTTTTACTTGTTTTCCATGGGCAGATATCAGCATCAATAAAGTAACATGTAAAGCTGTTTGTTCTAGCAAAGCCTTGGTATTACGTTTTGACGAGTGTAAAATGAACAAGAAATAATGGGACGATTGACAACGAGTTACAAGACTATAATTCATACAGATAGTTTAATAAGCGTGAAGCCCAACTACAGTAGCTTTATAAATGTCAACATAATCCAAAGATTGATATACTGCTCCCATTTTATATAGTATGCAATATCGCTAATTGTTTCTTTTAAAACGTCAATATTCAGCTTTCTGGATTTTGACTCTTTACCTGGTAGACATACTGATCATGTGGATGAGATAATAGTAAGGGCAACAATGATCATGGTATCAAGCTAGTTTAAGGTAAAAATCAGCAGGCTGTTAGAACTATTAATAACATCCATCGATGCGGGCAGGAGAGGTTGCGGGGTGTTAATAATTAAAAATCATGAAATGGTTACCTCACCCTCTAACGTAAGTGCCCGTTGCCATTTCTGCAGAGGTGGGTTATGTGACATGTCTCTATCCGGCTGGGAAGAGTCAGAAATCTTCATTATAACATTGAAAATTAAACTCCCATCATGTACATGGAAGCTTCATAATAATTGCCAGCCCAAGATTCACAAAGCTGGGGAAAACCATCAGTGGATTGGAAATAGGAGTAACTGGCTGCAGAAGGTAACCATTTCTTCGAGCAGACTTGAGCCAGGAGAAGCAGAGGTGTCCCATAGCCTCTCAAGCAAACTTTGCAGTCGCCAACACCATCTTCAACCCTTGATGCCAAGCCTCCCTGCTTCATGATCTGCTGACCTATTAAGTGGTACATTTCTAAGTGGGTACAGTTATGTTTTCTGTATACATCTTCAGGGAGGAAATGATACAATGTATCATGTGATTTAGACTTGGTTTGTTGCGAGGAAGCTACCAACTCAGACATGCATACAAGTTCTCCAACTGTGTAATACTGCTACCAACTTCTCAATCGTCAATAAATGAAGCTACATAGCTTTGTGTTCAGCAAACCCTTATGTGTGGTTGATACATTGATGTTCATGCACTAAGTACAAGGAAAAGAAAAACAAATCCCAGAGACACTGGCCTTGGTTGGGCACTTTCGAGAAGAGGCTCCTGAGACACTATCTGATGCACTCCACACACATACTCCGGTACAGCAGGTGTAGGTAGGAACTCCCGACGTGCAACCGTCCCCACACCGTCATCCCAGAGATCCGATGGGACCATGTAAGGGAATGGCCAGCTTGCATGCAGGCATAACCCAAGTGGACGGTGGGCAGGAGATGGACGTTCTCAAACGATGCGGAGTACCAGAACTCATCACAGAGCGGGTTGTCATCATCTTCCATCCCATGGACTAGACCCAGTGTTACTGCCAATCCAGAGCCCGCAGCCCAGAGTGTGGCAGGAATGTATCACGGAGGGTTTGCATGCGAGGGGGAGGGATGGGGGGGGGTTGGGGGGGGTGTGATGCGGTTTCCGAGCCGCTGGCAAATTCTCTTCCCCCCCACCCCCCCCTAGTCAGTGAACCTGGAGGCAATCCGATCTTAGCTGCCCTCTGCTGCCCCATGTTGTGGAGAATGCAGCAGGGCTCAACGATGTGGGAGACCCTCTCAGCGTCCTGCCCAGAACAGTCCAGGCACCATGAAACGCATCTTCAGGAGGCCGAAGCACTGCTCGATCACGCTCCCGGGCACTGCATGGCCATCGTTGTAGTGGTTTTCCACGTTAGTCTGTGGCCTTTGGATCAGTGTCATTAGCCACGACCGCAGCGGATAATCCTGGTCAACCAGGAGCAAACTCCCAAGCTGGGGGAGCATCTGAAACCCGTCAGGAATCGATGAAGGTGTTGTGCACACTGCCCGGGTATAGGGCTCAGATGTACATGATGCGCAGCTGATGGTTACATATCAGCTGCACGTTCATCGAGTGATTCCCCTTTCGGTTTGTATCGAGTGGCCTGTCACCTGCAGGTGCTCGTAGGGGGACATACACACCATCGATCACCCCCTGGAGCCAGTACATCCCAGTGATGGTGAACTCTACTGCCCGGCAGCCTGGTGGGCTCGGTCCACATTGAAATGGATGTATTGAGCTGACTGGGCATAAAGGGCCTCCATGACAGCACGGACGCACCTGTGCCTGAGGTCTGTGAGATTCCAGACAGGTCCCCACTCGGCACCTGGAAGGACCCATCACATAAATGTTGATGACCTTGATCCTTGATGACCACTGGGAGCAGGTGTTGTCACCCCATAACCCCCGCGGCGCCAGGTGCGCCATGATCTGTCAGATATGTTGCACTGTCTCTCTCTGCTCAGCCAGAGTCTTCAGCATGCCCAATTCAGCATGTCCTGGAATGACAGGCACTGCCAGTACACACGAGGACTTTGCACCTCCTCCTCCTCGACCTGTTGTGCGGCCAGCTCTCCACCCTGAGTGGCTGCCTCCTGTTCCTCAGGGGCAGGCTCCACTGCTGCAGCTTCCTCCTCCGTGAGCAGCTCCAGCTCGTACAGCTGCAGAGCATCCCCTCAAGCTGTGACGACTAAGAGGAAGGCCACCATTACTGGTTGAATTCCATTATCCATTGTATGCAGGGGATAATATGTGGGCATGTTAGCATGGTGTATACGCCCATGCCCAACCAGGACCACTGGGCACAATAGTGGCCCTGGTTAGCACTTTGGGCTCTGCCCCGCATATACCCCCCCCGCCCCCACCCGCAACCCCACACCCATAGCCATGTCGTTGCTCGGCACCATGGGGATCTCTGGCCCTGGCGCCCATCACTGATACCAGGGGTACCATAAGCTGGTGCTGCCTTTGCGGTTCCCGCCCTGTGCCACCATAGGGGCTACAATGGACGTTGGCCTTGAGTGGGCCACCTGATGCGCACCTGCGGGTGACCACCAGGTGGGGGGGGGACGGCTATGGCTGAGGGTGGGGTTCAGGGTTGAGGATGTGGGGGCACTCTGCAGAACCGGGGTCCAAGTTGGGTGGTCAGCAGGGTGCGCAGTAAGGTGGCTATCTTGCAGGCCGCAGCACTGGCAGTCCGTGATTGGACACTGCCCCAGTCACGTGGGGGTCACCATGGCTACTCGGCCCATTCCCCCATTCCTGGCAAGTCCTCCCCCAGCCAGCCTGGCCACTGTCCGGCCCTACACCCCACGATCGTGCCTCTCTGTGTCCTACCTCCTCTCTTTCCCTGATCAGCCACGATGTCGGTTTCGCAACTTTTAAAAGCACAAGTGAACTGCACCGTCGGTAGGTAACTCGGCCCATTGGAGGTGGAGAATCGCGGAGGACCTGGAGAATACTGGGTCGGGCCCGGTAATGGTATGCAAAGTTTTTTACTGAACATGCGCTCTGGAAAGCATTGGCGCCACTGTCAAAGTGACAGAAAATTGTGATTTGGTGTCAATTCGCCGTCTGCCGCGATTTCAACTTCGGAACCGATTTTCTGCCCAATTGCGTTTCTCGATTTAGCCGTCAGCCAACAGCGAATCCCAGCCCACGGGCTGGATTCTCCGCACTCTCGCGTCAAAATCGCAGCCAGCGTGGGGGCGGAGAATCGATGTTCCCGCACGAAATAGAGACCGGCGCCGGTTCACCGATTCTGCAGGCCCCGAAAAACGTCATACTCGGGGAGTGTGCCTCACCACCTAGGACCTACCTGGGACCATTGCCAGAGGCCCGCTCAGCCATTTTCAACCCCCGACCGGCTGAAGTCCCGACGGCATGGAACTAATGTCGGGATACTCGCATGGCGGCTGCGGACTCAGTCCGTGGCCGCCCTGCTTGGGGACGGGCGGATTGGAGTCCGAGGGGGGGGTGGGGGGGGGGGGCCTTATTGGTAGCCCAGGAGTGCTTGTGCAGGGTTTGAGGGTCGGGTGCGTGGCTGTTTTGTGGCTCCGTGATGGGCATGGAGAATGTGCGCATGCGCGGCCTCCGACCCGGAAGTGCGGGAGCCCGTATCTGCAGCAAAAGCTGTAAGATCTACTCCAGGTGCCTTATAGCCCCTGCAAGGCTAGGAATTCGTATCTCTTTGATCCAAGTTTTTCTGGCATAAAACTCTACTATTTTGATGCCAGCGTGGGGACATAGTCCCAATAATGGAGAATCCAGGCCTACGTCTTTACCTTTTCATTTGCAAAATAAATCAACCTCTGCCTTCCACTCCCACACTCTTTGCAAAACTTTATCCAAATGAAACCATCTTATATTTGCATGGTAGAGAACGTCTGTGCACTGAACAAAACTTTTTTTAATGCTCTTGTTCTAATAAAGTTGATGAGCTTTGTAACTGTGTCCACACTGTTGCTTAGTTTAAGAATACCTTTGCAGAGAAACTCTTGATGAATAATGCAGTGCAGAAAAATTATTTTCTTCTCTGGGCTCGGTTTTTTCACTTTTGCCGGTCAAGTTTGGGCTTCCATCGGTGGTCACACTCGCAAATCTCTTCCAACCTGGTCCATGTTTGGAGACACAGTTATTTACTGCATCCAGTAAATCTTTTCCAGTCGTCTTCTGCGCATGCGGGGGACTCAAAATGCGTGAATCACTCCGGGTCCCTGCTAGCCCCCTGCAGGGCATTGTATCAGCTCCACTTTTTCCCAGAACTCTCCAGAGCAAAACATCAGCGTTTTTATGCCGGCGTGGGGAACATAGTCCTATTTTAGGAGAATCCAGCCCCACAGTTTTCATGACGGCGTAGGGACATAGTCCCAAAAACGGAGAATCCAGACCCTTATCTCTCATTGAGTGCCAGAGCGAAGTAAGAAAAATCATTTACCTCGCTTTTCAACTGTTAGTCCATGTTCTCCGAGGTTTCTATTACATGTCCCAACACTGTTCGCCTTGATAGTGAAACTTTGTCAAGCCGCATTTTTTTGTCTGGGCACAATGAAAAATTAAATGAAAATCGCTTATTGTCACAAGTCGGCTTCAAATTAAGTTACTGTGAAAAGCCCCGAGTCACCACTTTCCGGCGCCTGTTCGGGGAGACTGGTATGGGAATCGAACCGTGCTGCTGGCCTGCTTTGGTCTGCTTTAAAAGGCAGCTATTTAGCCCTGTGCTAAACCAGCCCCATTGCACAGTCAACCAAACACTCCTTGGTGAATTCTTCCTCGGAGAATGGCTTGCTGTTCTGGTGATTTTTATGTGCAATGGCCCCTCTGGTAATTCCATCTTGTGGTCTGGTGAAAAAAACTTTGTGCTTTTTTTCATTTGAGCAGCCACTTCATGCGATTGTCTAGCCTTCTCCTCACCAGAGATTTATTTTTATTTGCCTGCATGTTTGCTCTCGGAGTGTCGATTCAAGTTGTATTCTCTGAATATGGTGTCACTATCTGTGCAAACAAGCACACAGCATTTCCTGATACACCCGTAAAGAAGTATTTGGAAGTCCATTCCTTATGAAACACTCGGCTTTCAATGTTTACTTTTCTCTTCTTTAACACTCTCGTGTTCGTATTGTATCCATCCGCTGAAGTGTGACAAATTCGAATTCCAACAAAACTGGAAGCTATCTAACTATTTTTCACGTAGCTCTTCTGCTCCGACATTGACTGCTATCATTAGCAATGTCTGGGCAGCACGGCAGCACATGTGGCTAGCACTGTGGCTTCACAGCGCCATGTTCCCTAGGGTTCAATTCCCTAGGCTGGGTCACTGTCTGTGCAGAGTCTGCACATTCTCCCCGTGTCTGCGTGGTGCTCTGGTTTCCTCCCACAGTCCAAAGATGTGCAGGTTAGTTGGATTGACCATGCTAAATTCCCCTGCGTGTCCAAAGAGGTTAGGAGGGGTTATTGGGTTTTGGGAATAAGGTGGAAGCAAGGGCTTAAGTAGGTCGGTGCAGACTTGATGGGCTGAATGACCTCCTTCTGCATTGTATGTTCTATGTCTGCAAGATGGTTTTTTGGAGCAATGTTTAATAGTTAAGAGTTCAATAAAATAGAGTTGCATTTCTTCAAGTGTTGGAAGCCTATATCTCTCATTGCTGCAGTAAACGCAGTCCTCACAGACCCAGCATACCCAACACATCATGGTACCAGTGAGTCATGTTAGAGTTTGACAGACCTACCTTGAGACAATCTGCCTTTGACCAGCGATCAGCCATCCGGTAACATGGAAAGCGTTCGCCCTCCCCCGCCGCTCCGCATCACCAGCAACCTCGGTGCAAACTGGAAGATTTTTAAGCAGAAGTTTCAGCTGTATCTTGAAGCCACCGACCTCGAAGCCGCATCGGATGCCAGAAAGATTGCTCTCTTCCTCTCTACAGCCGGGGACCACGCTATCCACATCTTTAACTCCCTCACCTTTGATGAAGGTGAGGACAAGACAAAGTTCAAAACAGTCCTGCTGAATTTCGACAGCCACTGTGACATCAAAGTCAATGAGAGCTTTGAACACTCTGTGTTCCAGCAAAGGCTTCAGGGTAAGGATGAACCTTTTCAGTCCTTCTTAACCCATCTCCGCATCCACGCGCAGTCCTGCAACTATGGCTCCACTTCCGACTCCATGATCCGCAACCAGATCGTTTTCGGGGTCCACTCCGATCCCCTTCGCCAGCAGCTCCTTAAAGTTAAGCAGCACACCCTCACCATCGCCATCGCGTCCTGCGTCCTACATGAGCACGCTAATAACTGGTACTCCCATATCAAGGCGGCAGAGACGGCGTGGCAAGGCCCCCACGATGCAGAGCGGGTGCAGGCCGTAAAATAGCTCCAGGGCCTGAGTCTGGATGGGGGCAGCCATTTTGCGCGCTTTGCCCGGGCTCCTGCGCATGCGCGCAACGACCGAGGGGACGGCGAGGCCGAGGACCGAACTGCGCAGGTGCGGACATCGTTCGACCGCACCACGCATGCGCGGTGGCGTACGGAGCGTTCTGACTTTGGCGCCATGACGTGCAACAACTGTGGCTCCGCCCACTTAAAGCGGCAATGTCCCACGAAATCTCGACGCTGTCTCCAGTGTGGCAAGCTTGGCTACTACGCAGCCCTGTGCAGATCTGCTCAACTGCCCACCACTCAGCGATCCCAGCCGCAGCGCAGGAACGTCCGATCAGTGCAGCAACCCGTTGCAGACTCCGACACCGACATGGTACCAGATCCCGACACCGATGATCTCGCATCCGCATTCCGGGTGGGCATCATCACCAAGCATACGATGCTTTCCTCAAAAAAGGCGAAACCACTTCCAATGATGAGCATTGATCTGGACGACGAGTGGTATGCCACCCTTACGGTCAACACATCTCGCATATGCTTCAGGCTGGACACCGGCGCTTCAGCGAACCTCATTTCGCAGTCTGACCTGGATACCATCCACGTCAAGCTGAGCATTCTTCCATCGGCCTGCCAGCTTCTCGACTACAATGGCAATGCT
This sequence comes from Scyliorhinus canicula, assembly GCF_902713615.1. Taxonomy (NCBI): domain Eukaryota; kingdom Metazoa; phylum Chordata; class Chondrichthyes; order Carcharhiniformes; family Scyliorhinidae; genus Scyliorhinus; species Scyliorhinus canicula. The sequence continues at coordinate 160,938,937 of NC_052149.1, forward strand.
ATTGCTGCCAGTGGATCATGCCAGCTTGTGGTATCTCATCGTTCTTCAAGAGCCACCCTGCATTTCGAAATTGTAGGGTCCAACAAAGCTTCCTTGCTCGGTGCTCAGGCCTGCAAAACCCTGAATCTTGTACAGCGGGTTCACTCCATGTCGCCCGGTGAGGCATCAGCCTCAATTTCCAAATCCAATTAAATGACATCATTGCACGATACCGCAGCGTCTTTGAGGGTATGGGCACACTCCCCTACACATACAAGATTCTTCTGAAACCGAATGCCACACCTGTAGTTCATGCACCCCGTCGGGTACCGATACCCCTTAAGGACCACCGTAAGCAGCAGCTGCAAGACCTCCAGGACCAGGGCGTCATTTCTAAGGTCACGGCACCCACGGACTGGGTTAGCTCCATGGTTTGTGTCAGAAAACCATCAGGGGAACTTCGCATTTGTATTGACCCCAAAGATTTGAACCGTAACATCATGAGGGAACACTACCCAATACCTAAATGAGAAGAGCTCACCAGCGAAATGGCTCACGCCAGGTTTTTCACAAAGCTGGATGCCTCCAAGGGGTTTTGGCAGATACAGCTGGGCGCATCCAGTCGAAAGCTGTGCACATTTAACACCCCGTTTGGTTGTTACTGTTAGAACCGGATGCCCTTTGGCATCATCTCCGCCTCGGAGGTGTTCCACCGAATAATGGAGCAAATGATGGAGGGCATCGAGGGGGTGCGAGTGTATGTCTATGACATCATTGTCTGGTCCACAACTCCTCAGGAACACATCGATTGCCTCAAATAAGTGTTCCATAGGACCCACGAGCATGGCCTCCGATTCAACAGAGCCAAATGCTTGTTCGGTCAAGCAGAAATAAAGTTCCTCGGTGACCATATTTCGCAGTTCGGTGTGCAGCCAGATGCAGATAAGGTGTCGGTGATCAATGCTATGAAGACACCGGAGGACAAGAAGGCAGTCCTCCGCTTCCTTGGGATGGTCAACTTCCTTGTGAAGTTTATCCCCAACCTTGCATCTCACACCACAGCTCTCTGCAATCTTGTTTAAAAAAACACCGACTTCCAGGGACTACCAGCTCATGCGCGAGAGTGGCGTGAGCTCAAGGCCCCGGTACTGGCGTTTTTCGACCCTGCCAAGGAGACGAAGATCTCCACCAACTCGAGCCAGTCTGGCATTGGGGCAGTACTCCTCCAGCGCGACAAATCCTCCTCCAGGGCCCCAGTCGCATATACATCTAGAGCCATGACACCTATTGAGCAGCGATATGCTCAAATCGAGAAAGAGTGCCTGGGCCTCCTCACGGAGATTGACAAATTCCATGATTACGTGTATGGACTCCCCAAGTTTATGGTCGAAACGGACCACAGGCCACTGGTTCACATCATACAGAAGGACCTCAACGGTATGACGCCACGCCTACAATGTATCCTCCTCAAACTCCAATGCTATGATTTCGAACTGGTCTACACCCCGGGCAAGGAGCTCATTGTGGCCGATGCACTCTCTCGCTCTATCACCACGCCGTGCGAGCAGTCGGACTTCGTCTGCCAGATCGATACCATGTTGGGTTCTGCGCATTCAACTTTCCCGCCACTCACGAAAGGGTCGTACAGATTCGTCATGAAACGGGCAGGGATCCTTTACTCCAACGGTTCATGCGCCATCTCACAGGTGGTTGGCAAAAGGGCCAGTGCCCACAATTCTATAATATAAAAGACGATCTGGCAGTGGTCGATGGCATACTAATGAAACTGGACAGGATAGTAATACCACAGAGTATGCGAGAGCTTGTCCTCGGCCAACTCCACGAGGGTCACCTGGGGGTGGAAAAGTGTCACCGGCGAGCCCGAGAGGCAGTATATTGGCCTGGCATCAATCAGGACATCACCAACACTGTCCTCAATTGCCCAACATGCCAACGGTTCCAGCCGGCTCAGCCGAAAGAGACTTTGCAGCAGCATGAAATGGTGTCATCCCCATGGACTAAGGTTGGCATTGATCTCTTTCACACAAACGGCCGGGACTATGTCCTCCTCGTGGACTATTTTTCTAACTACCCCGAGGTGGTCAGACTGAATGACCTCACATCAGCTACAGTCATCAGGGCGTGCAAAGAGACCTTTGCCCGTCATGGCATTCCACTTACGGTCATGACTGACAATGGCCCATGCTTCTTCAGTCAGGAGTGGACGGATTTTGCCCGACAGTACAATTTCACGTACGCCACTTCAAGCCCCCACGACCCCCAGTCAAAGGGGAAAGCTGAAAAGGGGGTCCACATTGTTAAAAGACTGTTGTGCAAAGCTGCTGATTCGGGTTCAGATTTTAACCTGGCGCTGTTAGCCTACAGGGCGACTCCTTTGTCCGCTGGCCTGTCCCCAGCACAGCTGCTAATGAACCGCACACTACAGACAACGGTGCCGGCTATCCACATCCCGGACTTTGACAATTTTCCGGTCCTGCAAAGAATGTAACTGTCTCGGGCCCAATGCAAGTCGGTGTATGACGCCCACGCCACAGATCTCCCTGCTCTCGTCCCTGCTGACCGAGTTCGTGTTCAGCTACCTGACGGTGGCTTGTCTGCCACAGCTGTGGTGGTCAAGCAAGTGACCCGAGCAGCTCAGTGTCAGTCGTTGACCTTCTTTAGGCACCAGGTGCTGTTTCTCCTGGTCACGCTCACCAAGCTGACTGCCGCTGCCACTCCCTCTCAGGCGGTGGTGGCTGCCCTGTGGCTGACCCTCTTGGACCCTCGGGGGGTCTCCCATCTGGCTTCCACCACGTCGAACAGTCATCTCATGACAGTGTCGCCAAAGCGTGGGGCCGGTCTCCGTAGTGGCTTGGCTGCAAGCGGAGTGGGGTTGGATGTGCAGGTGGGGTTTAAGTGCCACTGTCAGTTGTTAACAGGGGGCTGGTGAGCGTAGTCCCGGGTGAATCAGCCAGTGAACCATGAATTGCAATGTGAAGCCCGTAGAGGCCCCGTTCAGCAGACCAATTAATGTTTTATCACTGTGACGGCCTTGCCAGGCCAAGCATCGGGGAGGTTGCAGCAGTTCCTGTCACTACCACAATTATAAACATTTCCACTACATCCCACCCGGTGTAGTAATGGGAGGATCCTGGTCTGTGAGATTAGGTTTTGGCTTAGTGCTGAACAGCAGCTTTTGCAAATAGGCTACCAGGTTAAGTACTAGTCTGAAAAAAAAACAACCATCTGCAGGCTTTTTCCTGACAGGATCTCTCTCTCTCTCCAAGCAGACTTTTAAAAGAAACTCTGTTGAAGTGCAAACCAAGTAATCATGGGTGGGATTCTCCAATAATGGGGCTATGACCCGCTGGCGAATCACTCTGCAGAAGGTCCAGAGTGATTCTCCTACCTGAAGGGGCCAGCAGGGCCCCGGAGTAGTATTCACAGCTCCGGCTGCCGATACAGGGACCTGCAGGTCCGGTTGGGGGTCATGGGCACGGCGGCGGCCTGTGGCGGCTGCCCTGTGCGACATGACGGACCCACACCGCAGACCGGCACCAAAAAGATAGCCCCCCCCCCCCCCTGCCGAGATGGTGCCCGCAGATTGGTGGCCCCCAGTTGATAGCCTGGCTGTCTGTGAGACACCCCCTCCCCGGTGAAGGATCTCCTGTCCCCCACCAGGGCGGCCATGGACTCTGACTCCGCAGTCGCCACTGGCCTTTCACGACAGGCAAAACATGGTTAGAACCACGCCATCGTGAACTCGGCCAGTTTACGTTGAAGAATCGCCGCGGGGGCCTCTGTCAATGGCCCCCGACCCACGCTGCGTAGATTTTGGGTTTGACGCCCATTCTCCACTCCCACACCGACCGCGATTTTTGCGTGGAAGCTCGGAGAATCCCGCCCCCTGTGTTTGCTAACTGTATTTAAAAGTGGTTTGACCTGTTATGGGTTTTGCTTGATTGGAAATAAAGAAGGTAACAGTTAGGAATTATGGGCGCGATCTAATGCAAACATTTTGAAATGTCGTTTTGGGCTGGTTTGGCGGGATATTTCCCATATGCTCTTTCGGTGAGATCCACTCTGGTATTTGCCCACACTTAGTTAATTTTTTGTGCCTTGGGGAGTTTCACCCCAGTCCAGTCCACACTGACCTCGCCGGTGAGACCACCTCCTCAGAGATCGGCCTCCATTTTTTAAAGGGTTCCCCACACCCATGGGCCAGTCACACTCCCCGCACATATGGACATTACCCCACACCCCAAAAGTGAGGAAACCCCACTATGGGGTCGCTGAGAGGTTCTGACCTTTTCGGGCCTCCCCACCTGCTCTTTCGGCCCCCTCTTTCAGGACCCCCAACCTACACCCCTCCGACCTTTCGCAGGCCTCTCCATACCCGCCCTTAATCCCTCACCCTTCATACCCCCCTCACACACCCGTTCCTGGGCGTGCCCCTCTCAGGCCCCTGGTACTTCCATCCTGGCAGCCAGGCACCATGGCACTGACACTATCCGGTGCCACCTGGGTACCTTGCCAGAGTGACGGTGCCAAGGTGCAAGCCTGGCAGTGCCAAGGTTTCCCGGTGCCAAAGGGAGAGCCAGAATGCCACCCTGCCCTGTCCCTAACCAACACGGGGTCTCCAATAGCCCCAGGTGCATTATGCCTGGTCAACATTTGTGTGAACCCAGTGCTAAACAGTACTCACATGGGGCAAAATTCTCCGATCCCCAGCAGGGTCGGAGAATCGCCTAGGGCCACCGAAAATCCAGCCCCCGCCGTGGCAGAGATTCTCTGCCACCCGGGAAGTGGCGGGGGCAAGAATCACGCACTCCGATTGGCGAGGCCCCTGCGGTGATTCTCCGGCCCGCGATGGGCCGAAGCCCCGCCACTGGGAGGCCTCTCCCGCCGCCGAGGTTTGAACCACCTCTGGTGGCGGCGGGATCAGCGGCGCGACCGGGCTCCCGGGGTCCTGTGGGGGGCGCGGGCCGACCGGACCCCGGGGGGTGCCCTCACAGTGGCCAGGCCCGCGATCGGGGCCCCCCGATCAGGGTGCGGGCCAGTGCCCTGGGGGCACACTTTCTCCTCCGCCGCTGCCACGGCCTCCGCCATGGCGGAAGTGGAAAAGAAACCCACAGCATGAATGTGCCGGTGGTGACATCAGCGGCAGCTGGCGGCTGACGTCACCGCCGGCGCATGCGCGAACCGGCAAAAGCCTTTCGGCCAGCCCCGCTGCCGGGCGGCGGGCCTGAAAGGCCGCTGGCGCCGGTTTTTGCACCAGTCGGCGTGGTGCCAACCGCTCCAGCGTGGGGCTAGCCCCCAAAGGTGCGGAAAATACCGCACCTTTGGGGAGGCCCGACCCCAGAGTGGTTGGCGCCACTCCCCTACACCGGGACCCCCCCGTCCCGCCGGGTAGGGGAGAATTCCACCCATGATCTCTCACTGGAACTGGTTATTTCCCAGGAGACCGTTAGATTGCACTTATAACTTGCTAATGAGATGCAGACTGTCTTGAATTGGTGTCAATTGGTGTCTTGCCCCATCCCGCCAATGGGAGCGAGCCGGTTAGATTGCGAACTGGTTCGTACCCGGCACGGATCCCGATTTCGGCCTCTCCCGCGATTTAACCAGCGTGCCCGGATTCTCGCTCCCAATGTGTTTAATTTTAGTTTTAAGCATTGTTTAACTGGTAATTGTGTGCTACTTTTCTGTTCTGTCAAAGGTAATTTAATACTGTGCTAATAATAAAGTTTGTTTTAATATATCACATCCCTATTTGTGCATGGAGTCACTCCTGGAGCAAAGTATCCTTTCCTTGTCATTTTACACATTTAAATAAAAATGTATTGGGATTCTGTCTGGTATCCCAGCCAACATTGGGGTCTAGTTCTGGATTATAGTACATTTAATTCCCAGAATTGACATTCCTCACCTCCATGATCAGAAAGATTTGCACCAATGTTCATATGTTTAAAAAAAAAACTCATGTTAATCTCTGACTCATGCTTAAATGCTTGTGGAAGGAACCAAAGCCAAAACAAAACTAGTCTGGCACCGTGAAATATTGCAATCTCCTAAATTATATAACTGCCTTGTAAAACTCTCTGACCTATCCATTATTCTGCATATAAATTTCCTTAATAAATTTCCAGTGAAACACAGCCGGCAGAAATATAGTAAGTAAACATACTAATCAAAAGAGAACATGAGGATGAAATCAAACAGCAAAAAATAAAAAGGCTCAAAATAAGATTGGATGAACACATTACAGTATCACACTTCATAAGTAATAATCTAAATGGCACATTGAGTTTCTCCAGATTGTTAGGAGTGCTGTGCTGAAAGATGAATGCATTTATATATATTCTGTTTTAACTCTGGGTAAATTCCTTTTGTCAGATAAATATTGGAAGGTAGTTTATTATCAGTTTCAAATTCCCAGACATTTCCCAATATATATGATTATTAAGAATACCATTACAACCGATTAAGAGCAATAATGTTCTCATTCATTATTTTGAAACTTTCAAAGAAATATTTCTTATCTATGTAAAATGGCCCAAATCAGCTTCACAGTGCCAGGGTTGCGGGTTTGATTCCCGCTTGGTTCACTGTGGGGACATCTGCACGTTCTCACTGTGTCTGCGTGGGTTTCCTCCTGGTGCTCCTATTTCCTCCCACAAGTCCTGAAATATGTGCTGTTAGGTGAATTGGACATTCTGAATTCTCCCTCCGTGTTAATGTAAACCTACTTGTGACAAAATAAAGATTATTATTATTATTATGAGATACAGCCGATGCGATTCTTTTCAGTGAAGTTGGCTGATGCAGATGAGGAGTTGATTCTACGGTTCATGTGTCTTGTCCAATCGAGAGATTTCAGTTCCCTTTTCCAATCCCTGTATGTGGTAACTTCCAGCTGCTGTTTCTCAGCACGTACACACACACACACACACACACACACACAGTAACAGACTGAAAGAGAGAGAGTTCCAGAAGAAGGCCGAATGTCTGCTTGGCAGGCAGGCAGCCTGTGCTTTTATCCCCCAGATGTGTATTTCCAAGGGACTGATGTGTGCATGCTTGCCTGGGCTATTATAGCCAGGGACCTTGAGATGAGCTCGTCGCTCATTCCCTTAGTCTTCCAGAGATGGTAATCAATCTTAGAATGTGTTTTACAAGCACTGTGAATTGTCTGGACCCACAGGCAAGGTACCCTATTGGTCCGTAGAGGCGGCCTGCAGCCATTCCTGTCAATGGCTAATTGTGCATTCATCAGTCATCTTCAGTGTTTCCTGTCAAATCTAAAAAGATACAAGTCAGGTACTTTTAAAGTGCAACATGTCCATGTATTACTCCAGATTTTTCACTATCATCGTAACATTTCCCTTCCTCAATAAATGAAATCAGATTCATTCTTATTTTATCACAAAAAGGGGAAACAAAGCATACAAAACAACAAAATAATTCCTCACACATTCATTCATTTTCTTAACAATGCTCAGCTGATCCCTTCTCAGTCTTGACTGCCTACAGGGGATCGCGTTCGAGTTCCCAGGAATGTGGTTGATTTTTAAGTGGCACACTTGGAAGAACAAACTCCGATGGAATATCCCAGCAGTCTATGCTTTAAACTTTTCCACAAAAGTTAAACGATTGTGATTGGTAGAGACTGTCTCTGTCTACCCATTTTGGACATATATCACAAAGTTAGTGTCCGCAACAACCCCAGGGTTTCTTTCTCTACTGTGGAATACCATTTCTGATTGTTGAGCTTTTTAGAGAAGTATGCAATGGGTCTGTCTACTCCAGATTTGTCCTCCTGGAGGCGGTCAGCCCCAAACCCCAGCGACAGGGAAGGAATGATGATATATTTCCAAGGCGGGTGGTGAGTGACTTGGAGGGGTACCTCTAGGTGTGGTGGGGTTCCCAGGTATCTGCTGCTCTTGTCCTTCTAGATGGGAGCGGTCGTGGTTTTGGAAAGAGGTGTCTAAGAAACCTTGGTGAGTTATTGCAGCACATCTTGTAGATGGTACACGCGGCTGCCTCTGTACGTCGGTGGTGGAGGGTTTGAATATTTGTGGAAGGAGAAGAAATCAAGTGAGCTGATTGGTCCTGGATGGTATTGAGCTTCTTGAATGTTGTTGGAGCTGCACTCATCCAGGCAAGTGGAGAGTATTCCATTACACTCCTGACTTGTGCCTTGTAGTTGGTGGATAGGCTTTGGGGAGGTCAGGAGATGAGTTACTCGCCGTAGGATTCTTAACCTTTGACCTGTCCTGGTAGCCACAGTATTAATGTGGCTAGTCCAGTTCAGTTTCTGATCAATGGTAACTCCCAGGATGTTGATTGTGGGGGATTAAGCAATAGTAATGCCATTGAATGTAAAAGGGCAGTGGTTAGATCCTCTCTTATTGGAGATGGTTATTGGCTGGCACTAGTGTGATGCGAATGTAACTTTCCACTTGTCAACCCAAACCTGGAAATTGTCCAGGTCTTGCGGAATTTGGACATGGACTGCTTCATTATCTGAGGAGTCGCGAATGGTGCTGAACATTGTGCAGTCATCCTCAAACAGCCCCACTTCTGACATTATGATGGAAGGGAGGTCATTGATGAAGCACCAGAAGATGGTTGGGTCCCACTACCCTAAGGAACTCCTGTATTGATGTCCTGGAGATGAGATGATTGACCTCCAACCACCACAACCTTCTTCCTTTGTGCCAGGTATGACTCAAACCAGCGGAGAGCTTTTCCCCCCTGATTCCCATCGACTCCAGTTCAGCTAGGGCTCCTTGATGCCATACTCGGTTAAATACTGCCTTGTGTCAAGGGCAGCTACTCTCACCTCACCTCTGGCATTCAGCTATTTTGTCCATGTTTGAACCAAGGCTGTAATGAGGTCAGGAGCTGAGTGACCCTGGCGGAACCTAAACTGAGCGTCTGTGAGCAGGTTATTGCCGCGTAAGTGGCATAGTGGTTAGCACTGCTGCCTCACAGCTCCAGGGTCTGGGTTCAATTCAGGCCGTGAGTGATTATGTGGAGTTTGCTCGTTCTCCCCGTGTCTGCAGGGTTTCTTCCGGGTGCTCCGGTTTCCTCCCATAGTCCAAAGATGTGCAGGTTAGGTGGATTGGCCACGCTAAGTTTCCCCTTATGTGGATCTATTGGGTTACGGGATAGGGTGGAGGCATGGGACGTTGGGTGCTCTTCCCAAGTGCGAGTGCTGACTCGATGGGTGGAATAGTCTCCTTCTGCACTGGAAATTCTATGTTTCTATGATTCTAAGTGCTGCTTGTTATCACTGTTGATGACTCCTTCCATCACTTTGGTGATGATGGACAGTATTGTCATGGGAGTGTCCCTTTAAGAAATGTATTTGTCTGACCACATAGCTTCAGTGATGTCATAGTGTGGGTGGAGCTGGGCTGTGGCTCTGGGGGTTGGTTTGACTTTTGCTTTGGGTTTGGAACTGGTTTATGGCTCTGAGATTTTACTTTTGTTTTCACATTTGGCGGCTGTAGACTCAGACAGCGTAATATTTTCGCCTGTCTCTCTATTTTCAATTTTAAAGAGTCATTGGTCGGATCTGCGGGTAACTGTCTGCAGTGTTCCTGGTTGTTGAGTTGTCAGTATACTTCTTTGCAATAGTCTGTTCTGTTGTAAGACTTCTTATTGTGCTCAGCCCAGTCCAACGTCGGTATCTCCCCTTCATAATAACACATTCCATCTTTGAGGAGTGATCAAAATAACATTCTGCATATACATTTCTTCAAATCCCATTGGTCAGAACTAGTTTCTAAGATAGCTGTCAGAATCGGTTGCATTCTTGAACACACTCATCTCCATCAAGGGCAGCCACCTCAGCACTTCGCTATACCGCAAGCCCACAGATAATCTCACAATGCCCCACTTCTCCAGCTTAAACACATTAACAAAGCCAACCCCTATGGACACGCCCTCTGTATACACAGGACCTGCTCAGACAAGGAGGCGCATAACAGACATCTACAGATGGTGAAAGATGCTCTCGTATGAACGGGATATGGCGCTCGACTCATCGATTGACAGTTCCAACACGCCACAGCAAAAAACCGCACCAACCTCCTCAGAAGACAAACACGGAACACAACTGACAGAGTACCCTTTGTTGTCCAGTACTTCCCTGGAGTGGAGAAACTATGACATCTTCTTCGCAGCCTTCAACACGTCATCTTGCCACAGTCATACCGCAACCGCAAACAAACCATTGTTTGCAGCATACTACCAGCCTTCAGAACGTCGACCATGACAGCACACAACCCTGCCATGGCAATCTCTGCAAGGCGTGCCAGATCATCGACATGGGTACCACCATTACATGTGAGAACACCACCATTCAGGTACGTGATACATACTCGTGCGACTCGGCCAATGTTGACTCCCTCATACGCTGCAGGAAAGGATGTCCAGAAGCGTGGTACATTGGCGAGACAATGCTGACGCTGTGACAATGGATGAACGGGCATCGCGCGACAATCGGCTGGCACGAATGTTCCCTTTCAGTCAGGGAACACTTCAGCAGTCAAGGGCATTCAGCCTCTGATCTTCGGGTAAGCGTTCTCCAAGGCAGCCTTTAGGACCCTTAAGGGCAGCATGGTAGCATTGTGGATAGCACAATTGCTTCACAGCTCCAGCGTCCCAGGTTCGATTCCGGCTTGAGTCACTGTCTGTGCGGAGTCTGCACATCCTCCCGTGTGTGCGTGGGTTTCCTCCGGGTGCTCCGGTTTCCTCCCACAGTCCAAAGATGTGCAGGTTAGGTGGATTGGCCATGATAAATTGCCCATAGTGTCCAAAATTGCCCTTAGTTTTGGATGGGTTTACTGGGTTATGGGGATAGGGTGGAGGTGTTGACCTTGGGTAGGGTGCTCTTTTCAGGAGCCGGTGCAGACTCGATGGGCCAAATGGCCTCCTTCTGCACTGTAAATTCTATGATAATCTATGACCCACAACAACGCAGAACCGCCGAGCAGAAACTTATAGCCAAGTTCTGCACACATGAGTACGGCCTCAACCCGAACCGTGGATTCATGTCACATTACATTCACTCCCCCTCCATCTGATGTGCAATCTGTGTTGTGTTCACCAGATTGTGCCCCAGAAGGTTGACCACTACCGTTGCCCATCTATGGTGGCATCCTGAGAGCTCTCCTATGATGTGTTCTCATGGGAGGCTGGGAGAGGACTATCCTGGATGGGTGGGCACTGTCGGTTGCAGGTCCTGCTGGAAAATGGACATGTGGTCAGTGTGATGGATGGGTCGCTCCTATGTATGACATTAATAACTCACGATTGGTAGGTCATCTGGTTGGGGCCCAGTGGATCCTCACCTCGGGGGACCACCATGATAGGGTGGTGTTTGGGGGGGGGGGAAGCGTTTGGGAGGTTTGAAGATGGGGAGAAGGTTTTGGGAGGGATTAGGGGAGGGGTGGCATGGTGGAATAGGTGGCCCAGGGCACAGCAGGGTGCTAGGCAGTGCCAGGCACATTCTCCTGGGGGCTGTGCGGGTTCCGTTGACAACTCACACATGCAGCCCGGTAGAGGTCATTGACCTTCTTGAGGCAGTGAATGCCTGCCCTCCTAGTGATACTGCTTGAGCTGACGGCTGCTGCCACCTCCTCCTAGGCGGCATTGGCTGCCCTGTGGCTTATAGTCCGGGATCCTCGGCGAAACAAGACATCCCTCCTGGCCTCGACCCAAGGAGCTTCTCCAGGTCTGCATTCCCGAATCGTAGGGCTGGTTGTCTCAGCTCCATGGCTGCGGGCTGAGTGAGGTTAGCTCTGCAGGAGCAGTTTATGAGTTGCTCTACCTTGTTACCGAGGGCTAGCGAGCGTGGTCCAGGAGAATTGGATGCCGAGCCTTGATTTACGATGTGAAGCCCGTGGGGCCTCCTTCAGTGCACCGATCAACATTGGATTGCGGTGACGGCCTTGCCGGGCCAAGCGCCAGGAAGCTCGTGGCAGTTTGCGCTCACTACCACACAAACATTTTAATTGAATCGGGCCCATAGTCTCCTGACTGAAAGAATAGGGGTTTGTGTTATGGGCCAGGGTTTTGAAAACACCAAAGTATATTTTGGAGTTCGCCTGACCTATAACTGTTTATTGATTTTGGTTATGATGAGCACAAGAGCCTGCCTTTCAGATGTTGTTCAACAGGGTTCTTCTACGCTTTTAATGAAAAAGCAAGCTTTATTCTACGAATTTAGCTAACATTTGTGCAGACACACAGAGGAAGAATTATTATCAACTACAAACATAAAGACTCTACACAGCTATGCATAACCCCTAATATATTCCCCCTTAACTGTTCCAATTCAACTAGAAACCCCTTTTTAAAGGTGCGGCCCAGCACACAGAACTCTTACTTGTTAGACTTGTTAGTGATACTCTGTTCCCCTTCTCAAACAGCAGGTTCGAATTCCTTCCTGAAATCAATTATCTCTTCAAAGTTATCAAGTAGTCTCGAAATAGCTTTTAACCTGGACAGTTCAAAGCCTGTCCAAACCTCGAATGGAAAGTAAAACACCATAGAGCCACAAACTAGCTCCAATCTCAAAGCAAAAGTAAAAACTCACAGAGCCACACCCCAGCTCCACGCTCACAATGACATCACTGAAGCCATGTGATGAGACAAAAACATTTCTGAAAGGGATACTCCCATGACATTTGGCATGTTTCCCTGCTTGGTTTTCATAGCTGTCTGGGAGATTTTCAAGTGTTCTAGGATCACGGCTCCAGAGTCTAACATGGAGGATTCTTCCTTCTGCTCTAAAAATCTCTTGATAAATTGAGAAATCCTCGCACTTGGATGTCTGTAAACCAACTCAAATGTAGTAAAACCGGTGGACTCACTGAGTGAATCACTGTTTACAAACAGAAGGAAACCTCATCCTTGATTGCAGTCTTGGGGGTACTAGTGACGAATGCCCTGATCACTGTTTCAATGTTTTGTGGTACAGTTCTGGGGCCCCTGCAACTGCGGGTTATTCGCTAAAGACGTCAAGTGGGTCATGCCCATGTTACCCTTGATTTCCTGGAATATTTTGGACTTGAAATTTCAGCCCTGATCCAAATGGACCTTGATGGGCAGATGATATCTTGTAAAGGACTGGGTCAGTTCCCTCATCGCTGTTTTGGTGGATATGGGGCTGGATTCTCCGATTTGAAGACCGAGTTCTGATGCTGGCATGGGAGCAGTGGCGCGATACACTCGTAAAAATGGCGCATCAGCTGCACCATCCTCTGACTGGCGGGGGGCTAGCGGGCACGCAGTAAAGACTCCAGCTTTAGCTGCAGATACAGTCAAAGAATTGCCTGGTCCATGGGCGAGCATGCACATGGCAGCGTCCTGCAGCGTCCGCACGTATAACGTACAACACTGCAGCTAGCCTGTGGTATTCCAGTGGCTGGGCATGTCAGTAAACGCAAAACATTGTGGCATCCTGCAGCGGCCGCCCGTACAACGTGGCGCCGGGCGTGCACAGAACTCGAGAATCTTCTGCCTGCAGCACCATGTCAGCTTCCTCTGGCAGAGCTTGTCCGGCTCGAGACTGGGTTACTACACAGTCTGGGAAATTCCAGGCACTTTCTCTGCAACTGTTCAGTCTCCTTGCATCATGGGCTTCTCTGAGACCACTGGAGATGCTATTACCCTTGATCCCGCCAGGTTGTTGCCAAGGGGCATGTCAACCCCATCCACGGGCAAACTGGGGACAATCCCCATGGTCACCCAACCTGCTGCAAGGTCGTTCTCTAGGTGCACCTGATAATGGTGTTAGCCACGTAACCCACTATGTACCCACTGTTTTCATGCATTAACAACTATTTGTTGCATTACACAGTCTCTCCATCGGCATTGCACTGGACTGAGTGGAGTGCTGCATTGTCAGAGGATCAGTATTGAGGGAGCCCTGCACAGTCAGAGGGTTTGTATTGTGGGAATGCTGCACTGTCAGAGGGTCAGTATTAAGAACATAAGAACTAGGAGGAGTAGGCCATCTGACCCCTCGAGCCTGCTCCACCACTCAATGAGATCATGGCTGATCTTTTGTTGACTCAACTCCACTTTCCGGCCCAAACACCATAACCCTTAATCCCTTTATTCTTCAAAAAACTATCTATCTTTATCTTAAAAACATTTAATGATGGAGCCTCAACTGCTTCACTGGGCAAGGAATTCCATAGATTCACAGCCTTTTGGGTGAAGAAGTTCCTCCTAAACTCGGTCCTAAATCAACTTCTCCTTATTTTTGAGGCTCTTCCCCCTAGTTCTGCTTTCACCCACCAGTGGAAACAACCTGCCCACATCTGTCCTATCTATTCCCTTCATAATTTTATATGTTTCTATAAGATCCCCCCCCCCCCCCCCCGCATCCTTCTAAATTCCAATGAGTACAGTCCCAATCTCCTCAACCTTGCCTCGTAAATCAACCCCTTCAGCTCTGGGATTAACCTAGTGAATCTTCTCTGCACACCCTCCAGTGCCAGTATGTCCTTTCTCAGGTAAGGAGACCAAAACTGAACACAATACTCCAGGTGTGGCCTCACTAACACCTTATACAATTGCAGCATAACATCCCTAGTCTTAAACTCCATCCCTCTAGTAATGAAGGACAAAATTCCATTTGCGTTCTTAATCACCTGTTGCACCTGTAAACCAATGTTTTGCGACTCATGCACTAGCACACCCAGGTCTTTCTGCACAGCAGCATGTTTTAATATTTTATTATTTAAATAATAATCCCTTTTTCTGCTATTCCTACCAAAATGGATAACTTCACATTTGTCAACATTGTATTCCATCTGCCAGACCCTAGCCCATTCACTTAACCTATCCAAATCCCACTGCAGACTTCCAGTATTGTCTGCACTTTTTGCTTTACCACTCATCTTAGTGTCATCTGCAAACTTGGACACATTGCCCTTGGTCCCCAACTCCAAATTATCTATGTAAATTGTGAACAATTGTGGGCCCAACACTGATCCCTGAGGGACACCACTAGCTATTGATTGCTAACCAGAGAAATACCCATTAATCCCCACTCTTTGCTTTCTATTAATTAACCAATCCTCTATCCATGCTACTACTTTACCCTTAATGCCATGCATCTTCAACGTATACAGCAACCTTTTGTGTGGCACCTTGTCAAAGGCTTTCTGGAAATCCAGATTTACCACATCCATTGGCTCCCCGTTATCTACCGCACTGGTAATGTCCTCAAAAAGTTCCATTAATTTAGTTAGGCACGACCTGCCCTTTATGAACCCATGCTGCGTCTGCCCAATGGGACAATTTCTATCCAGGTGCCTCGCTATTTTAGAACAGTACAGCACAGAACAGGCCCTTCGGCCCTCGATGTTGTACCGAGCAATGATCACCCTACTCAAACTCACGTATCCACCCTATACCCGTAACCCAACAACTCCCCCTTAACCTTACTTTTTAGGACACTACGGGCAATTTAGCATGGCCAATCCACCTAACCCGCACATCTTTGGACTGTGGGAGGAAACCGGAGCACCCGGAGGAAACCCACGCACACACTGGGAGGACGTGCAGACTCCGTACAGACAGTGACCCAGCCGGGAACCGAACCTGGGACCCTGGAGCTGTGAAGCATTGATGCTAACCACTATTCTACCATGCTGCCCGCAAATGGTAATGTCTTCCTTGATGAATTTCTTCCTTGATCATAGATTCCAGCATCTTCTCTACTACCGAAGTTACTACCGTAACAGCCTCCCCGAACAGGCGCCGGAATTTGGCGACTAGGGGCTTTTCACAGTAACTTCATTGAAGTCTACTCGTGACAATAAGCTATTTTCATTTTCATTCATTTCAAGTTCACTGGCATATAATTACCCTCTTTCTGCCTACCTCCTTTTTTAAACAGTGGTGTCATGTTTGCTAATTTCCAATCCACCGGGACTACCCCAGAGTCTAGTGAATTTTGGTAAATTATCACTAGTGCATTTGCAATTTCCCTAGCCATCTTGAGGGAGCACTGCACATTCAGAGGGTTTGTATAGAGGGAGCACTGCACTGTCAGAAGGTCAGTACTGAGGGAGTACTTGTGGTTTACTTGAATATTGTCTTCCTCTCCATAGGGTCTTTTTCTGCCTTTGCTCGGGGATCTTTTATTAGCTTTCCTCTGGCTTCAACTGAATTGAGTAGCTAATGTGCAACATCAATGATCTGGAAATCTAAATCTTTCTTCTTGCCATTGCATTGGGATCTCTGACTATGAGCCTCAGTCTTACTTTCAAGGTTTTCATTTGGAAATCTCCATCTTAAGCCACTTTGCAAAGGTCTGTCAAGGTCAAAATGATGCACGATGCACCATCTATCTGACACTTGTTGTTCGCTTGATACTCTCCCACTGTGGTCATCATTGTAATAGTCACAAACTATTTGCTTCCTGCAGACTTGACAGAACCAATCTGTTGTGGCGTGTTTTGTTTTCCATCAGACTCATCTGCTGACATCTCTCCAGTGGCTATCTGTATAGACTTGTTCTGCTTTATTCTGGTCAAGCACTTGTGTGCGAAATGATTTTGCGTCCTGCAGTTAAAACACTGCTTTCCCCATGCTGCTCCATTATTTTCTTGTACATGCTGTCCTCAGCTTCCTTTGTCTGTGATTGCTCCACCCTTTCTCTTGGACCATCTCTCAGTATAATGTATTTCCTGGTCTGCTCTGCTCGATGCTCCAGCTGACATCTCACAACTTATGCATTTCAACACACATTTAGTTTTCTTTAGCATTAATTTCCTATCTTTCAATAGGCATGTTTTCAGCAAGCGATCTATCACACCTCGGACTAATCACCAAGGACTAATCTATTTTTAATCGTATCATCTTTTAGCTGCCTGAATACACATGGTTCTGCCAGCGGCATTATTGCCGTCACATACCATTCAATGGTCTCATTTTCACTCTAAACTCTAGAGTACAATACATGTCATTCATTTGAGGTTCAGAATGTATGTTCAAGGCATTAAAAATCTGTTTACCAGTTGGGATTAGGGTGGTATACACGTTGTAACAATCCAACTCCACTAATGTTTAAAGTTATACCTATCTGTTCAGACTTGTTAATTAAGTTTGCCATTGTAGGGGCAGCATGGTGGCGCAGTGGGTTAGCCCTGATGCCTCACTGCGCCGAGGTCCCAGGTTCGAATCCGGCTCTGGGTCACTGTCCGTGTGGAGTTTGCACATTCTCCCCGTGTCTGCGTGGGTTTCGCCCCCACAATCCAAAGATGTGCAGGCTAGGTGGATTGGCCACGCTAAATTGCCCCTTAATTGGAAAAAATTAATTGGGTACTCTAAATTTAAAAAAAAAAGTTTGCCATTGTAAGTGGAAAAATTACCAGCTTTACCACAAATCAATTTTCAATTTGACTGCAGATGCGAGTGGAAAATTTAGTGTAGCCATTTTACTCATGCAGTTTATTTGTAGCCCTTGTCTATATTTCTTTTGTCCTTTTTCTATAGCTCAGCGCTTTTCCTTTGTTCTTTTTAAATAGCTTTCTACAGGTTTGAACTTTTTTGCGTCTACCTTTTCTCTGTCGTCTCTCTGCAGCCAGTATTTCCTTTGTGTGCTTTTCTTTTGTCCCTTTTAATCAGCTATCTTTTTGTAGATTTGAATCTTGCTGTGTCCCTGGTTGATGATGTCTTCTCTGCATCAATTATTCTTCAATTCCCGATGCCGTATTTCACATATAAGGAGAGCCAGTGTTGGTCTCTGTGAGAGGCTTTATTGAACAGATTAGAAATGGCAGCCTGCAGGGAGATTGCCTCAAGGCAGAAACACACGACTAGGGCACGCCAGGTAGTCATGTAATGCACTTAGTGAGATTGCATTTTCAAAACGCAAACTATTTGTGTAAAAATGATTACAGGTCGGATATCTATTATCCAAAATCTTCAGTGCCAATCACTTTTCGGATTTCAAATCATTTCGTTTTCGAATACTGCATAATAGCTATACCCTAAAGTGAAGAAACAGAAACTATAAGAAGCTGGCAATAGCCAGTTCAAGCATTCCAAGTACTCATGATTGAACTGGTGGAAGTCTTATCTGATTGCTTGTCTATAAATATATGAACAATTTCAAATCAATCACTTTGTATTGTATGTTGCATGGATTTTGTTTTCTTTTCATTATCAACTGCCAGTTCATTGAGAGATCCTTGGCACAGTTCGTGTCAAATTGGGCCATAGATTTCCTCCACTGGAGGTTGGGTAGGGTTAGAGAGATTCATGTCCGTTTGGTTCAGCGGCGTCTTGCACTGAAAGTCGCAGAAGTTCAAAAAAAGTGGGGGTTTTGAATCTATTCAATTTATGGATAATGGGTGGCCGGGCTACTCCGAAATCCCGGCCAAGTGTTGACGCCGGCGTCAAAACCAGCATGAGCGATGCCGGCATCAACGGGCCTCCAGACCCAGGTATTCACCCCTTCCTAGGGGGCCAGAACGGCGATGTCCCGCCAGGTAGGACCATACGCAAACGACACCGGCGGGTCTCGGCGGAAGTTGGCACGCTCTCGATTGCCGTCATTTCTCCGGTCGCTAGAGAATCGGGGGCCCGGTGTCGGAGCGGCGTGTCAGAATTTGTGTGCCCCTCCTCCAATTCTCCGACCAGCCACAAGATCAGAGAATCCCGTCCGATATTTGACCTTTACTAGGCCGGAATTTCTTTGGCAGCATTAAGTTCCAATGTCAGCACCATATGCAGGTCCCGAGCTCACATTGGTAGACAATGGCATTATTGTGGCAATCTTCCGAGTAGCAGGCTCTTAATTGGCTGATTCTAGGCCTGGCTGCCCAATTGGATGGTGGGCTGGCTCTCCACGCTGCCAGTTGGATCGGAAAGTCAGCAGCTCTGCAACTTCAGCAGCACCTCCGACAGAGGGGGCCGCTGATGAGGCTCGGGGCTGTTTAGCACAGGGCTAAATCGCTGGCTTTGAAAGCAGACCAAGCAGGCCAGCAGCACGGTTCAATTCCCGTAACAGTCTCCCCGAACAGGCGCTGGAATGTGGCGCCTAGTGGCTTTTCACAGTAACTTCATTTGAAGCCTTCTCGTGACAATAAGCGATTTTCATTTTCATGAGGAGAATGAGAGGCTGCTTCCATTTTGAGTAACCCCCACAGGGAAATTAAACCTTTTCCTTCTGTGTTAAGGACAGGCAGGAAGTCCTCAGTGTGATCAGGAGCGGCTTGGAGACAAACCCCTCCTACATCGGTGTTGGGGCTGTGTGGATGATCTTTGGAGGTGGGGCTTTTGTCTAGGCCAGGGGTGGGCAAACTACGGCCCGCGGGCCGCATGCGGCCCACCAAGATCAAGTCATTTAAAAAAAAATAATTTTTTAAAAAATTTTATTTTAAGGTTAATGGGGGGGGGGGCTGTTGGGTTACTGGTATAGGGTGGATACGTTGACTTGAGTAGGGTGATCATTGCTCGGCACAACATGTGTTTCATGTGAAGTTTCTACTTTAAAATATTAATTAATAAAAATTAATTGCTTTTTTTTCTTTAAAAACCTTTTATTTTGGCTATTTAAAATATTAATTATTTTACTTAATATACTATGCGGCCCTTTAAAATTGTGAATTTCTGAATGTGGCCCTTGCACGGAATAGTTTGCCCACCCCTGGTCTAGGCCATTGGAACCCACATTGCACCACCCCGGGAGACTGCCCTGACAGTCTTCCCACACAGTTTATCAGGGATACGCTGCTACTGTCAATACCTCACTTGGGCCTTTAAATGTAATAATTAACCATTTGTATTTGGTCAGCGGGCCAAACCACTGTGGTTCCTGTTGATTGGAAACCTTCCGGTGGTGGGTCTGTGCCAGGGAGCCATGCTGATGCAGCTCCCTGTCGTTTAACTGGCACCGCCCCTCATGCCCCCACACACAGGCCTTCTCGTCCATCATCCAGGGATCAGTAAAATTACATTTCCAACTTCACTTCCGTCAGGTCTGGCTCTAATTTCTAGATTATGCCCCCTTGTGCTGGACTCCTCAACACAGTATCTGCCTGAATGAGGGACATAAGTCCAATATCCAGCCACTGAATAATGTTACAATATCCTGGGTGAGTGCATCTTTAGTTCCAGCCCTACAGATCCCAGCGCCCCAACATAGGTGAATTAACCAATAATTTGTGAACTTTCCTGAGATCTTTAACCCTTGACTGCTCCAATGAGTTACAGCACTAGGTTTATAAATAAAGCATTAAGAAACATTTATTTATAACAAGAGTAAACGATGGAATAAACGATATAATGGAATTAAAGGAAAAATGGTCTACTAGTCTAACTATTCCCGAAATCCTGTCCCACCCTCCACCCAGACACAGACAAGGCAGACACATGGTGGGAGTAGGAAAGGTAAAAAAATAATAGGGATTGAAAGAGAATGAGAGATTTGAGGATCTTCACTGCTGGGGCTGAGGTCTTTATAGGCAATGATCTCTTCAGAATGCAAGGTGTTAGAAACCATCAGTTGGTTTGGTTCTTCAAGCCGAACCATTCAGGCCAGATTCCCAGGTTGTGGAATCCCCTCTAGGGACACACTTTAACTTGTGTTGAGCTGAACCTTACCCTCAGAAGATGCATTTCAGGTCTGCTCAGTTTCTGCATATGTGGTCAGCTTCAGCAGATCCACCAACACCCACAGTTAAACAGAATATCAAAGCAGCAGTATTCGCAAGATCTTCAAGCGGTTTGATTCCTTTAATGGGAGAGGAAACTGGAAAATTTCCCTTCCCCCACCTCTATCTTCAGACTTTGAAACCCGGGATTGCAATGGATTTGATTGGTTAGGAGAAAAGTCCATCAAAATGACATCACGGGCTATGTCATAGAACATACTGGACCAAGTGAGCTGTGTGGTCAGTCCAAATGGGGCAGCATGGTAGCACAAGTGGATAGCACTGTGGCTTCACAGTGCCAGGGTCCCAGGTTTAATTCCCTGCTGGGTCACTGCCTGTGCGGAGTCTGCACGTTCTCACTTGTCTGCTTGCGTTTCCTCCGGGTGCTCCAGGTTCCTCCCACAGTCCAAAGTCTTGCAGTTTAGGTGGATTGGCCATGATAAATTGCCCTTAATGGCCAAAAAAGGTTAGGAGGGGTTATTGGATTATGGGGATAGGGTGGAAGTGAGGTCTTAAGTGTGTCAGTGCAGACTCGATGGGCTGAATGGCCTCCTTCTGCACTGTATGTTTTTTTAAATAGCAGCTTCCAGCGGTGGGGGTGGGGGGGGGGGGGGGGGGTGGGGGGGGGGGGGGGGGCAGGGAGCAGAGTCTGTAATGTTGCATAACAGGAACTTCAAAAAAGAAACACAGAATAGTCAAGGATTTAGTAAGGTCCTTACAATAAATGGCGCCAGTATGGGCTGCAATGTGTTGTCCACCGACTCTTTGGGTGGCAGGCTGAGAAACACCACCATCCTAAAAATCCAGGTACCCATGTGCAGACTCTGAAGCGTGCATCTTTGAATCGCGGAATGTTCTTTCTGCAGATTTCTCGAACGATCATGTCCTCATCCATTGATATACATATCAAACTGGTGGAACTGCTGTTTGAGACTGATTGTGGAACCAAGGTAAAGGTCACAATTTGAGGACTGAGCAGAAATTGTAAATGTTTACTTTTGCCATTAGGCTGTCTCAGCCACCTCATTTAATTATTGAAGCATAGCAGAGAGATGGGAAATTATCAGGACATATAAAACTTATCTAAATGTTGTCAACCATCACATGGAACTTGGCCTGGTGATTGCTGCCAAAAGCAGATCGCAAACATTAGTATAACCATACACTATCAAGCAGCGCAGACCTAAATGCTGAGCTGATCTTTAAAATGTTGATATGTGTCAGTAATATAATTGTAAGCAGCTTAGTTGAATTGGAACGTGAAGATATGAGTCCAAAATTAATAAGCCTAAAGCAAAACTTGAGATTTAAAGGATTTTTCCCCCAGAAAAATGTGGTTGTGGTGAAGAAGGCTAACAGATGGAGCAGTTAATACTGCGCGAATTAACTCCTTCAATGGTAAACTACCTAAATATGTAGGTATAAGTGAGATTGAAGGATACAAGTTGATGTATAATTCAATATTTCATGGAACACAATGGGCGGGATTCTCTCAGCCTACGCCGTGCCGGAGAATCGCCGGGCCGGACGAGAATCGTGCGACGTCGCCCCGACGCCGGTCTGCCGATTCCCCGGCGAGCCTCCCGATGATTCCCCACCCGGGAAGGGCCTTGCGGCCGCACAAAAAATCCGAGTCCCGCCGGCGCCATTACGTGTGGTCTTACCCGGTGGCACCTTGCTGTGAATGCACCTGGGGGCGGCCTGGTTTTGGGGGGGAGGGGGGGCTACTGATCGGCAGGCCGGCCTCTCGGGCTGGGGGCCTCTTTTGTTCCACGCCGGCCCCTGTAGCCCATACGCCATGTTGCGTCTGGGCCGGCGCAGAGAAGGGAGCCACTGCGCATGCATGCATTAGCGCCAGTTGCAGTGCTCATGCGCCCTTTTGACGCCGGCATCGGCAGCTGGAGCGGCGTGGTTCGCTCCAGTGCCGTACTGGCCCCCTGTGGGGGTCAGAATCGCTGCTCCTGAGGCCATGTTTATGGCGGCATCAACACTTAGCCTCAGGATCAGAGAATCACGCCCAATGACTCCTGTATTTCACAAGCAACAAGATTGTGTGATCTGTGCAAAGCGGTGTTCTGGCAGTGTCACAACATTTTAATTTGTCATAAGAATTCTTGAGATATTCGCTTAACAGTTGCCCCTTGTTGCAACAAAGTAACTGGTTACACCCAGATTGAAGTCAGTCATTTTGTAAAATGAAGTCGGTAAGCCAGCACAAAGATTTTTATTTATTCATTTGTGGGCTGTGAGCATCACTGGAAAAGTCAGCAATTCGCTGCCCATCCGTCCATCTCCACCTAATTGCCCTTGAGAATGTGGTGTTGTCCACTGCAGTCCATCTGGTGAATGCCAAATTTTCAATTATAATCAGTCCATCCACTTTCTCTTATCGTTTGATACTGGATTAACAAAAAGCCGAACAAGAAAATCCCACAAAAGCAAAAGGGAATTCAGTAAGCGAAATAAAGCCCAACAAAGGGCAGATTGCTCTCTGGAACTAATTAGCTTTGAGGCCCAAGTGGCTTTATGTGATTATTATTTTAATGTGTTCTTTCGACTGAGGTTGGGGTATCATCTCCTTAAAACTCAAAATATCTCCATGGTTTTATGCTTTCCTCAGTGATTAATCTGCATTTTGTCGAGTACTATGTCTGGAATCTTGTAACTTGTTTGAAGCCATTAATGCCTAAACATTTAGCCTTTGTAATCCGAATGTGCAGACATTGAACATGTTTCTATGGCAGCCCTTTGTCTGGTATTTTAATGGAATTCATAACCTATTTATTTAAAATGAGTAGTTTGAATAATGGACAAAGGAATACCATATCAATGCTTTCATGTTAACAGGCTAATAACTAGCAATTTTCTGGCTCCATCCGCAGTTCTGGCAATTTGGTAGCTTCATCATCATTTTTAACAATTAAACCCTTTTGCCTTTCGAGCCACTTCGTTAGATATAACATTGTTACACTTCAAGACTATATTTTTCAATTCTATGAACTCTATAATTAACACAACAATCTCAATTTCAGTGAACTGTAGCTGCCTGTGTCTAACTGGGGCTGGATTTTCACAGCCCCACGCCGAAATCGCATTTGACGCGGGGACGGAGAATTGACTTTTGTGCAAGAATTGGACCCGGCGCCTCTCCCCTGGTGCTCGTCCGAGGTCCTCGTGCCTCTTGGAGCTCGTCTGCAGTCCGAGTCTGGCATGGCGCTGAGAGCGGCTGCTGGAGGCTGCCGCCGTGCGCATATGCGGACTCAGAACCGGAAGTGCGGGGGCCCGTATCCGCAGCCAAAGCTGCGTGAAGCTCCCTATGTTATTCTCCAAGTCTGAATAAAGATTGTAGACTTACAGTTGACACAAATACTTTATTCAATGGGTACGTTCTGTTTCCAGAGCTTAACTAGATATAATACAGTTCAGAGGTATGACCAGTGAAACTAAGGTAAGCTGCCTATGCTGAGCTGTCTCTGGCTGCTGCTGCTCACTAGCTCTGTGCTTCTGAAAGAGGCGGATCCTCCCTGGGGCTGTACCCTTTATACCCATCTCTGATGCCCTCCAGTGATTCTGTGGCTGTTACATCTGTCTGTAGTCCCTGGTGTATGTGCAGATGTATGTAAAGATGTACAGATCACTACATCCCCCCCCCCCCCCCTCTTTTATTTGACATGTTTTCTAGACTGGCCACTTTGAAAATGATAAAAGTAATACAGAAACAATTAACTGTGTTGTGAGTCCATCGTGAGAAATGTCCATATTCTTCTTGTGTGTGTGTTGAAGTGTTGTTACAAATCCAGCCGGTGGGGTGCCTTACGGCCTCTGTTGGAGCGTCTTAATGGTGGTAGTAGGGATGATGGTTTGATGTCATCAAGAGTACTGTCTGGCGTTGTGTGGCGAGGAACGTCCTGTGGACAAATGGACTCGGTCAAGTCCAGTGTGGCAAATACTGGCGTTGTAAGTCGAATCTCTAATAGATCCCGGCATTTACGGTGAAAAAGTACTCCCACAGATGATTTGACAATGTAGGACCGCAGTGCCTCCTGCCTGATCACCATGGCTGACTCAGACCATCCGCCTTCTGTGTCCCTGATTCTGATGGTGTCACCTATTGTCAGTGGCTTGAGTGGGATCGAGAACCAGTGCATTGCCGGGGTCTCGGAATTGCTTTGCCTTTAGGGTTGTCCGGATGTCTCTGCCAAAGAGCATTTGCACTGGCGACAGTCCTGAGCTCAATGGGGTTGCTCGGTACAATAACAGAGCTAGGTTAATGTCGGAACGTGACTTGGCTGCTTTGCTGATGAGTCGTTTAATGATGTGGACACCTTTTTCCCCTGTTCCATTTGATTGCGGGTAACGATTCTGTGTTGCACCGTTGTCTGACCTCATCTTTTTCCTGTGTTTGTGGTATTGATTCTGTATGTCATCGTTCGTGAAAGCTGCTTTGCTTGTTTGTTCTGGAGCAGATGTGAATTTGTGAGATTCTTTATCATGCCATGGCATGTTTGTAGTCTTGTCATTGTTTTGCAGTGTGCTGTGGCATTGTCCTTCACGTGCAGTGTTGTACCATGTTGTACAGGTCATTGTTTCATTGTTGTTGTTTCTGTTGTTTCTGTCTTTTTGTTTTCGTTGTCGTTCTTGTTGTTTTTTTTGTTGTTTCTGTCTTGGTTGTTTTCGTTGGCGTTCTTGTTGTCGTTTTTGGTCTTTTTGCCGCGCTTGTTGATTTTGTTTTTGTTGTTTTCGCTTTTATTCTTGTTCTTTTTCTTGTCATGCTTGTTGTTTCTGGGATGCTTCTTGTTGCTTTTGTCGTTCTTGTTGCACTGCGTGTTGTTTTTGTTGTTGCTGTTGTTCTTGTTTCTGCTGTGCTTCTTGCAGGTTTTGTTGTTCTTGTTGCACTCAATGTGTGTGCCATGTGGATGATTTGAGTCATTGTCACAGTTATTGGTGTCGGTGTCCTTTGTGGTATCTGCTACATTGAGCGTATCTTCTTGAGAATTGTGAGAATGATCTGATTTTGCATTGATGTGGTGACATCAGTAATTTGTGGTGGATTTGATTCCTCTTCTTTGCTTATTTGGTACTCCTCTTCTAGAGTCATTTCTGGTTCACTTGAATCATCACTGATTTCCAGGTGCTCCTCTTTTGGAGTCATTTCAGGTTCACTTGAATTATCATTGATTTCTTGGTGCTCCTCTTTTGGAGTCATTCCAGGTTCATTTGAATCACCTGTGATCTCTTTGTGCTCCATTTCTGGAGTCAAAATCTTCAAGATTTCTACAGATGTGGTCTCTCTGGACTCTTGGTGCGCCTCTTCTGGAGTCAAAATCTTCATGATTTCTATTGACATGGTCTCTCTGGACTCATGGGTGGCCGTCCTCTGATTATTAAGTGCTTCTGTGCAGACAAACTGAGATATGTCAGTCTCGCTGCGATCCTGCACATCCTGTATGGGAATTGTGATTTCTTCGTCACTTGTCTCACATACAGTGGGTAGACATTCAGTGTCTTCTTCTGGTGTATCAAATAAGCTTGATAGATCTTCATGGTCTTGTACATGCATGGCGTTCGCTATGGAGTATTTGCTTGCTTCCATTTTTGAGACTGTCACCGAGTTGTCTGTGGAGGCTTGCATCACTCTCTCTGTGGCGTTTGTCATCGCTCTCTCTGTGGAGTCTGTCATCGCTCTCTGTGGAGTCTGTCATCGCTCTCTCTGTGGAGTCTGTCAGCTCTCTTTGTGGAGTCGTGCAGTGTTCTCGCTGTAGAGTCAATCTGCTCTCTCTCAACTGAGTCGTTCTGTGCTCTCTGTGTGGTGTCATCTTCGTCTTGGGTATTGCTGTCATCCAACGATCTGCCATGGCACCATGGTATTGGATTCATCTACCATGAGAAGAGTCGTATTGAGCTTTTCAACCGTGTTGCTAATGCTGTGATCAGGATCTCCTAATAACTCAGCCATGTCTGACCAGTATTGTGTGTATTTTTTATTGGACAAATCATCGCTTTTTGTTTCAGAGTTGTGATTGTTCTCTTCATGTTCAATGAACAAATCATCTTCTTGTGTGGAGGCTGGGACCCTTTGTGGTGCGTGGACCACTCTCTGTTTCTTGACGTCAGGCCGCAGCATAATCCTGCACTCACGAGTTGGGATGTCATATATGCTGGGCTGAAGATTCCCCATTCCGAAGAACTCATAAGAACATAAGAACAAGGAGCAGGAGTAGGCCATCTGGCCCCTCGAGCCTGCTCCGCCATTCAATGAGATCATGGCTGATCTTTTCTGGACTCAGCTCCACTTTCCGGCCCGAACACCATAACCCTTAATCCCTTTATTCTTCAAAAAACTATCTATCTTTACCTTAAAACATGTAATGAAGGAGCCTCAACTGCTTCACTGGGCAACAAATTCCATAGATTCACAACCCTTTGTGTGAAGAAGTCACCTCCTAAACTCAGTCCTAAATCTACTTCCCCTTATTTTGAGGCTATTTCCCCTAGTTCTGCTTTCACTCGCCAGTGGAAACAACCTGCCCGCATCTATCCTATCTATTCCCTTCATAATTTTAAATGTTTCTATAAGATCCCCCCTCATCCTTCTAAATTCCAACGAGTACTGTCCCAGTCTACTCAACCTCTCCTCATAATCCAACCCCTTCAGCTCTGGGATTAACCTCGTGAATCTCCTCTGCACACCCTCAGTGCTAGTACGTCCTTTCTCAAATAAGGAGACCAAAACTGAACACAATACTCCAGGTGTGGCCTCACTAACACCTTATACAATTGCAACATAACCTTCCTAGTCTTAAACTCCATCCCTCTAGCAACAAAATTCCATTTGCCTTCTTAATCACCTGTTGCACCTGTAAACCGACTTTCTGTGACTCATGCACCAGCACACCCAGGTCTCTCTGCACAGCGGCATGCTTTAATATTTTATCATTTAAATAATAATCCCGTTTGCTGTTATTCCTACCAAAATGGATAACCTCACATTTGTCAACATTGTATTCCATCTGCCAGACCCTAGCCCATTCACTTAACCTATCCAAATCCCTCTGCAGACTTCCAGTATCCTCTGCACTTTTCGCTTTACCGCTCATCTTAATGTCATCTGAAAACTTGGACACAGTCCCCAATTCCAAATCATCTATGTAAATTGTGAACAATTGTGGGTCCAACACGGATCCCTGAGGAACACCACGAGCTACTGATTGCCAACCAGAGAAATGAATGAAATGAAAATGAAAATGAAAACCGCTTATTGTCACGAGTAGGCTTCAAATGAAGTTACTGTGAAAAGCCCCTAGTCGCCACATTCCGGCGCCTATTCGGGGAGGGTGTTACGGGAATCGAACCGTGCTGCTGGCTTGCCTTGGTTTGCTTTCAAAGCCAGCGATTAGCCCTGTGAGCTAAACAGCCCCTAGAGAAACACCCATTAATCCCCACTCTTTGCTTTCTATTAATTAACCAATCCTCTGTCCATGCTACTACTTTACCCTTCATGCCATGCATCTTTATCTTATGCAGCAACCTTTTGTGTGGCACCTTGTCAAAGGCTTTCTGGAAATCTAGATATACCATATCCATTGGCTCCCCGTTATCTACTGCGCTGGTAATGTCCTTCCGAGAGGATCCCTAACTATGAGATCATGAATCAATCCTGTCTCATTACACAGGACAAGATCTAGGACCACTTGTTCCCTCATAGGTTCCATTAAATACTGTTCTAGGAAACTATCGCGGATACATTCTATAAACTCCTCCTCAAGGTTGCCTTGACCGACCTGGTTAAACCAATCGACATGTAAATTAAAATCCCCCAAGATAACTGCTGTACCATTTTTACATGCATCAGTTATTTCTTTGTTTATTGCCTGCCCCACCATAACGTTACTATTTGGTGGCCGATAGACTACTCCTATCAGTGACTTTTTTGCCTTACTATTCCTGATTTCCACCCAAATGGATTCAACCTTATCCTCCATAGCACCGATGTCATCCCTTACTATTGCCCAGATGTCATCCTTAAATAACAGAGCAACACCACCTCCCTTACCATCCACTCTGTCCTTCCGAATAGTTTGATACCCTCGGATATTTAACTCCCAGTCATGACCATCCTTTAACCATGTTTCAGTAATGGCCACTAAATCATAGTCATTCACGATGATTTGTGCCATCAACTCATTTACTTTATTCGGAATACTACGAGCATTCAGGTAAAGTACACTTATGTTGGTTTTTTTACCTCTGTTTTGAATCTTAACATCTCCAGTTTTAGTCCTTTTAGTATTACTGGGCCTATTCACTGAGCTCCCCTCAGTCACTGTACCTTGTACTGTCGCCCTTTTTGATTTTTGACTATGTCTTCTCTGCCTTGCACTTTTCCCCTTACTTCCTTTTGCTTCTGTCCCTGTTTTACTACTTTCCAACTTCCTGCATCAGTTCCCATCCCCCTGCCACATTAGTTTAAACCCTCCCCAACAGCTCTAGCAAACACCCCACCTAGGACATCGGTTCCAGTCCTGCCCAGGTGCAGACCGTCCGGTTTGTACTGGTCCCACCTCCCCGCAGAACCGGTCCCAATGCCCCAGGAATTTGAATCCCTCCCTCTTGCACCATCTCTCGAGCCACGCATTAATCCTATCTATCCTGACATTCCTACTCTGACTAGCTCGTGGCATTGGTAGCAATCCTGATATTACTACCTTTGAGGTCCTACTTTTTAGTTTATCTCCTGACTCCCTGAATTCCGCTTGTAGGACCTCATCCCGTTTTTTACCTATATCGTTGGTGCCTATGTGCACCACGACAGCTGGCTGTTCACCCTCCCCCCCAGAATGTCCTGCAGCCGCTCCGAGACATCCTTGACCCTTGCACCAGGGAGGCAACATACCATCCTAGAGTCTCGATTGCGTCCACAGAACCGCCTGTCTATTCCCCTTACGATCGAGTCCCCTATCACTGTAGCCCTGCCATTTTTCTTACTGCCCTGCTGTGCAGCAGAGCCAGCCATGGTGCCATGAACCTTGCTGCTGCTGCCTTTCCCTGGTGAGCCATATCCCTCAACAGTATCCAAAGCGGTATATCTGTTTTGCAGGGAGATGACCGCAGGGGACACCTGCACTGCCTTCTTACTCTTGCTCTGTCTTTTGGTCACCCATTTTCTATCTCCCTCAGTAAGCTTCACCTGCGGTGTGACCAACTCGCTAAACGTGCTGTCCATGACCTCCCCAGCATCACGGATGCTCCAAAGTGAGTCCATCCGCAGCTCCAGAGCCGTCAAGCATTCTAACAGGAGCTGCAACTGAACACACTTCTTGCACGTGAAAGAGCCAGGGACAGTGGACGTGTCCCTGAGCTCCCACATCTCACACAAGGAGCATGACACGGGTCTGGGGTCTCCTGCCCTGTCTTAAACCTGAGGTAAACTTAAACAACTAAAATTTCAAAGTAAAAATAAATAAATTAGACAATGAAAAGAAAAAGAGAAACTACTTACCAGTCACTTACCAGGGTTAAAAAGCACCTCCGAAAAAGCACCTTCTCCCACTCTGCACCGAATTACCTCACTGCACGTCGGGGTCTTCACGGTACAACACTTCTAGTTGCGGTTCGGATTTGGTACTGGGGTAGCCATCTCCCAAAATGAAATCTTCATCTGAGTCATAGTCTACAAGGACCATATCAACTTCTAGGGCAGTGCTAACTGCTTGTTCCAGGGTGTTGTGAAAGTTAGTTTCAACTGCTGGTGTAAGTTCGGGCATTGTTCTGTCTTTTGAGGCAGGAAAATTGGGTTTTGCAGCTTTAAGTTTCTTTTTGTTCATTTTCGTGCATTTCCCTTTTAAGTGAACATTGTCCTGGTCCTCTGACATCACGATGCTCGTGACGGCATGCATAGGACTCGATTGCCCATGCACCGAGTTTCCAGTACTGTGCCCTCTTTTCGCAACTGAGCATGTGCGGCTCCTTTCTCAAGATGGCTGCCGCTCAGAACCTCCGTCTTTCTCCGATTCAACCCAGAAATTAATTGATGCATTATCACAGTGTCTCTGAAATCAGCATAATCACAGCCTTGTGGTATTAACTTGAGATTTGTAATAAAATCAGAGAAGCGCCCTCCGTTTCTCTGATAAGAGTTAAATCTTTCCAGCATCTCACCGGACCGACTGTTACAGCGTTCAGCAAATTTTTTGAGTATAACGTCTACTTTGGTGTTGTCCTCACCTTCTAGGTAATTAAAGCAATTATAGATTTCTCTAGCTTCATGCCCTCCTGTTGAGAGTAGTAGGGCTATTTTCGTTGCATCAGAGGCAGTGCTTAAATCATTAGCTGTGATAAATATTTGGAACAGCTGTTCAAACATTTTCCAGTTATAGCTTAAATTACCGGTTGTTTCTAGCTGCCATGGAGTTCCAACAAGTTCCATCGAATCAGTTAGTCGTCGAGGATCCATTTGCTGCAAAGTCTTCCACAGTCGAATATCCAGTTTAAGTTTTTCTTTTCTTGCTGGTGTCTAGCTAGCTTTCTGAAATCACTCCTGGTATCATATGTTATTCTCCAAGTCTGAATAAAGATTGTAGAGTTTCAGTTAACACAAATACTTTATTCAATGGGTTCATTCTGTATCCAGAGCTTAACTAGATATAATACACTCGAGAGGTATGACCAGTGAAACTAAGGTAAACTGCCTATGCTGAACTGTCTCTGTCTGCTGCTGCTCACTAGCCCTGTGCTTCTGAAAGAGGCAGATCCTCCCTTGGGCTGGACCCTTTATATCCATCTCTGATGCTGCCCTCTAGTGATGCTTTGGCTGTTACATCTGCCTGTAGTCCCTGGTGTCTGTGCATATGTATGTTCAGATGTACAGATCACTACACTCCCCTGGTCCCTGCTAGCCCCCTGCAGGTAAGTGAATTGCTTTATATTTTTTTCAGGAAAGTCTGGAGTATAATGCCAGGGTTTCTATGCCGATGTGGGGACATAGCCCCATGTTTGGAGATTCCAGCCCCTGGTGCCCCATCATCTGCTGTTTGGTGATATGAATAAAATCACTTCACAAATCAAGTTTCAGTGGTCTTTTTTCAAACTTATGATAATGCCTTTTAATAAGTGCAACTAACATCTGAATACTTGTGTTTTTCTTTCTGAGATATCTGGTTCCATGAGGTATTTCCAGTACAGGTCGTATGTTCAAGATGAGGCATTATTGGTTGGATCGAACTCTCCAGGGCAATGTCAAAAAGCAGCTTTTGTACACAAATGTTCAAGACGGGAGTTTTCTCTGCTTCACTGCAAGTATGACTGAAATTCCCATAAATAGGAATTGTGCTTCATGCTGAAGCAGGGCAAGATCTGAGGAAGAATAGAACATTGTGTTCCTCCCAGAAATTAGGGTCTTGGTGGAACTTACAACTCATATCCTCCAAGCAGACCCAGGGAGGAGGCAGTTAGTACAGGGTACATAAAATACCCATGCTATTTTCACAGGGTAGTAATTTTAAGATGCCATATTTTGGAGGCGTATGAGGTTGCCTGCATGAGTCATACATTATTGCAAATCAAGAGTCCTCTGATGGTAAACAGAAAGTCAGAGGTGTGTTTGCAGTAGCCACCTCAACAACGAGGACCTGGTTAGACAATTTCCATCCCAGGTATGTTTAAAATTTTCCTTTACGGAGCCAAGAGGTGTTCATCCGGTCATCATAAGGGCAATGTAGGCCGTCTCCACCAAAATTCTTCATCATAAACTGAAAGTGGGCCTAAAATGTTTCATCCATTGATTCCAGTTCTACAAGTCATGGGCATTATTCATTATGCACTTTCAAGAACTGGATAACATCGAACATTAGTTGGGGGGGGGAAGGGTGGGAGGGTTGGGGGGGGCTGTGTGTATTATGGGTAACTGTGGGTGACTATGGGTAATCCCTGATTCCGTTTTGTCATTTGTTTATGTAAACATGCGGGCTGATGTTTGGGGGTTTCTGGGAGGATGGGATCGTTGTTGTTGTCATGGGGATTGACACATTTGTTGCTGATTATTGTTTATTGTTGGTGGGTGTAAATTCGGGAGAAAATGTGAAAAAGGAGAATAAAAATATTTTTTAAAAAATTACCATCATAACCAGTGTGGGCTGTGAAAGCACTGAAAAAGGTGGCAAGTTTGACGTCAGAGGTCACTTAAAATTCAGAAGCAGTGCAATTCTGTCTTGCTGTTTATTATTTCTCTATTCAAGGATAACCAGAGGTTCTTTTCCACTTTGAACTGGTTTCCTCAGTGGCTGGAAATGGTGGAGTGGATGAGACAATAGTACCATTTCTGAATAATACACTCAGTAAAACATCTAGATGCATGTTACAAAAATAAATGAAATGTCTTGTCTGTGGTTAAAAGTTCACATCTGATTTGCATTTAGAAAACTTGAATAATTCTCAATGTTTAAATAGAGACATATTTACATAATAATTGAATATCATTTAAAGTCTTCATGTCTTCAGATGCTTTTTTGTCGTGCAGATATTCAGATTCATTCTGTGGATAACAATGCTCCCAACAATACTAGTCTGAAAACAATAAATTGAATTCAAAGTCTGTGATGCATTTATGACAATGTGATAGAAAATTGATTTGTCCCAAATATCTACCACCATTCTCTTTAGTTCTTTTAGCCTTTATTCACCGTCTAGTGATATAAAACACAAAGTATGGCTAAGAAAGCACTACAGCAATCAACACTGGTAAACTACCTTGGGATACACATCATCCAATGCACTGGAAACTAATAACAGCCGACCAGGAATTTTTTAGAAAGAAATGATTTATTTTCCAAATCAGATTCCTGCCTTTTCATTTCGCACTGATATATTATTGAAATATAACCAGATCACTTACTGAGAACAATGTCATCAATCATCTTTGCTTGTTGAATACTTTTAGTCACAAATGCTTGATTGCCAGAATCAAGATTAATTTTTCATTTGCGCTCTTCACAAAATGCTATATCCCTCATCTGGGTAAAATAACTTTAAACAACTCAGGTTAGACTCCTCCATTGGCTCAGGGTGTGTATCCAGTGTGTAACTAATCTATGCAGACTAGAAAGGACCCAGATGCAATGCTTGGTCTACTTATTTCACACACTGCCACGACTTGTCAGCAATAAATGGTCAATTTTCTAAGTGATAGTCAACACATAAGAGGAAACACCTTGGAGAAGGAAGAAGGGAAGAGACTTCCTGCTGCCAGTTTTACATCAACTTGTTGAAGAGATACATGCACATCTATGTGAATGCACGTAAATGGCTATCCATTGGTGCTCATTCATTAAGGTGGCCATGCCAGATAATGCAAACTTTTTTCTGCAAATCACACTTTGAAAAAAAAACCATGGATCACTGTTGCAATACTTGCACTTTTAGATGTAATAAGCTTTCTTAGCTATTACATTGCTGATTTATAATTTGCTTTTTTAAATGAATTCAGAGGAAGGTAAGTCTGAATAGCTTATTTTACTTATTCATATTTTCGCTATTTTTAGTTGATTCATGTAAGATTCTCATACTTTTATATTCAGTGTCTTTTGTACATCTATGGAATTGAAATAGCATCACTTTAGTTAACATTATAAATGGTAAATCATAAATATTTAGAATTTGCAAGACAAAACTTAATAATTATTTGTGCAACTCCAATCACTATTTGCAAGTCCTAAATTTTCCATTTAGCACATTGCATATTAATGTGAAACATTTGTTGTAAATATTGGTCCATAAGTTCCCATCCCTGGGGCATCGTAGCTGGGGGTAACCAAAAGGTGCACTGGGAAACCCCGCAAAAGCCTTCAAGTAAAGATTACATGGAAATTGCCTTGAAAGTTCAAACTTCTCTTGGGCAATTCATCTGCAATCCGAACCATCCAAAATTCCAATATAAATCATAAAGTTTGGATGGTTCTGGCTGCCTTAATAATTACCCAGAAGAAGTAAAAAGTATTAAAACTACTTCCAACTTCAGGGTAACTATAGTACTGACTCTCCCACATCCCAACTACCCTCCACAATCACTACTCTACCCTCTGACCCCTGACTACACACCCATCACCCCCGGCTGTCCCTCCCATATCACGACTACTGTCCCAACCTCCATGACTACATTTCCCCTGGGCAACTGACACCCCATCCTCTGACTGCCATCTCCACTCCCCAACATCCCTCCATGCTTCCCAATCACAACTGACCTTGCCCTGCATGGAGAACCCATCCAATCACCACCCTCCCCACTGACCACCCCAATTCATTGCATGACCTCCCCACTGGTTAATCCTCCACTAAGCACACAACCAATTACAAATGATTACCTCTATGCACTGATCACCATCCTCTTTGTCCCCCCTCTCCATTGATCTGCCAACACCCTATCAAATTACCAAATACCTGGCCACACACTCCCCACTGATCACACGAGCCACCCTCCCTCACTCTCCCAATCCTCCCCACTTTATAAACTTACTTTCTCCCTGGCTTCCCAAAGAGATTGGACGTTTGAACCTATTTTAAGAAAGTGTTTTAAAATTTGATTGGGGTGCATTGTGTTACTTTGTGAAGCAGACTTGTGGTTGTGTGTCTGTCTGTGTGCGTGACTAATTTAATTAAAAAATGTAAATAATCTTTATTGTCACAAGTAGGCTTACATTAGCACTGCAATGAAGTTACTGTGAAAAGCCCCTAGTCGCCACATTTCGGCACCTGCTTGGGTACACAGATGGCGAATTCAGAATTCTCAGCTGGTATGGGAATTGAACCCGCACTGCTGGCCTTGTTCTGCATCACAGACCAACTGTCTAGCCCACTGAGCTAAACCCTTCCTGGCAAAATTTACATGCGAGCGGGGAAGGTGCGGTGCCGGACATATAGGAAGCTATAGTTCAAGAGATCATAATGGGAACTGGTAAGTTAAAGTGACAAGCTACTGGGAGATCCACATTATTCCTGGAAAAAAATCTGAACTGAAGGCACACTTCTCCAAGTCACCTGCCAGGCAAGGAGTTGCTTCATCTGCCTGTAGTCAGCTGGTGGGCTTGAAGATCCAGGTGCCATATTTAAACACCAGTTCAGCACACTCATGTCACTCTCCCCAGCCGACCTGTCTTCACCAACTGTTAAGGATGTCAGCAACCCAGAGGGAAAAGGCTAGTAGCCTCAAGAATAAGTCTGTTCCTCAATTCAAACATCAATTCCGAGCCCATCACCTGACCTGCAAGGTCACCTGCCCAAATTGCACCTCGACCCACTGCATGTGGAGCCTTTGTGCATCCCATTCGAGCAAACAATGTGATATCCCGTTCACCCCTTTTTTGTGAGCTTTTCATGCAGCCTTGTTGGGGTCCAGCTTCCCCCTCTTTGGTCTTCCCTTTGCTCTCCATTGTTCACATTCTTCATCCAGCTGCTTGCCTCTCTGCCTGCCAATTTAAGCCCATGCCCTACCCTCTTCCGCCTCCTTGCACAGTCCTCATTCTATATTGTCCCCCTTGAGTTCGTCAGTCTACCCTACCCCCGGGCCTCACCTCCTATCCCATTCCCAGTTGAATTTTGGGCCTTTCTTGCAGTGGCTGCCTAGGTTTTGAAGCATGGTGCTGGCCCGATCGATGCTGGTGTTTGGCAAAGGAGGGAAGCAGACCCCTGTAATCCCCAATCCCAGGCACTGCACTAATCCGAGAGACAGGAGTATCCATGGGTCCAGCAAGACTGTACTCTCCAGGAAGACCAACGAAGCATGGTGATGGAAGCAGGACACGGCCTGCCCTGGCAGAATGGTGTCTCGCACTCTGACAGTAAGGTAATCAACCTGAAGTTTCTTGTGACCTGAGGACCCCTTGTGCATGTCATTCTTTAACAGTCGGGTTTTCAATGCTGGCATGACGCAAGATTGGAAGGCCTGGCAGGAAGCTGGTGGGCAGCTGTTCTAATGAGCATTCACACCACCTGCCAGCGGGAAGCGCGAGCCGCCATTAACACACCACTGGGAGAATTACAATGTGATTTTCCACGAGCAGGTTGCTGACATTTTGGCTCCCACTAGATTCCATGCTCCCGCCTGCCACCAAACCTGCCACGGATGGGATGGAAGAATTCTGCCCTTTGTTCAAGAAGTCAGCCTGTTCCCATGCAAAAGAACAGTGGGCAGGATCCTCCGACCCCGCGTCGGGTCGGAGAATCGGCGGGGGGGGGGGGATTTCACGGGATGCCGCCCCGATTCCGATCCACCGATTCTCCGGTGATTGGAGAATCGGTGCCGATTGGCCCCGGCGCGATCGGCGATTCTCCGCGCACGATAGGCTGAGTGCCCGCCAAGTTAGGCCAAGTCCCACCGGCTGTTCTCATATGGTCCTACCCGGCGGGACCTCGGCATTCATGTTGTGGAGGGAGGCCTGGAGGGGGTGGAGGGATCTGACCCGCGATCAGTGCCTGCCATTCGGTGGGCGGGCTTATCCTGGTGGGGGCCTATGTTTCTCCACGCCGAGCCCCTATAGCTCTCTGCCATGTTGCGTCGGGGCCGACGCGGAGAAGGCAATCCATGCGCATGCGCAAACACGCGGCGGCCGTAGCACGCATGCGCGGTCTCGCGGGCCCGTGCTGATGCCCATATCGGCAGCTGGAGCAACATGGAGCTCTCCAGTGCCATGCTGGCCCTCTGTGCGGCGCAAGATTGCTGATCCTAGGGGCCAGATAACGCTGGCGTAAAATGCTCCGGCATTTACGACGGCGTCAACACTTAGCCCCGGGACCA
Organism: Scyliorhinus canicula; assembly: GCF_902713615.1. Lineage (NCBI taxonomy): Eukaryota > Metazoa > Chordata > Chondrichthyes > Carcharhiniformes > Scyliorhinidae > Scyliorhinus > Scyliorhinus canicula. The sequence goes on from NC_052149.1 coordinate 160,976,392, forward strand.
GAGAATCTCGCCCAGTAACTAGCTTTCCTGCATCCTCCTACAAGTCCCAAAAGACGTGTTTGTTCGGTGAATTGGACATTCTGAATTCTCCCTCTGTGTACCCGAACAGGCGCCAGAGTGTGGCGAACAGGGGATTTTCACAGTAACTTCATTGCAGTGTTAGTGTAAGTCTACTTGTGACAATAATAAAGATTATTATTAATTCCTGCCTTAAATTTCAGGCAAATCAAGAACCATATTCCAGCATTTTAGAGCATTAATATAACTAGATGTATTTTTTAAAGACTCCTTACTGAGATCTGCATTGTATTTTTTTTATTTTTGAATTGGACAAGAATAGATTACATGAAAAGGAGAACGGCTTCCCCAATTGTATTTCCTTAAACATGCTGTGCTTAATGTGCACAAATGACAATGGCTGGGCGGGGGGTGGAGAGGTTGTGGAGAGCGTGGTGGAAACTTTACTGAATTTTTAACCAATGCCCAGGCTAACAGCAGCTGGTAGAAATGGAAGTTAATTCATAAAAAACATCTGGAATTGAAGCTAGTCCCAGTTATGGTGCCCGTGAATCCATTGTCAGTCATCGTAAAAACCCATCTCTTTCACCAATGCCTTTGGTAAGAAATCCATTGTCCTTACCTGGTCTGGACTATATGTGGCTCCAGATTCATAGCGATGTGATTGACCCATAAAAGCCCTTGGAAATGGCCTAGCAGGCTATTCAGTTATACCAAACTGCTACTGGCACCCTATCCGCAACCTTCAACATCCACTCCTTCCACCACCAATGCACAGTGGCAGCAGTGTGTACCATCTACAAGATGCCCTGCAGCAACTCGCCTTGGCACCTACCAAACCCACCTTCCAAACCTGTACCACCTAGGAGGACAAGGATAGCAGATGCATGGGAACACTATTTACCGCATGCTTCCTTCCAAGCCATGCACCATCCTGACTTGGAACTATATCGTCATTCCTTCACTGTCGCTTGGTCAAAATATTTGAATGGGTGTTTCTACAACCCATGGATTGCAGTGATTCAAGAAGGTGACACATCACCACTTTCTCAAGGGCAATTAAGGAGAGGCAATAAGTGCTGACCGAGTCAGCGACATCCACATTTCTTGAACAAATTATTTTTCCTTAAATTTTTTGATAGTTTCAAACTTTCATTTTCATAACTTCAATAAAAATCAGGGACTTTCTTGGGACCTTGATTTCTGACACTTATTTCTGTATATTTTGTGTCTTTATATATTCTGATTGATGCAAACAACATCATTGGGAAATGTTAGTGCAAATTGTCAAATGCAAGGTTGGTGTAAATTTCAGCATTATACTGTATGCAGAAGTCACATTGAGGAAATTTTGCGCTAGCGCGAACAAATGAGCAAAGAAAAGGAAAATAAAGTTAGGGCCATAATAGCCTTACAAGATCACCTATTTGAGGAGGCGGAGGATGTGGCTATGGTTGTCAATAAATACTTTATGCCGAGAGCAGCACGGTGGCGCAGTGGGTTAGCACTGCGGCCTCACGGCACCAAAGCCCCAGGTTCGATCTTGGCTCTGGGTCACTGTCCGCGTGGAGTTTGCACATTCTCCCCATGTTTGCGTGGGTTTCGCCCCCACAACCAAAGATGTGCAAGGTGGGTGGATTGGCCACGCTAAGTTGTCCTTAATTGGAAAAAATGAATTGGGTATTCTAAATTTATTTGAAAAATAATACTTTATGCCTGTCCTCACAAACAGCGGGACAATACAGACATTGTAGTTAAGGAGGAGGAGTGTGCATTATTAGGTATGATAAACATAAGGAAGGAGGAAGTATTAAGGGGATTACCATCATTGAAAGTGAATATATCACCAAGGCCTGAAGAAATGTATCCCAGGCTGCTAAACAAAGCCAGGGAGGAAAAAGCAATGGGTCTGATTATCAGTTTCCAATCCTCACTGGGTACAAGTGTGGTGCTGGAAGATTAAAGATCTGCTGACGTTCCAATTTTGTTTAAAGATATTAACTGATTGATTGATTTATTGTCACATGTACCGAAGTGCAGTGAAAAGATGTTTTCTGAGGCCAAGGGAACGTAGTGAGGGATAGACTGAATAATTACAGGCCAGTCAGTCTGACCCCCATCTCTGGCTAAATTATTGTAATCAATTCTGAGGGACAGGGGAAACTGCTACTTAGAAAAGCACAGATTAATCAAGGACATCAGCATGGTTTCGCTAAGAGGTCAGGTCTGACTAATTTAATTGAATTTTTTGAGGAAGTAACAATGAGGATTGATGAGGGTAGTGTAGGTGATGTGGTGTACGTGGATGTTAGTAATTGTTTTTGACAAGGTTCCACATGGCAATCGGTTACAAAAACAAAAACTTATGGGATCCAAGGAAATATAGCAAGCCGGACACAAAATTGGCTCAGTGGCAGGAAATGAAAGATAATTGTTGATGAATATTTTTCTGACTGGAAGGCTGTTTCCAGTGGGGCTCTGAAGGATTCAGGACCAGGTCTCCTGGTTTTCTGTGGTATATATTAATGAGTTGTACATAAATGAAAGGGGAATGATCAAGACATTTTCAGGTGACAAAAATATTGGCGGCATGGTAGATCGCAAGGAGGATTGCTATAGACTGTGGAAAGATATCAATGGATTGGTCAGGCGGGCAGAACATTTGCAAATGGAATTTGACTCATAAGAGTGAGTTGATACATTTGTGGAGGCCAAACAAGGCAAAGGAAAAACACAATGGATGGGAGGATACCGAGAGGTATAGAGAAAGCAATGGACTGTGGAGTGATGTCCACAGAACCTTGAAAGTAGTAGGCCAGATCAATAATGTGATTCAGAAGGCATATGGAATCATTTCATATATTAGTCAAAGCATAGATTCTAAGAGCAGGGAGGTTATGCTGGGAATATATAAAACATTAGTTAGGCCACAACTTGAATACTGTGTGCAGTTCTGGTCACCTCATTACAGAAAGGAAATAATTGTATTAAGAAGGAGACTTACAAGGATGTTGCCAGGACTGTAAAATTGCAGCTATGGGGAAAGATTGGATAGGCTGGGGTTGTTCCCCTTGGAACAGAGGAGAGGCTATGGGAAGATTTGAGTGCGAAGTACATAATTGTGTGGGGCCTGGATTGGGTGGATGGGGAAAACCTACTTAACTTCGCAGAGTGATCAGTGACTAGGGGTTATAGATTTAAAATCATTGGTAGAAGGGTTAGGTGGGAGATGAGAAAATATTTTCACTCAGATGCTTTTCGGGGTTCAGAACTCACTGCCTGAAAGAATAGTAGAGGCAGAACCCCTCAACTCATTTAAAAGGTATCTGCATATGCACATGAAGTGCCATATCTTTCATGTTACACACCAAATGCTGAAATGTGGAATCGTCTGAGTAGCTCGTTTTTTGACCAGGGCAGATAGGATGGGCCAATTGGCCTCTTTCTGTGCTGCAAATGTGCTATGATTGCAAAGGGATACAGAGGGGAAATGTAAGTACTTGGAATTAGGGATCGAGAATAGATGCTGATAAAATGGGATAAACAGTCTATGTTGTAATTTTAGGTAATTAATCATTTCATCAAGTGATTCACTATGGCGTAAGATACAGTTATTACAATATTGTGTATGTTTTGTGCATGTGTTGACCCAAGTACAATCAAACTGTGCATATTATTTGTTTTCACTTAATTACCTGAGAAATAACTGAACATGATGTTGGCCCTGTTAGCTACTGCAATCCATCAACTGTCCATCTAGCGTGTTGTTAGCTTTTGTAAAAAGCTGGAGCCTGTATTGGCTGTAAGAGATTTACCTGAAACATATCCTAGGTGAGTCAAGAGTTAAATACCTTGGAATTAAATGCTTGACGTAGAAGTTGCCGTTGACGTTGGAAGGAAAAATTCAGTATGGCTTGACTACAGAACAGTTTTGATAATAGCTACAATCTGTTTGAAAAACAAACTAATTCGGTCCCAGTTTGAGCTTGATTGGTGAGGTGATTAATTCCTTTCCTGTGTTTTGATTTCATTAAAGATTCACCATTGCTATTTGTGACCTTCCTCGAATCACCAATCTTTACCCTTGCCTCAGGAAGGAAGAATCTACATTTTAAAATTTTGAAGATTGACTTACAGCACAAAGACACTGTTGCTCCCATGTCCCCACAACGCTTGTTACAAATCATATTTGTGCTGGGATGTGGGAAGTGCAAGCTTTCATTTTCATTTGTGCATAAAATGGCACTGCAGTAGCGATGGGAGCTGCAGCCAGTATAGTTAAGTGATCAGAATTGCAGTAAATTAACAAAGTCACAATTAAATAAAAACAAATAGCTATGGAATTAGTGTGAAAATATTTGCCTTCGCCAATTATCTCTGTTTAATTTTCTTCAGAAGGCATAGCAGGAAAATAATAAATAACTTAAATTCCCAAAAATAAAACAGAAATGCTGAAAGCACTTAATCAGTTAGGCAACATTTGTCGAGATATAATATTAATCAACTAAATATTGAATGTCAGTGGAAAGGTCAAAAAACCACATTGTTAACTTTATTTCTCTAATGAGTTGCCTAATTGGCTGAGTGTTTCCTGCATTTCCAGCATCCTCAGTGACTTGTTTTAGTTTAATGTCTAGGTATATGGTGATGTTTGATGGCTAGCCTGTGGTTTACAATAACATCAACAGTGCAGGTTCAATTCCTGTTGTGGCTGAGGTAAACTTGGGACCAGCCCCCTTGCTCTTTCCCTGATAGTGGAAGGCAATAGCAAACAAGCACTGATAAAAATCTGCCAAGAAATGGCAAAGAGTGAAGCATCAGCAGATCATGAGCCAAGACCCTACATTCAAGCGCAGCACTAATAGAATTAGAATAGTTATGTGAACAGGCCAGGGGTTCTATGGCAGTATTGAGAGAATAAGAGTCAAAGGTTGTGTGAAGGAAGGACGTATTGACTGGAATTATAGAATTTCTAATACTGCTTCTTAGCTATATACAATAAGGTAGAGAAAATATATAGTTTCAGGAACGGAAGAAATAAAAGAACCAGAGTTCATTATTAAGGAGATAGTAGCAGAACATTTAGAAGATCAAAATATAATCAGAGATAACATGCTTTTGTGAAAGGGAAATGTGTTTGACAAATGTATTAGAGTTTTTTGAGTATGTCACAATAATCAGAAGCACAAAGGGACTTAGGAGTCCCAGTTCAGGATTCTCTTAAGGTTAACATGTAGGTTCAGTTGGCAGTTAGGAAGGCAAATGCAATGTTAACATTCATGTTAAGAGGGCTCAAATACAAGAGCAAGGATGTACTGTTGAGGCTGTATAAGACTCTGGGTCAGACCACATTTAGAATACTGTGAGCAGTTTTGGGTCCCGTATCTAAGGAAGGATGTGCTGGCCTTGGAGAGGGTCCAGAGGAGGTTCGCAAGAACGATCCCGGGAAGGAAAGGCTTGTACAATGTGGAGTGGTTGAGGACTCTGGGTCTGCATTTGTTGCAGTTTAGAAGTATGGGGATGGGGGGGGGGAAATCTAATTGAAATTTACAGGATACTCAGAGGCCTAGATAGAACATGGAGAGGATGTTTACACTGGTAGGAGAAACTAGAACCCGAGGGCACAACCTCAGACTGAAGAGACGATCCTTTAAGACAGAGATGAGGAGGAATTTCTTCAGCCAGAGGGTGGTAAATCTATGGAACTCTTTGCCGCAGAAGGCTATGGAGGCCAAGTCATTGAGTGTCTTTCAGACGGAGATAAATAGGTTATTGATTAACAGGGGGATCAGGGATTACGGGGAGAAGGCAGGAGAATAGGGAAGAGAAACTTATCAGCCCTGAATGAATGGCAAAGCACACTCGATGAGCCGAATGGCCTAATTCTTCTCTTATGTTCTATGGTCTAAATGTATAATTTTCAGTTTGGAAAACTGAGTGGAGTTCCACAGGGATTGGTGCAGGAATCATGGGCGGGATTCTCCACTACCCGGCGGGGTGGGGGGTCCCGGTGGGACAGAGTGGCGTGAACCACTCCGGTGTCGAGCCACGCCATAGGTTCTAGGTCCGCACCGGAGTGGTTGGCGCTTCGGCGGCCGGTGGTAAAGAGGCTTGGTGCCACGCCAACTGGCAGCGAAGGGCCTCCGCTGGCCGGCACGAGTTGGCGCATGCACAGGAACGCCAGCGCATACTGGCATCATCCCCGCACATGTGCAGAGGGAATCGCTTCCGCACCAGGAATGGTGGAGGACCATGGCCTCCGGTGCGGAACAATAGAGTGCCCCCACGGCACAGGCCTGCCCGCCGATCGGTGGGCCCCGACCGTGGGCCAGGCTACCGTGGAGGTACCTCTCAGGGCCAGAACCCCCAAGAACCCTGGAACCCGCCCGTGCCACCAGGTCCCGCCGGTAAGGGACCTACTCTAATTTTAGCCGGCAGGACCGGCAAAGAACGGGCATCACGGGCCGGAGAATTCGGGCAGCCCTAGGACCCATTGAGTCGTGCCGGACCCAGCCATTCTCCGAGGCGGGCGGCACGGCTCATGCCATGGCAAATTTGAGGGGAGCGGGAGAATTAGGAGGACGGCGGGAGCGGGATTCACGCTGACCCCCGACGATTCTCCCACCCGGCGGAGGGTCGGAGAATCCCACCCTTAACTTTTTAAAATCTAAATTAATGGCTTGGATGAAGAAACAAACTGTATTGTTGCCAATTTTTCTGATGATACAAAGGTAGGTGGGAAAGCAACTTGTGTAGAAGATACAAAAAATCTGCAAAGGGATATCAACAGTTTAACTGAGTGGGCAGAAATTTGGCGCACGGAGCAGAATGTGGGAAATGTGAGGTTGTTCACTTTGACACAAAGAATAGCAAAGCAGAATATAATCTAACAGAGAATACTGTAGAATACTGCTGTACAGATGAATTTGTGTGTCCTTGTGCATGAATCTCAACATGTTAGCAAGCGGGTACAGCAAATAATTAAGAAGGAAAAATAGAATGTCGGCCTTTATTCCAAAGGGATGGGGTTTCAAAGTAGGAGACCTTGCTGCAACTGTACAGCACATTGGTGAGGCCTAGGATGTACTATCTTGTTCTCCTTACTTAATCTTGTATTGGCGATTGAGTGAAAATTCATTCGGCTGATTCCTGGCATGAAGGTGTCTTATGAGGAAATGCTGAGAAGTTTTGGCTGACACTCATTGGAGTTTAGAAGAATGCAAGGTAATTTTATTGAAAGGTACAAGGGGCGAAATTCTCCGACCCCCCCCACCCCCGCAGGGTTGGAGAATCGCCCGGGGCCGGCGTAAATCCCGCCCCCGCTGGGGCCAGAATTCTCCACCACCCGGGAATCGGCGGGAGCAGGAATCACGGCGCGCCGATCGGCGGGCCCCCCGCGCCGATCGCCATGCCCCCTGCGGCGATTCTCCGGACCGCGATGGGCCGAAGTCCCGCCGCTGAAAGGCCAATCCCGCCGCTGTGGTTTCAACCACCTCTAGTGGCTGCGGGATTGGTGGCGCAAGCGGGCCCCCTGGGTCCTGGGGGGAGCGCGGGGCGATCGCACCCGTGGGGGTGTCCCCAGGGTGGCCTGGCCCCCGATCGGGGCCCACCAATCGGCGGGCAGGCCAGTGCCGAGAGGGCACTCTTTTTCTTCCGCCGCCGCCACGGCCTCCACTATGGTGGAGGCAGAAGAGAGCCCCCCTACCGCGCATGCGTCAGTGGTGACGTCAGCGACCGCTGACGCACCGGCGCATGCGCGAACCGGCGAAGGCCTTTCGGCCAGCCCCAACGCTGGGCGGCGGGCGTCAAAGGCCTTTGGCACCGGTTTTGCCGCCAGTCGGCATGGCACCAACCACTCCGGCGCGGGCCTAGCCCCCAAAGGTGCGGAGAATTCCCGCCGGGTAGGGGAGAATCCCGGCCAAGATTCTGAGAGGGTTTGGCAGGGTAGGATGTTTCCACTTGTGGGTGAAATCTAGAATGAGGAGACATTGTTGAAATATGAGGGGTATCCAATTTAAGACTAAGATGAGGAAGAATTTCTTCTCTCGGAGAGTTGTTAGTGTTTGGAAGTTTCTTCTGCAGAGAACGTTGCAGGCTCGGTCATTGCCTATATTTATGGCTGAGCCAGACATATTTTTGATCTTCAAAGGAGTCAAGGGTTATGGGAGACAGACAGGAAAGCATGTTCTTATTGAATGGTGGGACAGGTTTGATTGGCCAAATGGCCGACTCCTGCTGCTATTTCTTACCATCTTGTGATCATTAGAATGGTCTATTTAGATTTCAACCCATCTCCCTGTCATCCCATCAAATTCCATGATCCTTTCTCTCTCTTGAAATGCATCCAAATAGCCATTGTTTTCCTCCATACTATCTGATCCAGTGGTTTTCCGCAGTATCTGATTTTGCAAATCCATTAAGCTTTTGGGTAAAACATGTCAAGCTGACTTCCCTTCTTAATCTCATCTTCTAATATTTTAACTTTGAAGCAATTTCCATTGTTACCAATTTACAAATTGGGCCGTCTCCACCAGTTCATTTTACGATGCTGAAAATGTAAGCTGTGACAAATAGTCTATTTGGCCCATCAAATCTCCACCGAGTCCAGCTAGTCTAATTCTCTTTTCTTCATCATGACTCACAATAGTCCAATTCTTCTTTTCATTTTGAACAACCAGCTGAATCCACTTCAAAATAAATTTTGAGCTGGGGATTTTGCCACAGCGGCGCCCACTCCATTGAGATAACTTTGCCAGTAGTACAGTGGAACCTTGTTTGCTCATGTCAACAATTGTTTCTGCTGAGCTTCCAACAGAGTTGTAGCAACTGAAGTGCGAGCCACTCAGAGGAAATTCCTGGCATTAGACCTATTTCAACAACATTTTGTGGCAAAGTATTCCACAATCTAACCTCCCTCTGTGTAAAGAGTTCTTTGATAACCTTCCTTTTAAAATTAATGATCTTAAATTACGCCCATTTTTGACCCTGTCACCAGCCCATACAACAATCCATCATTATTAATTTTATTGCAATGTATTATGTTTTAACACTGCATCCTCTTAACCATCACAATTATAACAAAGCTATAACTGTTCAAGTTTCCCCTCACAACATGTAACCCTTTGTCTTTGGTTTACTGTACCTCACCTTCATCAGAGAGGTGGTAGATTTAAAACTGAAATGAGAAGGTGCTGCTTTTTGCAGAGGGTGGTTTAAAGAGGGAGAAATATACATTTCTGATTTTAAAAACAGGTTAAAAGGATATGGGGAACAGGAAGGGAGGTGAATTTGAGACCAGGAAGAGATCAGCCATGATCTGTTTGAATGGCGGGGCAGGCTCGAAGGGCTAAATTGCCTACTTCTGCTCCTAATTCCTATGTTCACATGTAACCCGTAATTTCAAGGAACATCTTCTGGGTGTCTTTAAAGGTCAGCTACAAGAATCAATTTTCCAAAAGTAAGCATTTTTTCCTTATTGGAGGCCCAACCACTTTCCATCCACCACCACCACCAGCCTGAACTTTCTCTCATTGAACAACTTCTCCTTTAACTTGTCCCATTTCTTCCAAAAAGAAGCTGTAGCTTTGGCTACATGGGTGCCTGTTTTGTTTGTAGGATATGTGGATTATTTTGTGTTTCTGTCCTAACCAGGGCCTCCCCTCCCAACTCTTTCCCCAGCACATTGATAAATATATTGGGCTGGATTCTCTGATTTCCAGACTAAGTGCTGACGGCGAAGTAGGAACAGCGACATTTAACGCCAGAAAAAATGGCGCAACAGCTGCACCGATTTCGGGACCATTGGAGGGCTTGCCGTTGTGCTGGGTAAAGTTCCTGTCTCCCACGGCAAAAATGGCTGGAGATTGGCCGGGTCCATGGCCTCTCATGTGCATGGTGGCTGCCTGCGCTGGTCGCGCGCTGATCCGGCCTGCCAAATAATGACCCCCCGTTACCCCCTCTCGCCACCCCCGGACCACCCCCCACCAGTCCCCAGTCGCTTAAGCTCATCTGGGAGTTGCTTCAGATGACGAATGACGCAGAAATGGGCCCTGCTAGTCCTGGCTCGAAACCAAAGAAGAATGGCACCCATAACAACATCTATGGACAGGACACATTCTAGACTCCAAGTTGTCTGTGAAATTCAACAGGTTTGGGCCCAGGCTGTATCTTTCAAAACCATCTCAATGGGAAAGCAATCAACACCTCTTGAGGCCCATCCAAACCATTTTGCACCCCATCAGCTCCAAGCACTCTCATCAATTCGACTGACCATTGGGAGAAGCCCACCAGAATTTCAAAGACTGCAGCTTTTAAAATTAATATAAGACAAGGGACACTAAGCTTTTAGGCGGGAAAATCCCCAGCCAGAAGGGGATATAAATCTATGGATGCCGGAGCACAGTTCAGTTCACTTCTTCACAACTACAGCCAGGAATTCTTCTCAGGCCTACCGAACCAATCAAACAACGAACCTGAGGACCGACGGAAGATACCAACAACCAGAACCAACCAACTCTGACAGGGCCCCAACCTTATCGGCTCCAACAACTGAAAAGATTCCAAAATTACTCGACCCCAGGAGTGGTGCGTATATTCTCCAGTCCCCTGAAATCCCCAATTAGCCAAGTGTTGAAGGAGGGTGGTTGGGAATTGTGTAAAATTGTGTAAACCTAAAAATATCCGTTGTGTTGTTATAGTCTCTTCCTTCCATAGCAGAGTACCTGGTTATGTGTGCATGTTGACAGGTCTGGTTAATTTCATTCCTTCCGAAATAAAATTTGGCCTTTTGTGTCACCCACTCTTTTCATTCTGGTGATCACAGAACAAAGAACAAAGAACAATACAGAACAGGAATAGGCCCTTCGGCCCTCGAAGTCTGTACCGGTTATGATACCAACCTTTGCTAAAACCATCAGCACTTCCTTGTGCTGTATCCCTCTTTACCCATCCAATTCATGTGTTTGTCAAGATGTCTTTTGAACGCCATTAATTTATCTGCTTCCACAATCTCCCCTGGCAACGCGTTCCAGGCACTCACCACCCTCTGCGTAAAAAAACCTGCCTCGCACATCTCCTATAAACTTTGCCCAATGGACCTTATACCTATGTCCCCTGGTGACCGACCCCTCCACCCTGGGAAAGAGTGCCTGCCATCCACTCGATCCATGCCCTCATAATCTTCTATCAGGTCATTCCTCAACCTCTGTCTTTCTAATGAAAACAGTCCGAGTCTATTCAGCCTCTCCACATAGCTAACACCCTCCAGACCAGGCAACATCCTAGTAAACCTCCTCTGCAGCCTCTCCAAAGCCTCTTCATCCTTCTGGTAGTGTGGCAACCAGAATTGTGCGCAATATTGCAAGTACGGCCTTACCATGGTTCTATACAACTGTAGTATGACTTATCAGTTTTTATACTCGATGCCCCGTCCAATGAAGGCAAGCATTCCGTATGCTTTCTTGACTAACTTGTCCACTTGTGTTGCCACCTTCAAAGATCTGTGGATATGCACGCCCAGATCTCTCTGACTTTCTATATTCCAAACAGTTTTACCATTTATATTTCCCCGCTATGTTCCTACCAAAATGCATTGCCTCACATTTGTCTGGATTAAACTCCATTTGCCATTTCTCTGCCCAAGTCTCCAACCTATCTATGTTCTGACATATCTTCTGACAACCCTCAACACTATCTGCCACTCCACCAAGGATTGGTGTCATCTGCAAACTTACTAATCAGACCGCTACATTGTCCTCCAAATCGTTTATGTACCTTACAAATAACAGAGGCCCAAGCACAGGTCCCTGTGGAACACCACTAGTCGCAACCTTTGATTCAGAAAAACACCCTTCTACTGCTACCCTTTGCCTTCTGTGACCGAACCAGTTCTGTATCCATCTTACCACCTCACCTCTGATCCCGTGTGACTTCACCTTTTGTACCAGTCCATGTAAACAACATCCACCACCCTACCCTCATCAGTCATCTTTGTCAACTGCTTAAATAATTTGATCAAGTTAGTGAGACATGACCTCCCCTTCACATAACCATGCTGTCTATCGCTCATGAGTCCATTTGTTTCCAAATGGGTATAAATCCTGTCCTTATGAATTACCTCCAATAATTTACCTACTACCGACATGAGGCTCGCCGGCCTATAGTTTCCAGGATTATCCCTGCTACCTTTCTTTTTTATTTTTATTTAGAGTACCCAATTCATTTTTTCCAATTAAGGGGCAATTTAGCATGGCCAATGCACCTACCATGCACATCTTTGGGTTGTGGGGGCGAAACCCACACAAACACGGGGAGAATGGGCAAACTCCACATGGACAGTGACCCAGAGCTGGGATCAAACCTGGGACCTCGGCACTGTGAGACAGCAGTGCTAACCACTGCGCCACCGTGCTGCCCTGCTACCTTTCTTAAACAGTGGTACCACATTAGCTGTTCTCCAGTCCTCTGGGATCTCACCTATAGCCAATGAGGATACAAAGAGGTCAGTCACGCCCCAGCAATTTCCTCCCTTACTTCCCACAGTATACTGGGGTAAATCACATCCGGCCCAGGAGACTTATCTACCGTAATATCTTTTAAACGACCCAATACCTCCTCCTTTTTGATGTTAACATGGTCCAGACTGTCCACACAACCTACCAAGAATCATTTTCCACAAATTCCCTTTCTTTGGTGTGCACTGATGCAAATTACTCATTTTGTACCTCGCCTATTTCCTCTGCCTCAACACATAGATTCCCCCCAATGTCCTTAAGTAGTCCAATCCTTTCCCTGGCCACCCTCTTACTTTTTACATATCAATAAAACGCTTTGGGATTCACCTTAATCCTACTTGCCAAGAACTAGAGCATAATTCCGGAGTCTAGAATCGTAGGGGGTTTGGGCACCTCAAAAACGCTCACTCAAGTGGGTTCACTGGGCAGGCCTAAACAATGGCTCACTTTTTCCCTCTCCTGCGACAAGAGACCCATGCCGTCGGGAACTCGGCCAGTCGGCTTCAAGCAATGTCTTTAGGCCGTCGATACGGTATGTGCTGTACTCGAGAGAGTGTGCTGCTTCAAAGGGGTTGGAGCATCGCAAAAGCCCCCCCCCCCCCCGATTTTGGCGCAAACTTGGATTCCTCAATTCCCCAGCCAGTCACCGAACACATTTTTGGCTCACCGACCGGAGAATCCAGCTTCAGATGAGGCTTTGCAGAAGGCCTCCCTTACGTTCACAAGCATGACCTTGAGTTTTTGTGACCTGCCACTTTAATTCTCCACCTTGCTCTCACACCGACACCTCCATCCTCGACCGACTGGAATGTTGTATTGAAGTTGAACACATCATCTTTCAATATTTCTAGGCATTTTATAACCTTCTGGACTCATGATTGAGGTCAATGGCTTCAGTCTCTTTATGCATCCCTCCTCCCCCATGAATGCCGTATTTTATTTCCATTTCTTAATCTTGTTTTTCTTCCTGTTTTTGCTTTCAGATGGCAGCAGTTTATTATTTTGACATTCACACCTCCTTTCAACACATCTTTTGTTTCTTTATTTGTCCTGTTGCTACTCCCATTGGCTGTGCTCCACCAACACTTCTGGTATTTAATGTATGCTGTCTTCCGCCCTGCCATAGACCTTCAATATTGTTCTATTTGTTCCACCCTTCCCCATTTGGAATACTTAAAGCCTATTACATTTGTATCTTTTCACAGTTCTGATGATCTGAAACAAACAGCTCTGTTTTTCTCTCCACAAAGACCCACTGAGTATTGCCCACATTTCTTTTTTTATTTTATAGTTTCCTAAACCCCTAACTCATGCCACGTTCTTGATGCCAGAATGATCTTTGATGCTTTCCTTTATATCTGCTCAGGGGAGAATTATCGTGTATTCTTGATTATTACATTTTTCATGAATTTCAGGTTTCATCCCATCTGTGGGTGGTGTAAAATAGGTAATTCGGCCATGTACCTTTTGCCTGAGTGGCAATGTAACAATTTCATATGAATGAAACCAACATGCAACGTTAGTGAAATTCCAAGAAAGTTTGAGGCCATTTAAAAAAAATATCTTCGAACATCCCTATGCCCCATGAAAATCTTTTCGCCTTCATTTTTAATTGTAAAAGTGCATTCCTCCATTTTAGATACTTCTTTTGCGGGAGGCAAAAGCATACTTTACACAAAAAGACTTAAGAGAATCTCCTTCCTATCATCATAGATGTACATAGCAAATCTAATGTACAAGATGCTTCATTGAATTAACCAATAGGATTCTTGGTGTAATAGTTGTTATTCCAATCAGCACTTCCTGTGTTTGAAATCCAATTTTATGGCACAATTCTATTACAAATAAACTTATTTTTATTATCCACTTCTGAAACACACTATTTTATATTGTTCACCAAAAGACACTGATAAGCATCGCTAAATTATTCCATTAATTCTGATTATTTTCCTTAAAGAAAGTGCGTTCTACAAGTGTATAAGTTGCAGGAGTATAAGATTACAAGTATTTATTTTAAGAAAACAAATATTATCCCCAATATTTTTAAGGTACAGGTTGAGTATCCCTTATTCAAAATGCTCGGGCCCGAGAGTGTCTTGGATTCCGTAATTTTTCGAAAGTTGGAATACTAAGCTGCAAAGATCCTCTGGGCGCGATTCTCCGCTCCCCAAGCGGCGTGGGAGAATCACGGGAGGGAACCCCGACAAAATTCACGTCCCCCCGGCGCCCCCCGCGATTCCACCCCCCCCCCCCCCCCGACCGAGCGGCCTGCCGTTCGCAACCGTTTCACGACGGCAATCACACCTGGTCGCTGCCGTCGTGAAATGGGTGAGATATGCCCATTTGGGGCTTGTGGGGGGAGTACAGGGGAATGAGCACCACGACTGTACTCGGGAGGGGACAGGCCAGCGACCGGTGCCCACCGATCGTCGGTCCGGCGTCTCAATCGGACGCACTATTTCCCCTCCGCCGCCCCGCAAGATCAAGCCGTCAGCGTCGTGACGTCAGCCGCACTTGCTCGGGTTGGAGTCGGCCAACCTGCACACGCGTGGCTGACGTCATTAAGCGCGCCGGCCGCGCCATTCTCGGCGTGACGCCCCCGTGGCCGTGATTTACGGAGCACCGCTCCTAGCCCCGCCGGGAGGGGAGAATAGGGGGCGAGGAGCAGCCTCCTAGGCCGTCGTGAAACTCGGCCGAGTACACGACGGCCCTCCTGATTTTTTCCGGGAGCGGAGAATTCCGCCCTCTGTCTCTGCTCGGAGTTGCCGGCCGGTCGGTCGATGGTACGTGGCTCCCATCCCGAAAGGGAATCAGGTGCCGGGTTCAACTCTTTGGTGCAACAAATTCATGCCGTCAATTGGGAGGATACACACGTACATGTGTTCCGTCACAGGAACGGGACACAGCGCTAGAAACAGCCGACACTGAAGAAGTGCGGATTTCAGAGATCTTTGAATTTTGGAATTTCTAATAAGGATACTCAACCTGTATAACATTAAGCAACAAGATGTAGTTCGTACATAAGATTTTACCATTTGGCTTACTGTATTCTCCCTCTACTTTTGATTTCACTTTTTATTCATTTTGATTTCACTTTTCCAAACCTTGCGAAATGACGAAAACTAAATGGATTTTTTGCTATGGCAGATCGACTGTATTGGCTAGCATGGTTATTTTAAGGCTAGTTTACTGCACTACTTTACTGAATTGGTGCTTTCAGGAAACAAATGTTCAGAACAAAGGTTCAGGAATGAATTCCACAACAAGTCTGTTGCAAACAAAACTCTCTGTACAGCTATACATGAAAGGAAATCGTAAGGATGTGTTATTTGGCAAGAGTTCTGGTTCTGCAGCTTGATATCTTTGTGATATTTTGCACCTCTTCTGTTTGTTTTACATCCCCTTGATGTCTCCTTCCTTTTCCACAAGTCCATCAATAATTTATGAAATGGTTCAACGTGTAATTGTCTCCAGGTAGCCCAAGATTGGAGTGACTCTGGATTTAGACTGGGCCAGTCAACCTACAGTTCTGCCAAGATAGGTCAGCCTCTCAGCTTTTGTATGCCTGGAGGCCCAATCACAACGGTTCTGCTGTTGCGCCTTTGATATCTCCAGATGGATTGAGGTCAGATTTTAATAATCTCTCTGGCATTAGTCCACTTGCAGGGGCCCTGAAAAATAAAAATGTATTGCCTCAGTATGCTGGCCCATCTAAATTCAAAGTAGATAGAAATAATCTTAATGCCGTCTGTCTTCGTGTTAGTCGTCAATGCACTGCCAGTGGGAAAAGGTTGCTCTCCAGGCACTACCTATGCATCCTGGTTTATTTGCATATATCAAAAATAGCTTTTTCTATCTTGAAAATGTGCTGAACACAGTATTATATAATCGCAAGGTTTTCAGTGTAAAATCATAGTTAAAGTCCTTTGGCATATTTTAGCAGAGCTACCTGTAATTTAATACAAAGGGTGTTTTTCCCTTTGTCTATATTTCATTCAGCTAGAGATTATTGATAGTTTTACATCAAATGTCAATTAATTCTATATTTGCTCTAGCAATGACAAACTGCTGCAATAAATATTGCAAAGATGAGCATCAAAGGCAAAAATAATGAAATAAAGAACTGTAAAACCAAGAAAGAGGCAAGATCTAAACCATAGAATGTTGAGAGCTCTTAGAGATACAACTTCAGAAAAATATATACAAGGCTTTAATAAATCATCGAGCTTACTTGCCTTTTTATCAGGAATGACTCCCAGTTTGTAAGAATAAAAAGCATGGAGGGAAACATTTTAGTCGTGGAGAGGAGGGAACTGAGAATCTAAGACGTAGGCTTGAAAGTAATGCCCTGTTCATTGCTAAAAGTAAAATCATCACATGGGTGAATGAGATTTAGGTTGTGTCTAATTGACCGCTGGGCCCAGGATCAGCATCAATGTATTACAATTACATGTATATAATCAGATTCCTATGCTCTGCTCTTACAAGTGCTTATATTTGTCATATCATAGATATTTATATCACCTTCAATGGATTCTATATCACTTTGATTATTTCTTATGTAACCCAGAGCTCCCATACTCATCTCCGTTCTTCATCGTGTAGATACAATTCCTTTATGACATCATCCAGAAGAATAGGGTCAGTTTCCACAGATCCAACATCACTGGACTCTAACTTTCCACTTCTTGATTTGTTCCTGAAGTGGTTGGTTCTATCTACAACTTGATATTGTGCACTCACATCTCACATTTAATGTAGCAAGAAGCCGAAAGCCCGCTCACAAATCAGATAATAGGAAGAACGGGGATGGCACGGTGGCACAGTGTTTAGCACTGCTGTCTCACAGCTCCAGGGTCCCGGGTACAATTCCAGCCTCCAATGACTGCCTGTGTGGAGTTTCCCTTTCTCCCAGTATCTGCTTGGGGTTCCTCCGACAGTCCAAAGATGTGCAGGATCGGCCCTCCCCTGACTGTAATGGCGCTGGAGTGAGTCCGCAGACGCCACGCCGAGTTCTTGACGAGTGAGACCATGAGAGACCCACGCCATCGGGAACTCGGTCGGTCGGGGGCAGAGCATCAGAGGCGAATAGTTTGATTTAGCCGCAGACACTGGTCAGGGAGAGGGATGGGGTTGACGGTTAGTGAATAGAGTTTGTGGCAACGGTCAATGGCTTTGATCTTCGGAATATGTAACTGGAAGGCATTTCTGCTCATCCAATACTGGATGTTAGACAAACAGCATGAAATATCAAAAGCAGTAGAGGGGGCTGAGTGAGTTGATGACGGCATCAGATTGCAAACGTCAAATCATACATGCTGCAGCCACAATGAATCCAGGGTGTGCTGCCAATCTAGAAAACCGCTCTGTCTTGGAAGGTGTTGTGCTTCTTCAGTGTTATTTCAGTTACACGCATTGAAAAAAATGATGAGCATTACACTCCTATCTGCAGGTTTTTATATGGTGGAGAGGTTTTGAAGGGGTAGGACGTGTTGCTTCTGGTTTGCTCTCATAGCCACTTTTCTGACTCTTCTATTCAATCTTCTGATTGTCATAATATATACCAATACATCATGGTGCAGACACACACTGATGGACACACACAGGGACCAATCAACATGTACAAACACCGCAGCCAATCACCAGTTAGAATATACACACTATAAAGGCAGAGGGCACCACGGTTCCCGTTCATTCTGGGTGCTGCCTCTGAGTGTAACAGGAACTTATTCAGCCCAGCACAGACTCACACCACGCGCTGAGAGAATCAACTGGTTCGGACAAGGCTTAGGTCTCTAGTTCAAGTTAGCATTATTTAGACCCACAGTCATCGTGTGTTAGTTAGTTAGAAGTAGTTAATAAAATTGAGTTGAACCTTCATCTGTGCTGGGAATGTCTGTTCATCTCTCAAGCCTACACAAGCCAACACATCACTGATCATTGGTGACACGAGCAAGATGATGATGGTGGGTATTATATATTTTATAGGGCAGCACATGGTGGCACAATGGTTAGCACTTCTACCTCACAGCACCAGGAACCCAGGTTCAATTCTTGGGTGACTGTCTGTGTGCAGCTTCCACATTCTCCCCATGTCTGCATGAGTTTCCTCTTGGTGCTCTGGTTTTCTCCCATAGTCCAAAGATGTGCAGGTTCTGTCGACTGACCATGCTAAATTTCCTCTTCGTGTCCAAAAGAATAGGTAGGGGTTTACAAGGATGGGGCAGGAGCGTGAACCTGGGTAGGGTGCAATTTCAGAATGTTGGTGCAGACTTGATGGGCCAAATGGTCTCCTTCTGCACTATAGGTATTCTATCATGTGCCTCAGAGATATCCAGAGATTATACTGTTTTTTTTCTATGTCATCAAATTTATTCACAGTGCTTATAATATCCGCTCCATAGGGCAGCACGGTCTTGCAGTGGTTAGCACTACTGCCTCACAGCACCGAGGACGCAGGTTCGATCCTGGCCCCAGGTCACTGTCCATGTGGAGTTTACACATTCTCCCCATGTCTGCGTGGGTCTCACCTCCACAACCCAAAAAGATGTGTAGGGTTGGTGAATTGGCCATGCTAAATTGCCCCTTAATTGGGAAAAAAAGAATTGGTGCTCCAAATTTATATATTTTTAATCCGCTCGATGCTTACAATGATAGCTTCCAGATTTTCTACAGATTCTTTACTTTTCTCTGACTGCACACCCAAGCCGAACAAATCAAACACAGCAAACGTCAGAACATCAATAGTAGACAGACTCACAGAATTAAATATAAAATAACTGAACACTACAATGGTGTTGTGGGTACTCAGAAATAATGTTGAAATTTTGGGAACAAAGTTGGGCTTACTTTTGTTCAAATCTTACTTGGGTGTTAAGTTGCACAACTTGCAATCGACTATGTTTTGAACAAAGCTTAGATGTCATCTGATAAAGGTTATTTCATTATCCAAGGAGTTGTGAGTGGGGATGATCATGGTGTAAACCAGTGCATCTCAAACTATCTGATGTGGCGTACCGGCAGTTTCTTTTTTCAATGTGCCAGGGACCGGTGAGCGAAACAAGCCAATCCAGGATTACTGTCTCTTTCTTTTCTGGAAACACTCCGAGTATCGGCAGACGATGGCTCGCGTACCGGCACCGGTACGTGTACCACACTTTGAGAAGCACTGGTGTAAACAACAAAAAACATACCAGTCACAACCTTATGACAAAGGGAAGGTCAATGATGGAGACGGTTGGGTTTCACT
The DNA here is from genome assembly GCF_902713615.1 of Scyliorhinus canicula. Classification (NCBI taxonomy): domain Eukaryota; kingdom Metazoa; phylum Chordata; class Chondrichthyes; order Carcharhiniformes; family Scyliorhinidae; genus Scyliorhinus; species Scyliorhinus canicula. The sequence continues at coordinate 160,996,171 of NC_052149.1, forward strand.
GAGGTAGTACTGCAGCCCTTGTCCTGAGGTTGTTTTGATTGGCCTGACAACCACAACCATCTTCCTTGATGTGGGGTTAGCGTTGTAACTTAATATACTACCAAATGACCATCATTAAAAATACTTCTAATAATATCGAGAGAAAGCAAAATTTAGAGTACAATACTGATAAGAGACAACCCTATCTCCTAATCAGTTCTTAATTCCCAATACTAAAAGTGTTTGGTTCCTTAAGGTTTTCATTAAAAGTTTGACTGGTAGACTGTATTAAAAGTTGATTGATGAGGCAATATAAAAAAGGCCACTCATCCTTTCATAAATTAAATCTCATCAAGCATCAAAACTTAGCCAACTGAGTATGCCATAAAGAGGGCCAGAATTAGACTGAAAATCATATTGAAAGATTGCTTCTGCGTCCCAGTTTTACAATATATGCAGTTGGCTTAGGGTTATTAAATCTATTTTGCTCCAGACTATATCACAATGATCAAATGCAGTCAATCAATGCAGTATTGCAAATTACACAAGCTATTTTACATGACAAGCAAGGTCTAATTCTACCAATCAGAGGTAACTTGCTAATATTTTTACAGAAACCTGTTCAATTTGTTGCTGATAATTTTCACCACTGATGAAGATGTACAGCAAAGCATTTAATGGATGTTGCACATATTAGCCAAACTGGCTATCCAAACATTGAGTTTGAACGAATAACTCCATTGAACCCAAAAGCAAACAACATAAAGCACTGCATTGTGCAGTGCATTAGAACATTATCCTTCAGCATCTTAGACCTGCGCTTGGATCAGCAATAACTGACTGGAATAAAAAATCCCCTTCTTTCAAATGATCCTGAATGAAATAAATTTGTGGAATGTTGATTGAGATTCAAATAAGCACAGACTATTCATACCTAATTAGTATCTCATTGACAATATTAGTTACAGACACGAGAAGGAGAATGTCACACTCGTGTCGTAGGGCAGGTTCTTTTCAGTTTGTGTGTTACACCATGTGGCTGAGATATTACTCTGGGATATTTAATCTGTGCTGTACCTGAGCCAGGAAAGGTTGACAATGACAACTGCGGCGAAAAGAAAAATATTCTATTTCCAAACAGTGATAACCACAACTTGCATTTACGTAGCACAATTAACATAACAATAACTCAACATGACAATGACAGGAATATGGGAACTAAGACACGAAGGGGATGTATATATATATATATATATGTATATAAATATTAGATAAAAGAGGTGGGCTTAATCTGAAAACATTTATGTCCAGTTTTGGGCATGTCTTTCTTGGCTATCCAACGGCACTTTGTCCTTTTTCCATGGCCTCGGGGAGTTTCGAAGGGGCTGGTTTAGCACAGGGCTAAAGAGCTGGCTTTGAAAGCAGACCAAGGCAGGCCAGCTGCTCGGGTTGTACCAGCCTCCCCAAACAGGCGCCGGAATGTGGCAGAAAATCATCAAAAAATTCAACAAATGCTGGAAGGCAGACAAAATGTCTGAGTCAGAGGATTTAAGCTTGGGAGAAGATTTAAGTCTGGAAGCGATTATATCAGTCGGGCAGACACAATTATCAGGTATTTGAAGATGAAAACAAGTGAGATAACTTTGACTTTTAACAAGATTGCAAAATGGATGCAAACAAACCTAAAGCTTATTTTTAGATCCTTTCATTTAACTTTAATATATTTGGGGCAATGCAGCCAGAAAATGCCGATAAACACGGAGAGTGATATAAGAGGCAAGCAACTATATTTTATGTATGATGGAGTCTGTGGATACAGAAGGAAGGCTAACACGGTGCTCATTGAAATTATTGAACAAAGAAGTAACAAAGGCTTCAAAAGGGAAAGGCTTGATATTGTGGATAAGCAGGAAACGTTGTGTAGGTGGAAATATGCAATCTTGGTGGTGGACATGTTTTTCCAGCAGCCATATCTGTACACAACCTTCCACATGCTTTCCCTGTTTACTGTAGCAAAAGCCTTGGTCAGGTCAACAGGCACCATAAAGAGGTCTTAATTCTGTTAGTGGGACTTTTCTTAAATTTGACATGCTGCAAAGATCACGGGCTGAATTCTACATTCCTGCATCTAAGTACTGACGCCAACGGAGGATCCACCGTATTCCACAACAGAAGAATCGGTGTGAAACCTGCGGAATGTGTTGAAAACAGTTGGAGAATCGGCAGGTCCGTGCTGCACAGGTGTAGGGCTGACAAGCTGCAGCTGCGAGTACGCCTACACACCCCGCACACATACCGATCGCGGAGGAAAAGATGGCACCGGCAGTGCTGGGCCGCGTACCCGCCCACCCCGACCCCACAACCCACCTCCTGTCCACCCCCTCACCACTCACCCCAACCCTGGCAGAAGCCCCCCTGGCCAGCAGCATAGCTCTCGGGCGAGTGTGGCAGTGCTGAACAATGTCCGCATGCCCTCTCTCTCTCCGCAGCTGCCGCACCAGGCTCATGACCGCTGAGACCACATGTGGCCTGCTCCATTGTGAATCTGGCCCATTGGAGGCAGAGCATCGCGGGTGGGCCCGCTAATGACATTCCAACGAGGCTGGGACTGCGAGTGGCGCGCATCCCAATGACGCCAATTTGAAGCGGTAGGAGCTTCGCGACCGGTGTCGAACTGACGCCTGCACCAATTTTGGCTTCGGGAGCCATTCTCCGCCTGATCACAGTTTCCGATTTCGGGGTCGGACAACGGAGAGTCCCGCCCCACATATCCACTGTTCGTCATTCATCAAAGAAGCCACACTGTGATTCTGGGTACACAGAACCAATGAGATGAATGGCAATCCAATTAAGAATAAACCCTGCAAGAACATTTCCTGCTATTGAAAAAAGTGATATTCCATGATTGCCACAAATGGCCTTTCCATTTGTAGGGAGAAGTTATCAAGGCATCCTTGTAGTCAGTGGTGGACTGGCCAGGGTGTCAGCTTGCCCGATGGCAAGTGGGCCCCTGATGAAGTGGGCCCCCTATATCAAATAAAAATGCAATAAAGAAACAAACACAGGCAACTGTTTTAGTAATAAAAAGGAATAAGAAAAAAAAGAGAACAGGACACAAATAAGCAGTGCATGAAAAGGAACGAAGCAGGGGAGGTAGTGGAAGGATGTGGAATAGGGGGGCCCGGGTCGGGCATAATTAAGGAAATTCCATGTTTTCAGCAAGAGTGTGTGAATTTAAAGATAAAGTTACAATTCGTGATTTGAGATTGTCGACAACTTCAAAGGATATCAAGCAGTAGTCTTGGTTCAGCCGGTACATTGGTCCGGGGCCCGGAGAGCCAAGAAGGGGCCCGTGAACCTCTGAAGGGCCCTTAAAAATTATAATTAATTTGATAAATAAATCTCCAACTTCTTTTCTGAGATTTGCATTCTAACTTAATAAAATATAATTGTTTTTAAAAAGAGCGATACCAAATAAAAAACTGCAATAAAGAAACAAACAAATAATCACTCTGTGTATGAAGGAACGAAGCAGTGTTAAACGGATATGAAAAGGAGTGGGGGGGGGGGGGGTGCTGGGGTTCACCCGGGTCGGACATAGTTGGAAATCCATGTTTTCAGCAAGAGTGTGTGAATTTAAAGATAAAGTTACAGGGCGCGATTCTCCGCAAATGCGGCGAGTCGTAAAGGCTGTCGTGAAACTGGCCGTGTTTCATGGCAGCCTCCGCGCCCCCTCCCAGGACCCAATTCTCCCCCCTGGGTGGGGCTAGCAGTGCGGCCCCGTGAAGCATGGCATCGCGGGCTTAGCGACCGTCGTTAAGTCCGCGCGCCAAGCGTCACGGCAGCTGATGCGCACGATGACGTCAGCCGCGCATGCGCGGATTGGACGGTTCCAACCCGCGCATGCGCAGATGACATCATCACGCAGACGCGTCAAGCCCGCACATGCGCGGGCCGTCATGCCCCTCAGCCACCCCGCGGACTGATCCTGCGGGGCGGCGGAGGAACAAATAGTGCGCGGGTATCGCACCCACTGCCCGCGATCGGTGCCCACCGATCGCAGCGCAGGCCCATGCCACCCTTGGCACGGCCATGGTGCGGCCGTGCCAATCGGTGCCATGGTTGTCCGGGACGGCACTTTGCGGCCGTTTTCATGAACGGTGAGAGCAGGTGTGATTGTGTTCGTGAAAACGGCCGTAAAGGCCTCGGAACTCGGCCCATTGGCCTGAGGAGAATCGCTGTTCGTCGTAAAAAACGGCAAGCAGCGATTCGTGTCGTGGGGCGGCCATGGGGGGGGGGGGGTGGAGAATAGCGGGAGGGCGGGAAAAATGTCAGGAAGGCCCTCCCGCTATTCTCCAACCCGTCGTGGGCAGCGGAGAATCACGCCCACAGTTCGTGATTTGAGATGGTTGGCAACTTGAAAGGATATCGAGCAGTACATAGGGTCGTGAGGTCACCGAAAAGGAGAAGCGGTACCTTTGACCGTGAATCATGAGGTCAAAGATATTGAAGTGATAAGCCATGATCGGTAAACTCAAAGGGTTGCGACTTGTAACACTACACTGGTATCAAACTGGACATGTTAACTTTGGTCGTGGGACCATCCTTAATGTCTTACTATAGTCGGACCAAACTTCTAAGTTTCAACAGTTGTCTCAGTTGCTTGCTGGTGTGAACACTGGACAGTGGATTGTCTCCTCTTCTGAAGCTGCATAGGCCACAGTAGTATTGACTAATGAACATAGCCTATTGAAGTGTAAGTAAGTTATTTTATATTTTTTATCAAGTAAGGGTTTATCTGGTGTTCCTTCCAAGTTATTCTTGCAATCATCAATATTCATTTTTCCCAATGTGGGCTATTTTTAATTAAGTTTTTATTTCAGGAATATTACCCCTATTAAAACGCAAAGAACAAAAAGAAGCAGAAAGGAAGGAATCAGCCAAGCGATGCAGGCCTATTACAGAGTTTATAATACCACAAGCACAATCCACATCAATATCCAGTTCTGCAACAAATAATCAAGAAGCAAGAAACAATGCTCATGGTGATGATGCAATGACATGCGAGTTACAAGAACAGAGAAGAGCTACTTTGAATGTAGAGACAAATACAAGTTCATCGATTACTAATCAACCCAGGCCCAATATTTCTTCTGGCTTCCTTGTTCCAGTATCTGTACTGCCTGTAGTTGCAACATCTGAACACATAGCTTCAACTAGTGACAGGGTATCAGATATTCCTTCAAGCATAAATGACTTGATTTCTGAAGCACATCCTGTAAATGAACCTACGCAAGAAAATGAAAGATCAATTACTGGAATCATCCAATATCCATCACGAGCAAAGCTAAAACAGTTTTTTGCTGAACATCCACCTCAGCCACTTGATGATCTGCCATTTGATACTCGTTTGTATGAGAGGAAAATTATGAATGACTCAGTCCCAAGAAAATGGCTAACATATAACAAAGAAAATAGATGCTTATATTGTTTATACTGCTTAGCCTTTGAGTTTCCCAACACTTGTAATCCATCACCCTTTGTACGTGGCTTTAGTGACTACAGGTGTATTAGCCAGAGCTTGACTTTACATGAATCGACAACAACACATGTCTGAAATGCTCAGCAATATATCAGTGTGGTTAATGATGGCACCTTAGATACATTTTTTGCAGCATCACTAATTAAAAGGAAAGAAGAAGTATTGAAGCAGAGAAGTATTGTCATGAGGATTATAGACATCATAAAGATGTTAGGCAAGCAAGCACTTCCTTTTCGAGGTCACAGAAATGAATTGGCCTACACTCTAGATAATGAGGTTCTGAATCATGGCAATTTTTTAGCTACAGTGCAGTTGATGGCAAAATATGATCCCATTATGGCAGCTCATGTTTCTGCAGTGCAAAACAAGTCTAAACAAAGAATGAAACGATTAGAGCAACAAGGAAAGGTTCAAAGTAAAGGCCGTGGTGGACTTGTTACATACCTGAGTAAAACAACTATAAACATGTTAATCAAATTTATGAAGAATATGATACAAGAAAGAATTAGTCATGAAGTTTCTCAAGCAAAATATTATTCTATTCAGGTTGATTCAACACAAGATAATTCGTCCATCGATCAGTTTAGCATTATTATTCGGTATGTGCTTAAAGGTATTATCTGTGAGCGACTACTTTCAGTTGTGCCAAGTAATGTTGGTACAGGACAGGGACTTTTTGATCTATTGATTGAAACATTACAGCATCTTAAAATTGACCCCCAAAAATGTTTATCTGATAGCACAGATAGCGCTGCAAGCTACCATGGCCAGTATAATGGTTTACAAAGTAAAATTGCTGATGTGGCTGATCAACATGTTTATATATGGTGCTATGCCCATGTCTTGAATTTGGTGATATCTGAAACAACAAAATGTTGTGTGCCTGCAGTTTCTTTTTTCAATTTGCTCCAGAATATAGCAACTGTTGTGAAAGCATCATACAAGAGAATGGCTGTATGGTTAGAAGTTGTTGGAAAACATCTAGGACAAGAAAAAATGAAACGATTAAAGCTAATTGGTGAGACCACATGGTCAGGAAAATCCAATGCAACAACAACTATATTTGGACGTTTTGATGATGCCACTGCTTTCGTAAATCTATTGACATGCTTATCAATGATACAAGATTCAGAAATGTTTGATGCAAAAACAAAACATGAAGCAAATGTTTTACTTCAAAGTCTTCTAAAGTTTGAAACCCTATTGACAGCATTTACTTACTTGTATATATTTGAAACTACAACCCCGTTATCAAGTTATCAACAGACAAGTGGTTTAGATATGTTTACTGCATGGAGTTTGGTAGATTTAACTACAACAAAGTTGAAGGAACAGACAAGAACATTTGATAACGTTCACAGCAAGGCTTTGGAATTTGTAAATAAATGTAATGACAGGATTTCACAGATGAATATGGATGAAAATCAAACATTGGAAATTGATGTGTTGGAAACAGCATTGCCAGTTAAGAGGCAGAGGAAGAAGAAAAGAATGGCAGATGAGCTTATTGATGATGAAAGAAATTCCTCAGATATTCTAGCTGATTTTCGAGTAAATGTGTTTAACCTAATAATGGATCCCATTGTCCAGTCACTAGAATCACGCTTTGTACAACACAAACAGTTGTATAAAGATTTGTCCTGCTTGGACCCAGCAAAGTTTAAAACTATTGCAGAGAAGGGCCTTGAGGATGAAGCATTGGAAGGTATTATTAAGCTGTTTCCACAAATCAGTAAAGATCAAGTAATATTGGAATTGTTTTCTTTTGCTTCAAACTTTGATGTATTAAAGCTATTGCTTAATGATGGTGAGAATATGGATTCCAGTTGCAACAATTGTAAAATTTGCAGCACTTGCCCATCGTGTGTACTAAAAATTCTGGCATCCAACAGACTTCATGACAAGGCATATGATAACCTTTATGAACTTTATAAAGTCATCCGCATCAGTTACTCAAGTCCAATGTGATAGGACATTTTCAAAGCTAAAGATCATAAAGACAAGGTTAAGAAATTCGCTGTCTGAGGAGAATTTGGAATCATACATGTTGCTATCCATTGAAAAGGAATTGTTAGATGAATTGGATGCAGAAGCAATTATTGGCAGATTCGTACAATCATCTAGCGAACACAAACGATTGGTCTTAATATAGTGGACTGCATGCAATGCTCTATTGTGCTTTTGAACTATCTGTTAATGTGTAAATTGTGCAGTAAACTATTTAAAAATATCAACCAATTACTTAAAAAATTTTTAAAAATTAAAAATTCTATTATAACATTCTGTATTTACATTTGGTATCTACTGCCAGTAATATGTACAGTACATGTACACTGTAATTACTAAGAAATACACATTTTTTCCACCAAAATTTTAATTGTACCCTTTTTTCCATATGTATTTTTTGAAAATGTTATTTATTCGTTATGAAATTTAAATGATAGCATTGTAGTTGTGGGTGGGCCCCCTTTGTCTCCTGGCAACCAATATTTTTAGACCCAGTCCGCCACTGCTTGTAGTCTTGGGGTACAGCTTCCTGGCTCCAGGTTAGGCAGAAGAAATCGCAGTGAGTTTCCTAACCATGTCAGTCTCTCCATGTTCTAATACTTCAGTGTCATGCACTCATTGTACTATGGCACAATGGTCACTGTGATGACAAAGCGGTATATCGTCCATGTCTTTTCTGTCACCAATGACACCAAGCAAGGCTGTGTATTGGCTCCAGCTCTCTTTGCCATTTACTTCTTGGCCATGCTTCAGTATATACTCAAAGATTCTGACAGCAGGATAGATCTGACACATTCAGGATAGATTACAACCTCTCCAATTTGCAAATGTTCAAGCCTTGCACAAAGGTTACTGAGCAGTCACTGAGAGAATTCTTGTTTACTGATGACTGCACTCTCATAGAACACACTCTGAAGGACATTCAGCTGTTTGTTGATCGCTGTGCCTTAGCCTCAGAAAACTTTCGGCTGCCAATGAGTCTGAAGAAGGCAAAGATTCTTGTATCAAACTTTGGGACATCCTGTGCAGCGGGGTTCCCGTAATCAGCTGGCTGCAGAGTACTGCATTTGGTATGTGGAAATCTTCATCTGAACAACATGACCAACCCAGAGAAACTGAGCTTTGATGAGAATAATCTCAATATCAGGTACGCGGTTCTTGGCAAGAACCTCGGTGTTGGGGAATTTGTCCTGCCACCTAATGTCACAATTAGATCTCAGACTGTGAACATGGAATGCATCTCGTTGCTTAATGTGATCCCAGTAACTTATCTAAACCTTGCACACATAAAGAAATGAAATAAGAATCACTGCTGAAAGACTTTAATCATTATTCTGAAACAAACTCCATGCTCTTTCCCAGAGTCTGTGAGCGAACCTGCCAAACAGCGAGCTTGCTTTAGACAGTAAGAAGTCTTACAACACCAGTTTAAAGTCCAACAGGTTTGTTTCACATCACTAGGTTTCGGAGGAATGTTCCAGAAACATATATATAGACAAAGTCAAAGAAGCAAGACAATGCTTTGAATGCGAGCATTTGCAGGTAATTAAGTCTTTACAGATCCAGAGATAGGGGTAACCCCAGGTTAAAGAGGTGTGAATTGTCTCAAGCCAGGGCAGTTGGTAGGATTTTGCAAGCCCAGGCAAGATGGTGGGGGATAAATGTAATGCGACATGAACCCAAGGTCCAGGTTCAGGCCGTACTCATGTATGAGGAACTTGGCTATAAGTTTCTGCTTGGTGATTCTGCGTTGTTGCACGTCCTGAAGGCCGCCTTGGCTGGCATGGAGAAGAGAACCCCCGCGCATGCGTGGAATTACACCAGCCGGTCCGCACATGCGCGAGATCATGCCGGCCATTCAATGCATGCGCATGGCTCCAGCCAGCGCCAACCCCTCCGGCATCCACCCAGCCCCCGAAAGTTTAGAAAATTCCTCACTTTCGGGGGCTGTTGACGAAGGAGTGGATGGTGCCGGGTTTCCCGCCGGTGTGGGGACTTAGCCCCCAGAAGGGAGAATCCCATCCTATAAGTACAGATCTCAGTGTCCAGTAACTGAGTGAAAAGCAAGAAGAGAGGTAGGTGCGATTGGCAGATTGGAGTTCTTGAATAGGAAAGAGGATCACCTCAGGTAGGTGTGAAACCTTTAACATATCTTACAAAATGAGTGTAACAAACACATTTCAGACAATATCATTTCGAAGGAAATTTTGAGGTGATGCTGTGGTATGTTATAACCTATTTTTTTATTCATTCATTCATAGTATGTTAGTATCGCTGGCAAGGCAAGCGTTTCTTGCCCATCCCTAATTGAGAAAATGCTGGTGAGTTGCCTTCTTTTTTTTTTCTTTTTTTTAAAATAAATTTAGATTACCCAATTATTTTTTCCAATTAAGGGGCAATTTAGCGTGGCCAATCCACCTACTCTGCACATATTTGGGTTGTGGGGGCGAAACCCACGCAGACACGGGGAGAATGTGCAAACTCCACACAGACAGTGACCCAGAGCCGGGATCGAACCTGGGACCTCAGCGCCGTGAGGCGGTTGTGCTAACCACTAGGCCACCGTGCTGCCCGTGAGTTGCCTTCTTGAATAACTATTGTCTGTGTAATGTAGGGGCACTGGCAGTACTGTTAGATATGGGGTGGGATTCTCTGGCCTTCCAGCCATTTATTTCTCGATGGTGGGATATGGCGTGCCATTCATCGGTGGCGAGATCCTCTGGTCCGGCTGCTATCATTGGGAATTGCCAAGTATGTCCTTTCATTTAGGGTGAAATCACCAGCTGGGAGCTGCTTCTTGGTGGTTGCTGCAATACATCTTGTGATAGCAAATACTGCAGTCAATTGAGAAAGTCAGTGTTGAATCCCATGCCAGAGCTAGCAATCAAGTCAGTCCCTAACCGACACTCCAGTGAAGCACTGTTGCAGATGGGATTCTCCGTTGGCTGACGCCAAAATCGTGAAATGCGATTGTGTGGAGAATAGGTTCCGATGCCAAAATAGCAGCGAATGCCAATTTGAAGCCAAATCGCAATTCTCCATCACCTCGACAGCGGCGTCAATGTAGTCCAGAACGCATTTAAGTAAACACCATTTGCATATCATTAGTGGAACTGACCCAGTTTTCTCTTGGGCCTTCGCAATTCTTCGCCTCCGATGGGCCGAGTTCCTGATGGCGAAGTTCACTTGTACTTTTAAAAATCGTGAAACCGTTCTTGTAGCTGCTAAGGAAGAGGGAAGAGGTGCGGGAAGTGTCCAACATCACCATAGTTTGCTGACAGTTGTATCTCTGGCCAGGGGGCTTCTGTCAGGGCCGGGTGGAGTAGCGGGGGTGGCCAGGAGATGGGCTGTGGGGTTGGGGTGGACGGGCATGGAACCATTGCCACAACCAGAAAGACAGCCTTGCAGCTGCACAAGTCCAGTGAGAATTTAGGGCCACAGGTCGTATGGGTGCCCCCCCTACAGGCCATCTCCCTAGGTGCCCTCTGGCCCCAGCCGACCCATCAGCTGTATGGGCGCACTCCAGCACAATCAGTGCCATCTTGTTGGCTGGGATGAGTGTGTGTGGGGGCTGTAATGTGTATATGCGGCTGAAACTTATCAGCCTTCTGAGTGTTGGTCACAGATCCGGCTAATCCCGCATCATTTTTCATCGGAATCGAATGTGTCAATGTGGTGCTGGTGCTAATCCCTCCACAGTCACTGAATCTGTCCAGGTTCGGCGCCAGTTTTGCTGTTGTGAAAGTCCACAAATGCTGGGCGTGATTCTCCGAGCCCGTGCTGGGTCCTACAACTGGAGAATTGCCGCCAATCGCGCTGGCACGGTGCTGGTCAGGGGCAATTGAAAGTGGCCCCTGCGGCGATTCTCCGCGCTCGGCAGGCAGAGTGCCCGCCGAGTTCCGCCAAATGCCGTCGGCGTCGTTCACATGTGGTCCTACCTGGCAGGACCTCAGTGGTGGATATGTTACTCCACGCCGGGCCCCCGTATGGCTCCGCCTTGTTACCCGGGGGGCGGCGCGGAGATGGCGGTGGCATCCATGCAAGGACCCGCGCCGGTGCCGTGCTAGCCCCCGAGGAAGGGGAGAATGACTGGAGGCCCGTTGCTGTCGGCGCCAACACTTTCAGAGAATCCCGGCCCCTGTGTCGATGTCAACACTTAGTCTCATGAACGATATTTTGGATGAGACATTAAATTGAGGACCCCTCACTTTGTACTCTTGGGTGGAGCTAAAATATTCTATTGTTCTTTATCAGAATACAACAGCGGAACAGATTGCTGGATAAAATTTACGCTTTAATCAATATCAATTAAATTGATTATCTGGTCACATACTTCATTGTTGTTGAGCTTTTGCCAATTGACCTCTGTTATTCTTTACATTACAACAGTAGTTACATGCCAAAGTGTTTTATTCACTGTGGGATATTTGAGTTGATGTAAGTTGCTATAGAAATCTAGGTCGATCTTTTTTTGATAGTATTGAGCCTCTTGATTGGTGGATAATGGCACCCATCCAGAAAAGTGGTGAATATAGCATTAGATTCTTGTGAATCCTGCAGATCATGGAAAGGCTTTGAGTGGACAGGAGAAGAGTTATTTGCCATCAAGTAGCTAGCCTCTCTTCTGCTCTTGCAGCAACATTGTTGATGCTGTTTGTCCAGTTAACATTTTGATCAATTTTAATGATCAGGATGTCGACTGGAGGTAACTTGACGTTACTAAAAATCAAAGGGTATTTTTTCTCTATCTTTTTGATAATAGTCATTATCAAGTAGTTACATTTTCAGCCTTGCTTGGATATAATCTAGGTCAGACGTTGAGAATCCCTTCACTCACTATTGGCATTGTTTTATTTTAGGGTTTTTTTTAGTCAGGATTAACCTGCGAAAGAGAAAAGAATAGGAGGATATGTTTGGTCGAGTGAGATCGTGAGGTGGAAGAAGGCTCTTGGGGTGTAATCACTGGCATAGACTTGTTGGATTGAATGGCATGTTTCTGTTCAATGTTAAAAGAAAACTCAAAGCATCTTGATCTCAAAGAGCTGCAGAAGAATTACCACACATCTTCCCATGACATTAATAAAGATTTCTTCATCACTGAATATAGATCAGCAAGATCTCTGGTTGATTAGTGGATGCCGAAAAATAAACCTCTTTACTGAGGTAAAGGGCATGAGGGAAAGATTCTTCCCATGAAGGGGCTCTACATCTTTCCTTGAGTTATTTCTTTTCCAAAACTAATGAGCAGCATAATATCATATTGAAGTGTTATGTTAATCATGTTCTATGATAATATTATATCAGTAACCCACAGACTGTGTTGAAAACAGGAAGGATAGCAGGAAGGTTCAGTGAACACAGAAAAACAGGGAATTGAAGAGCATTGGAATTTTATTTTGTTCTTTACTCTGTGAGATAACATCATTGCATTATTCACGATATTGGGTGGGATTCTTCATGAACCGGCGGGGCGGGCCACTCCGGACTCCAAATCCTCCGCACCTTCAGGGGCTAGGCCGGCGCTGGAGTGTTTGTCTCCGTGCCAGCCAGCGCGGAAGGGCATGGTGCCACACCAACCGGTGCCGAAGGGCCTCCGCCAGCCAACGCATGCGCGGGAGTGTGTTGTGTGCTGGCGTCATCCCAGGGCATGCGCAGGGGGTTTCTTCTCCGCACTGGCCATGGCGGAGGTTGACATTCCCCACTGGCATTGGCTTTCCTGATCGGGCGGAAAATGGAACATAAGCTGAAAAAACTCTGATGCTCCAATCCCCCGTCAGCGGTAATGGTGAGCTACATGACGAACGACGGCAGGAAAATGCAATTCGGTGATTTGCATCCATTTCCACCCATTAACGAGCTGGCAGACTGAGTCTCCACCCCCCACTCCCCTCTTTCCCCCCCCAACCCATACACAATTATGCACCAACCCCCACAGTAGGAAATCCTCCAGACGGGATTTGGTACAAGTTTGCCCAAATGTGGCCCTGACACGGTGGACCCGTGGAGGGTCAAGAGGGTGCATAACTGAGGCGTCCGTGAAGTCCATCGGCAGATCCCCTCCCCTCCTCAATGCAAATCCTGCACACTTCGCCTGACCCCCAACCCCCCCCCCCCCCCCCAGCCATCCACCTCACCCCCACCAATACATTCAGGTGTAAAGGGAAAGCCAAATCAGCAAGCCTCCAAGCAGTTGTCTCTGGAGTAATAAAACTGTCAATCACTGGCGAGTGAAATATATTGCTATGTGAAATTAAATGGAAGGTTTACATTTCAAAGGCTGTCAAAGGACTAGAAGCTTTTTGAAATGGACTTGGCTTTTGAGGAAGCCTCTGACGCTTGTGAAAACTGCTGTTTTCAACAGTTGTGTCTGAGACAGCAGATGTTAGGGAAGGGTAAGTGAAAATGCAATGATTTTTCAGTCTACTGCTCGGACTGCTCCTCAGCTTTGAGATAGGGGTCTCTGATGGGGGTCACTGTTTGGGGTCTCTATTGGGGATTTTTGATGGGGAGGTCTGATGGCGGTCTCTGATGTAGTCTCCAATGGGGGATCTGATGGGGGCGTCTGATGTAGGGCTGGGTCAGTTCACCATGGATTCTTCTGCTTCCCAGACACATGTTTATCAGCGGCGTGAGTGGTACTCCATTCCCTAGTGGTAGAACTCTCTGTTCCCACCACTGTCAATGGCAATTTCATTGAGGTCATCCCATACCGCCATGAAACCCATAGTCGGGGTTACACAGAGAAACCCACCTCCAGCGAATGGCCGGAGAAGTCCAGAAATTCTCAGTAGGTATTTCAGACAGAATCACTCAAGTCACATTAACTACTACAACTAATAACTTCTGAAAGGTCGTGAATGTTAGATGCATTTTTAATTATTTTCATCAACCAGTTATTGGCACACTCAAACTGCCTGCAAACACCACAGGATGACGCTGACACACTCTCTGATCTTTTTTTATTCATGAGAAATATTTATTTTGTGCAACAAATATTTTCACACTTTGTTTTGTACCAAGATTGCTGTATTTCATATCTCTGCAATAGCAATCCTGTATAAAATATCGTCTCTGGTCCCTGTGCTTAAATTACCCTCTAATAATCATTGGTTGTAAGGGACATGGTTTGTGTTATGATGCCCTCCATGTTCTCCGAATACTTCCTATTGAGGAACACAGGTTAAATATAATCAGCTGAGCCAGGTATCAAGAGGGTTGCTGGTATATATATAAGAACATAAATAATATAAAGAAATAGACCAAATGGTCCATCAAGTCTTTCCTATGCTCATGATGGATGGAGCAACACAACAAAATTCTTCCTTCCTCCCTCCTTCACTGCCTTCTGCCTTCATCCCCACCCCTTACCCTAGTCATGTAAGCTTTTGGGAAAGGCAAAGAAATGGGGGGCGGGGGGACCCTGAAGGACATACAGAAAAACAATACTTGGAAAATTCCCCCCTGACTCTTTCAATAACCTATCATAGAATCATAAAATTTGCAGTACAGAAGGAGGCCATTTGGCCCATCGTGTCTACCGGCCTTTGGAAGCAACATCCTACTTAAACCCACACCTCAACTCTATCCTCGTAACCCAGTAACCCCACTTAACCTTTTTGGACACTAAGGGCAATTTAGCATGGCCAGTCCACCTAACCTGCACATCTTTGGATTGTGGGAGGAAACCGGAGCACCCGGAGGAAACACCCGCAGACACGGGGAGAACATGAGACTCAGCACAGACAGTGAGCCGAGCCAGGAATTAAACCTGGGACCCTGGAGCTGTGAAGCAACAGTGCTAACCACTGTGCTACCGTGCTGCCCAGAAGAACTTGCAGAAGAAAAAAATTGGACGGGGAAGAAACTTGTTACTTTTAAGCCTTGGAATAAGGGTTCAAACCTTCTTGTATCATGTTACCGCTTGTTGGTACCCTGGAGGTTAAAAGAGATATGAGCGCAAATGAAAAAATATAACCTTGCGACATCCGTCATGCTAATAGTTTGAAATCAAGAGTGGTATAATATGAGTGCCTACTTATTACCAAGATCAAATAAGCGTAATGAATGGGGAATTCAGTGATGTGAGAAGCGGTAAGGTTCTTCATGCAGACACATTTGAAAACAAACCCTATGCAGGACAATTCAGTCGTGGCAAACTGGCCACAGGGTAGCAATTTAATCACAGCCAAATAGTCCAAGAAGTAATTTGTGAACAGATTTCATTGGTCTGTACTGAAGGATAAAGAGTTAACATCAAGAGACCTGGGCCGGGATTCTCTGAAATCCCGGCCAAGTGTTGACCCCCGGCGTAAACACCGGAGTAGTGTACGCCAGCATCAACAGGCCTCCTGGCCCAGCAATTCACCACTGTTCAGGGGGCTAACACGGTGCCAGAGAAAACAAGTCGGCTGCTGCGGCTGCGGTATTTGCGCAATCGGAGACGCAGAAGATTTTTTTTCAAATTCTATATAATCTTCCTGCCTGAAGGGAGGCAGAGAGCAGGTCATGCCCCCGAACATTGACATCACGTGCTTTGGGCGCGATTGTGATTCCTCCATTTTGTCAGCAGTAAACAAGGTAAGACAAAATGGTGGGTTGCAAAAGTTGGTCAACATGGGTCGCGAAGATCGGCCGGGTTGGGTCCCAAAGGTTGGCCGGTTAGTAAAAATGGGTCCCCGGAAAAATGTTTGAAAAACACTGTTCTAACTCAAAGGAAGAAAGGGATAACAATGAAACCATGTAAAATCCAAGAACCGGAAGAGCCATCGAAAAACCAAATAATATTCTTTGGCAAAGTTAACAAAACAGAACATAATTAATGGAATATCAAATTAGAAGTAAATGGTCACCTCACAGAATTTAAGATAGATGCTAACACAATGGCTTCAGTAATATCTGACAAAATTAAGTAACTTAAAAAACTCATATTATAACCATCCTCAATCCAGTTACAAAGCCCAGGAGGGAATAATGCTAAAGGTAATGGGCCAACACTGGGAAAGATTAAGATACAAGGATAAAGAAATTGTGGAATCCCTGTACATTACACAGAACCAGGAAGCATTACTCCTGAGCAGAAAAGCATGTTTTCAGCTGAGGCTCAGTAACAAAGTTGATGAAATTGGTGATGAGCAGTCTAGCGAGGTATTCAGGAATACATTTCCCATCCCTATTTTAAGGCTTAGAAAAGCTGAAGACAGAATATCACATAACCCTGAGGGCAGGTGCTAAGCTTACATGTCTCTTCACAGTGAGGAAGTTTCTTCATCCACTCATAGACAAAGTCAATAGTGACATTGAACACATGTTACAACAAGGGGCCAACTCTCCAGTAACCAAAATGACAAAGCATGGTTCTGGAATGAGTTTAATTAGAATCTGCGTGGACCTGACTCAATTAAGGAACAATATGCTATTTGGATGACATTCTTGTCCACCGTTCCTTGAGGAAAGAGCATGACTGTTGAGTGAGGAAAGTCCTCAAGATTCTACAAGAAGCAGATTTGACGTTAAATGACATATGTAAATTTGCAAAGCCTATGATAACATTCTAAGGCCACACTTCGTGAGCTTCCGGAATTATAGCCGAGCAGCACAAAAACCAAAGTCATTAGAGAGGTTCTGCAGCCTAAAAGCATCACAGAATTATAAAGATTTCTTGGGATGGTCAACCAAGCAGGCAAGTTTCCACTAATCTTGATGGAAATCAATGTGCTGTTGCGACAGATGTTGAAGTAAGGTCAACAGCGTTCCTGGTATGTGGGCCAAATAAATGCTTTTGATAAAATCAAAAATCTCCTAATTTCACCAGAAATTCAAGAGTACTATGATCCAGAATTGCCAACAATTGTAGACGCTTGGGATAAATGAAATGTTATACAAGAGCCCATAGTCAGTCTGGTGGCCAGGCATTCTTCAGTCGATTGAAGAGTTTTTGTTTTTTTAGAAATTTAGAGTACCCAATTAATTTTTTCCAATTAACGGGCAATTTAGTGTGGCCAATCCACCTACCCTGCACATCTTTGGGTTGGGGGGGGAGTGGGGGGGGGGGGGGGGGCTGCGAAACCCACGCAAACATAGGGAGAATGTGCAAACTCCACATGGACAGTGACCCAGAGCCGGGATCGAACCTGGGACCTTGGCACCATGAGGCTGCAGCGCTACTACTGCACCACCGTGCTGCCCCAGTCGATTGAAGAGGTAATCACGAATTGCCGAATGCGTGGAGTGAATAGCCAACAGTGGAGTGAACCATTGGCACTGACCACTTTTCCTTCAATGCCATGGCAGCAGCTGTGAATAGATTTCTTTGGGTTTAAAGACAAAGCTTTCATAATTGTCATTGACTACTATTCCAGATGGTTTGGAGTGAGTAGACTGCATAGCATCATGGTGGAGGCAGTCAATGCATTACTAAGAAAAATCATTGTGACATATGACATCCCAGATGCTGCAGTGTCTGACGACAGACCTCAGTTTGCAAAGGAGCTGTTCGACAACTTTATGAGGGAATATAGTTTCATGCATGTGAATATTGGCCAAGACATCTTCCGCTGAATTGGGAAGGAGAGAGAGATGTTTGAATAATCAAGGAATTGATGAAAAAGAATAAAGACATTGGGTGGAATTTTCCCATGTTTTAGTAGTGATGCAGAGGGTGGGGGAAATGGCCCCAACGGTGGTTTTCTCTGCCATGTCATTCAGCTCATAGCTGAACAAAAAGCCAGCGATGGGTCCCACAACATTATGCTAGCGGGGTGAGCTCTGATTGAACCTGTCCCATCAGCAAGTTAGGTTTTAAAAGATTAGGCCACCCTTTAAAAAGCACACCAATACAAAAAAATGAAATTAGAGCCCTCCACCCCCCCCCCCCCCAACACCTTTCCCCCAAAAGCCCCCCAGCCCAGAAACACCCCCCACAACCAAACACCCCCCACAATACAAACCCCACCCACAGAACAACCCTGCTCCTCCAGCACTGCCCCATGGAACTGCCCAGACAGTGCCAGGGGGCAGTGATGGGGGAAGTGCCCAGGCAGAGCCAGTGAGGATTGCCCAGGCATGACCCTCTCCCTGAGCGATACACTTACCTGAACTCCTCTGGCAGGTTATGCTTAGCAGGTTCACATTGTGGGAGACCTGTTGTGGTTCACATCGATGTGTCCTCATGCGGACGTGAATGGATTATGGAGGGGGAGGGGGGGCTGGATTATCAGGCATAGAGGCCTGATGATCAGGTGTAAATGTAGTCCAATTGGGATCATGAATTGAACGTCAGGATTCATATTACATCATGGGGTGGGTAATAGTCGCAATGGGAAATTCTCAACGTAAATCATATTTTAGGTCTACTGAGGGATTTTTTGCTCCAGCCGCCGCCGATCCTGCCCACCAAAAACGCTCGCCAGCTGATTTTCCAGGATCATGCTTTCCAGCCTCCCCCAAACAAGGTAGAGCAGCACAGCCAATCCCATCCGCTTGCAGCCATGGTGCCTGTTGTGTTATGTACTCTGGGATAACACAGGTTGCAACTCAATGCAGCTTTGACCAAAAGATACTCCAGACTTTGAAGTAAATTCAATCTGATTTACTGAACCATTAGCACAGTTCTCTATGAGTTCAACTCTCCTGCTGATCTTGCTATAGTAACTTAGGCAAACTAATCAGTCTGCTCTAAGCCACATGGTGAGTGTGATTCTTTTGATCTGCCCCTGTCCTACTCTCTAAGTGTCGCCTGTGGAAAGAGACAGAGCATGCGTGCCCTGTCCATATATATGGGTTGTGTAATGCCCCCTTGTGGGAGTGTCACCTCTGGGTGTCTTGACTGCCCATTGGTCATGTCCTATTCTATGTGTTCATTAGCTGTATGTCTGCATGTCATGATGTCTCTGGTGCTCCCTCTAGTGTTTACTTAGTCATAGTGTATTTACATTAATCCCTTGTGTATTTACAGTGAAGCATATCACCACATTCCCCCATTTTTTCATGTTACATATTTTCTGTACAGTGTTAAAGAAAAATTGAACAAAGACAGGTAAATAAGGATGGCATGTACAAGTTATGATGATTGTGATGACTATGCAAGATCAAAGAATAGTTATAATGACATTGAGGATTATACAATACCAGATAATAGTTATGATGACGTTGAGGATTATACAATACCAAATAATAGTTATGAGTCCAAAGTTCATGAATTTACACGGTCGAGAGGCTTTCTTGTGCTATAATGGAAGTGTCGATGTTGATGTTGTCATTCCCTTGTGAACGCCATCAGTGTCCTGGTGTTTACGTAACCAAGAAGTCATCAGGAGATGTTCAAATGGTCAAATCACTTCATTATCTGAGGTGGATTCTTTTTTTTATGCTTGTGGTAGCAATTCTTGATGACATCTTTCTTGAAAGCTGGTTTGCTTGTCCGTAGTGTAGCAAACGTGAATTGGTAAGATGCGTTGACATGCCATGGTATGTGTGCACTCTCGCTATTGTTCTGAGCTGAGCAGGAACATTGTCCTTCATGGGCCGAGTTGTACCATGTCATACCAGTTGTTGTTCTATTGTTGTTTTCATTGTTGTGATTGACGTGCTTGTTGTTGTGTTTGTTGCCTCTGGTACACTTCTTGTCTTTGTTGTTGTTTTTGTAGGTTTTGTATTTGTGTTTGTTGCGCTCAATGACCACACTGAGTGGAGAATTCGAGCCCTTCACAAAGTTGTTTACGTCAGTGTCCTTTGTGGCATCTGCTGTTTCATTGAGCGTGCCGTCTCTGATTCCTCGGCGCTCCCCGTCTGGACCAACAATTGCTTGTTGCAAGGTTCTGCGGAGGTTACTTTCAGCTACTGGTCTAAGTTCAAACATTGTGCTGTCGTTCCAGGTGAAAGAATTGCGTTTTCCGGCTTTAAAATTTTTTTTCACTATTTTCAGACATTTCCTCTTTAAGTGGGCGTGGTCCAGTTCACTTGAATCATCTTTGGTTTGTCGATGCTCCCCATCTGGAGCCCTTTCTGGTTCACCTGAATCACCTTTGGTTTCTTGATGCTCCCTGTCTGGAGTCATTTCAGGTTCTTGTGGAGAGGCTCGAGTAGATGAGGTTTGAATTAACGGGGTGTCACTAGAGTCACTAGTAGCCTCACTTTAATTGAGGTCTGTCAGTCTCGCTGAGATGTCGCACATCTTGTATGAGAATTGTGAAACCTTTGTCACTTGTCGCACATACAGTGGGTAGACCTTCAGTGTCTTCTTGTCGGTTAGATGAGCTGGGTAGACTGTCAGAGTCTTTTTCTGGTGGCTCAAATAATCTGGTAGACTGTCATAGTCTTTTTGTTGTTCATGTGAGCGTGGTAGACTGTCATAGTCATCTTGCTGTGCACTTCAGCGTGGCAGACTTGCATTGTCTGCTGCTGGTTGCTCAGATAAGGTTGCTAGACCTTCATGGTCTTGTTCATGCAAGGACTGTGCTCTGGAGTTTTGTGTTGCTTCCATCGTTGAGTTTTTCAATGAGCTCGCTGTGGGTTGTATCGCTCTCTCTGTGGAGTCTGGCATCGTTCCCTGTGTGGAGTCAAGCAGTGGTCTCGCTGTGGAGTCGATCTGTGCGCTCTCAATGGAGTCAAGCAGTGGTCTCGCTGTGGAGTCTTTCTATGTTGTCTGTGTGGAGACGTATAGTGGTCTCGCTGTGCAGTCTGTCATCGCTTTCTGTGTGGACTCGGGGACTCTTCATGGTGCGTGGACCACTCTCTTGGCGTCAGACCGCTCTCTGTGGGCTTGTACCGTTCTCTGTCCCTTGGCGTCAGGCCGCAGCAGAATCCTGTACTCATGGGTCGGGATGTCGTCTATGCTGTGCTGAGGATCCTCAAATCCGAATAACTCGAGAACTCATCCATGACTGTGTACTTCAATGCTTCAATGTACAACACATCTCGTTGCAGTTCGGATTTGGTATTGAGGTCACCATGTCCAATGATGAAATCATCATCTGAGTTGTAGTCTTCGAGGACTAAATCATCTCTTAGGGCAATGCAAATTGCTTGTTGCAGGGTTCTGCGGAGGTTACTTTCAGCTACTGGTCGAAGTTCAGGCATTGTGCTGTCGTTCCAGGTATTTATTGGCTTTAAAAAAACATTTCATTATTTTCGGACATTTCCCCTTTAAGTGGGCATGGTCTGGGGCCTCTGACGTCATGACGCTTGTGACGTAGATCGTAGGAATGGATTGCACATGCGCAGACTGCTTTTCCTTCACTGTGCGCTCTTTTCGCAACTGCGCATGCGCGGCTTCTCGCACATGCACAAAACACTGTTTTGCCAGTTTGTGTCTTCTCAGGAACTGCGCATGTGCAGCTCTTGCACAAGATGGCTGCCAATCAAAAGTGCCGTTTGCTTCTGTTGCAAGCCTACCTTTGCCTCATTAGATAGAACAGTACAGCACAGAACAGGCCCTTCAGCCCTCGATGTTGTGCCGAGCAATGATCACCCTACTTAAACCCACGTAACCCGTAACCCAACAATCCCCCCCATTAACCTTACACTACGGGCAATTTAGCATGGCCAATCCACCTAACCCGCACATCTTTGGACTGTGGGAGGAAACCGGAGCACCCGGAGGAAACCCACGCACACACGGGGAGGACGTGCAGACTCCACACAGACAGTGACCCAGCCGGGAATCGAACCTGGGACCCTGGAGCTGTGAAGCATTGATGCTAACCACCATGCTACCGTGAGGCCCCCTTTGTGAGTATTGGCAGCAGTTTTACCGATTTCTGTTGTGTTCACCTCGCAGTAGTTTTCAAACTTGTCCAGGACTGTCTGGAAGTCTCTCTTGTCCTGCTCTTTAGAGTGCTTGAATGAGTTGAAGATTTCTGTTGCACTTTCACCCCCAATGGTGAGTAGAAAATCTATCTTCTCAGCATCGGCCACGCCATCTAGGTCAGATGCTACCATGTAAATCTCAAATCTCTGCTTGAATGCACGGCAGTTGGCACTGAGATTGGCGTGGTACCTGAGCTGCTGAGGAACCGGAATCTCGATCATCTTGCCTGGGTGCTGTTGCTGTAGTCACGGATCTTGCTGAATTAAACTATATAGATTCAACAGGCACTAATGACCTCATGACGTGTGTGACGTAGGTCGTAGGAAGCGATTGGGCATGCTCAGATCGCTGTTTCTTTACTTGGGGCCTTTTTCTCAACTGCGCATATGCAGTACCTTTAACAAGATGGCTGCAATTCAAAACTGCAGATTTCTGCTGCAAGCCTACCTCGTGGTGAGTTTTGGTGCTTCTTTTACTGTTTTTTCTTGTATTCCCCTCGCAGAATTCTTGGAATTTGTCCAGGACTGCCTGGAAATCACTCTTGTTTTGCCCCTTTGAGTATTTGAAGGTCTGGAAGGTTTCAGTTGCTTCTGGACACGTGATGGTGAGTAGAAGCTTTATTTTCTCTGCATTCCACCACGCCATCTAGGTTGGACGCTACCAGGTAGATCCCGAATCTCTGCCTGAACCAACGCCAGTTTTCACTGAGATTGCTTTGGTACCTGAGCTACTGCGGAACTGGAATCCCGAACATCGTCTTGCCTGGCTGTTGTTGCTGGTTGTCACTGATTGCTGAGTTGTAACTATATGGATTGAAACAGTCACTCAACTGGTACCATGTCTTGTTATGCTCTTGGCATAGCATAAACTGCTTCCTTGAACTACCAATCCCATGCCCCCTTCCCCATAGGCATGGGCCCTGGCCCCACCCTGAACGCCTTGCCAACGCACACCCAGCTGAAAGGGGGGATTGCCATGCTCACCGGCACGCACACTCTGCACCCCAAACAGAGCATCATCAAAGGCCGGTCATGTGCCTGGGACTGAGGCCCATCCCCTGGGTGTTCAGAGGTTGGCTGCTGCGACTGTGGTGCTGCCTCCCACAGTGTTCAGGCACAATGATCATGCATTAAGGTGTGATTGGGATGCTGGGCTGCAAGGCCTAAGGCCTCCTCGGTTAATAGGGTTATGGGTAGTCGGTAAGGCAGACAGGCAGGGAGTAGAAGATGGCTACCTCACAGCAGCCCTTCCACCAGGTTCACGTTTTTCAAAAGGAGTACTAATCGGCGTGATCACTTGCTGGGAAGGTCACTGGATCATGGGAGGCCATTGGTTATGGGTTGGCTTCCGTTAATTGCATGGAAGTAGGGCTTAAATGGTGATTATTGGTTTCTTGCCACTCAATGGCTGGATCCCGATTTTGCCTACGGGAGCGGGCAGTTTGTATCGCAAATGGTTTGGCGCCCGGCACGGTTCTCGTTTTTGGCCTCTCCCACTATTCACCGACCTCATCGCGCTCTCGCTAGAGTGCAATGAGGCCACTGAATCGCGCTCATGTACTTCAGAAGCGAACAAGTTATAAACGTATTGAGCTGCACAGTTTGCATCGATCAGAACTAGTTTCGGCGTTGTAGCACTATAAACAATATGATTGAGTATGAAGCTACCATATACAATTCAAAAAGCATTGAGAGACAACCACCTTGCTTCATGCTTCATGATCAAAATAACCCTAACATCGACTGCACGGGCAGCTATTGGCATGCCTTTGTATATGTTGGAGAGGCTGTACATCTTTGGAATGAAGTGTTGTGCTGTAGATTGACTTCTCACAGGCAAGATTGAATTGTAAGGTATTTTATGGGTGAGATACTTCTAATATATTAATTAGTTTCACATTTTAGTTGGCTTTAACAGCCATTGAGGCAAGATATGCATCTATGGATAGAACCACCCATGTAATTGTGGAAAATTCTGAGCATCTGTCTTTACTTTTCCTGGTTCTCCTTTACTTGAAAAATCTGTAAGAAAAGTCAGAAGTACACAGCTAATTGATATTTTGTTTTAGCCTTTTTGTGAACCTGCTCTGAGCTGCTTTGGTATTTGGATTGATTTCAACAATCATCACTCATTCCCGTTGCCGTAAAAAAATCAATTTGTAAATAAAACCATTTGATGGTCTATCACAAAAGAGCTTGGCATGACTAATATCATCTCCTGAAGCGACGTGGGCTCAGATAGTTGAATGCTCATTTTTTTCCCCAGAGAACTAATATTCCAAATCGCTAAGCCGCATACAATTAAGGAACCATAAGCCTAGTGTCGAGGATCATCCTTTGTGTTGTACCCGGTGAAGCCTGAATCATAACAATCAAAATGAATCTCATGAGGGCTCCTTTCCTCAGTTTTACTATGATTCACAGTAAAACATTCTAATGGTGCTACTCTTGATGCACTGGCATCACTCTCACCTTTGAGTCAGTGGTTCATGATTTCAAACACAGCCCAGAGACTTGGACACAGCATCTCATCTGATACTTCAGTTCCCACTCAGGAGGACAGACAAGATTCAATGGCAATATTTGCCGAGAAAGGTAGTCCTGGCTAACGTTTGTTTCTTGCAACAGCACCACCAAAGACAGACTATCCGGTTATGTATGTCATTGCCTTTTGTGGGACATTGCTGTGAGAAAACGGGCTACCACATTGCCCAAAATGACTTCATTGGCGAGAAGCACTTTGGGACACCCAAAGCTGTGAAAGGTACTCTACAAATGCAAGTTCTTTCCTCTTTATACCTGATGAATATGCAGTGCCTGGAGCTAACACATGACCCTTTCCCTTTGACAGTTGATCAGAGCAAAGATGAAGAGCCATCTGACAGAGCAGAATTAGTGAGAGCCATAGTGGTGGTTGCTGTTAGCATTTACCATTAGCAAAACAATTCAAGCTCGAAGCTTTATGCATTATATTTGAAAATCAACTTTAAATTATTTTGAAGTGAAACATTTGTCTTTGGAGTCTTACATTGATTTATAATCGTTTGAACTAATAAAAACCTTAGTCAATAAGACAGCTTTCTAGGGCGCGATTCAATGGCCTTGTTGCGCTCGAGCGAGAGCATGGGGAGGCCAAAAGCGAGAACCGCGCAAGGTGCTAACCTGTCTGCAGTGCAACCGGCCTGCTTCTGTAGGCGAAATCAGAATCCTGCCGTAGTGTGGCGAGAAGCCAATAATCACCACTTAAGCCCTATTTCCATACAATTAATGGGAGCCACCCCATACCCAATAGCCTCCCGTGATCCAACCACCTCCCCAACAAGGGATCACGCTTGCGCTGATTAGTATTCATGTTTAAAGAGGTTAAACTGACGGAAGGGCTTCTGTGGGGAGCCGAGGAAATGAGTAGCCATCTCTGCTCACAGACAGAGCATGGGGGCACTGAGCTTGCTGCCTCTGTGCTCAGATGGAGATTGGGGGGGAGGCAACCCGAAGTGGGGAGGGAACTCTCGGCTGGGACGGTCCGCCATGGATGGGTGGTCAAAGTTGTGGTATATGTAGTCAATGCCCTCGGCGATGCTCCTCAGTGATTGGGACATGCTCTGCAGTGCATCGGCAATGTCCACCTGCAACTGGGACAAGTTTTGCAGCACCTCAGTCATTCCCCTCTGAGACCAGAACATGTCCTGTAGCTCCTCATCAAGGTCAGCTTGAGACAGGGTCACGTCCCCCATCGAGTCGGACAGTCTACCGAAGTCCTCAGCCATGGCCGTCACCAGCTCTGCCATGTCTTGGACACCCCCACTGATGCTGCCGACATTGTGCACCAAGTACTCCACCAGGTTCTCCACTGTGATCGCCACCATACCAGTGTTGGCCTCAGTGCCATGCATTGTCAGCACTATCTCCTGTGCCCGTAATCTCTGGGACTCCTCTAATCAGATGTGGAGCTTCTGGAGTGTTGCTGACATCTCCCTCTGAAGGTCCCGGCTGCTCCCTAATGTCTCAATCAGCTCCAGGTAAATCTGTTCCAGAGGCTCAGCATCTGACTGGGACACAGGTGGGACCTGAGTTACAGCAGGGTAGGGGAGAAAGTTTCCGGATGGGCTTTGGTGAGGGGTCAGCATGTGTGGACCAAGGCACGGTGTGGTGCTGGGCATGGGCAGTGCCAATTGCAGGCTCATGGGAGGGAGGGGGGCAGTGCCAACTCATCCATGTGGCCCGGTGTAGGTCATTGGCCTTCTTACAGCACTGGGTACCGGTCCTCCTGGTCACACTTTCTGGGTTGATAACCACTGCCACTTCATCCCAGGCGGTACTGGTTGCCCAGTGGCTAACCTTCTGGGACACTCGGGGGAACAGGATCTTCCTGCTGGCCTTGACCCCCTCCAAACGCCTCTCCAGGTCTCCATCCCCGAGTCGTGGGGCCGGTTGGCTTGGCGCCATGGCTGCGACCTGAGTGGGGTTGGCTGTGCAAGTGCTGCTTAAGTGCTGCGCGACCTTGTAAAGGGAGGGCTGGTGAGAGCGGTCTCAGCAAATCAGCTGTCGAGCCTTCATTTGCAGCGTGAACGCCATGAGGTTCCGTTGCGTGAACCAATTAGCATTGTATTGAGCTGATAACCTCGCTGGGCCGAGCGCAGGGAAGCTCGTGACAGTTCCCGCTTACTTACATGCTTAGAAATGTTTTGGAAGAATCATGCCCATAGTTTTGTATATCAAGATGTTGGGCGGGATTCTCCCGCAACTGGCTGGATGGCCCGACGCCAGCGCGAAGAGCGGCGTGAACCACTCCGGCGTCGGTCCGACCGGAAGGTGCGGAATCCTCCACACTTCTGGGGGCTCGGCCGGCGGCAGAGGGGATGGCGCTGCACCAACCAGCGCCGAAGGACTGGCGCGAGTTGGTGCATGCGCAGAACCGCCGACGTGGTTCCGCGCATGCGCAGACCGGCCAGGGTGTTCCTACTCATGCGCAGGGGTTGCTTCTCCGCGCCGGCCTCTATAGGGCTCCGCCATGGCCGGCGCGGAGAAGCAACCCCTGCGCATGAGGAAAGAGTGCCACCACGGAACAGGCCCGCCCGCAAATCGGTGGGCCCTGATCATGGGCCAGGCCACTGTGGTTCTTCCCCCCCCCCCCCCCCCGTGCCTCCCCGAGGACTCACCTAGCCAGCCTACAGCCAGGTCCTGCCATGATGGACCATGACTAAAAACGGGCGGCCGCTTGGCCCATCGTGTCCGGCGAATTGCCGGCACGGTATGATATCCACCCCCACCTGAAAACCAGCGCCGTAGAATTCTGCAGTCGGCGTCAGAGCGGCGGGTCAGAGAATACCGCCCGTTAGGTTTTATCCACTGAGCAAAAGGTTGTAGAAGACTGACTGAATCAGCTAGATAATCCATCATATTCTGTATGTGTCGTTTTGCCTCCCTCAGTGGGAAAGAGCAGTTGAGCAATACTGAAGCACGTGCCTGCTGAGAGCACTATTGCATGGCCATAGCTGCTGTGGGAACATGTTTTGCATTGGTCAAAAAAGTTTAGATTTTTCTTATTTGGTCAACAGCATTTGGCCTTTTGAGATAGGTGGCTGCCAAGATATGGGACATGCTCAACATAGTCCAGAGACTCTCCTTCAACATATTGTGGTGATATGTATCACTGCAAATACACAAGGGGTTAATGTAAATACACTACGACTAAGTAAACACAAGAGGGAGCACCAGAGATGTTGTGACATGCAGACATACAGCTAATGAACACACGACCAATGGGCAATCAAGACACCCAGAGGTGACACGACCACAAGGGGGCATTACAAAACCCATATGTAAAAGGACAGGGCACACATGCTCTTACTCTTTCCACAGGCGACACTTAGAGAGTAGGTCAGGGGCAGATCAGAAGCATCACACCCACCATGTGGTTTAGAGCAGACTGGTTAGTTAGATTGAGTTACTATAGCAAGATTAGCAGAAAAGTCGAGCATTTTTGGTCAAGGCTGCATCGTGTTACAGCCTGTGTTATCCTAGAGTATATAACACATCACATGTATGAGAGGTAGAATATTTGGCTGACCAGGTGTGGATCTGACCAGCCAAGTTTTGTTTTAGCAACATTCAAGGACAGGCCAGTTTTATATGTGCAGAATTGAAGAGGTTGAGAGTGGCTTGCAAGTCAGGTGCAGAGTGGGCAAAAACACTGCCATGGTCCAAAAGCTGTAAGTCATGTGTGTCTGTGGTGGTCAGTTTAGTTTTGACACAGAGGCAACTTAAGGTTTAAGGGTTTTCCATTGAACAATATTTAAGACTGACAGCAAAGGGTACTTGGGGCTGGATGCTCCAGTCGCTGATGGCGAAATCGCATTTGACTAACGTCCGGAGAATCCAAATTCCAGCCGAAATCGGGGCGCCGCCGCTTTCGCGATGCTGCACCCCCGGCTGGCCGATTTCCCGACAGCGTGGGACACGTGTGGTCTCACCCGTCGGCAACTCGGTGTTGCGGCTGCGGACTCAGTCCAGCGCAGCCACGGTCAGGGGAGGGCCGATCTGCAGGCAGGGGGGACATATTCGGGGCTGGGGGCAATGTGGTGGGGCAGTCCGCGGCACGTGAACCAACTGGATTGGGGGACTATTTTAAGGGCCAGGTCCGCGATCGGCCTCCGCCATGAAGCACGGCACGGCCGCTGAAGGCCGCCGCAATGCACATGCATGGCCACGGATCCGACAATTCTCAAGTCCGTAGCGGCAGCTAGAGCCGGGTGCTCTCTACGGCCTCCCTGCTAGCCCCCAACAAAATGGTGAATCGGTGGCCATTTTGCATGTTTTCCTGGCGTTAAATGCCACCGTTCCCACACCGGTATGGGGGCATAACCCCAGAATTGGAGAATATAGCCCTTGATCTCTGAAAAGGTAAATAGCCACTGCCAGTTAGACTGTAAATAGAATGAGGAGTCTTTCTTGATCCCTGCTTGGTGTACAAAATCTGTTTCAGATGTCCCACTCAAAACAGTTATATTATCATGAACTCATTTCGGAATTGTGATGAGGTCTATTCGACATTCAAATATTTGAAGCACAATCCAGAGTCTTATGATTAATTGAGAGAAATGCTTTGGTTAGGTCCATGAATGCAATGAAATATTGCTAGTTTTCTTGACATTTTTCTTGAATTTGTGTGGTAACATGGACCATATCAGAGGTTCCTCTGTAAGGTCTAAATTGACACTGTGACTCTCGGAGGAAGTGTTCAGTCATAGGAACTCTTCCAGCCACAGAACCTTTTAGACCTCCCAAGAGTACTAACAGAATCCCTAAAAAAACATTCTTATTATGTTGAAGGGTTAAACCACAAAATATTGATTGTTTTTGTGCAACAGGGACAAACAGACAAAAACAAATTGACGAAAGCATTTATTATAATTTAAAAGTTCTCTTATTCGTCAAATACTTCCAAGTCTTACCTTTTTGTCAGTTTCAATGAGAGAAGCAATACTGTTTCATTTGCTCACAAATTTGTTGAATATTAGGAGTGAGGCTGGAGAGCTGGATTCTCATTTCACACGCATGCACACACGCACAGACTCGCATTCAAAATAAGCACACATACACTTAATCTCTCTTTCATACACTCTCACCCTCTCTCACACACACACTCCCATCTCTCTCTCTGTTTCATGTACGCACACCCACACTCTCATCTCTCGAATATAAAACAGGAAATACTGGATAAACGCAGCATGTCTGGCAGCATCAGTGGAGAGAGAGAAGCAGAGTTAATGTTTTGAGTCCATGTGACTCTTCGATAGAACTGCAAACTCTCACTGTCACCAACTCCCACCTCTCTCACTCTTTCTCTAGCACACCCACCTCTTTGACTCTCTCACCCACACTCCTTCCTCTCTCACTCATTCACTCACACACACACCTCTTTACCATGGAATCTAGTTTTGGAAACACTGAGATTGACAATTCAGGATAATGTGTGTCATGATTTCCCCGGCTGTGTGAAGTGCTCCAGTGCTGTGTTGGCCCCATGTGCACCACAGGATCGATTCTCCTAGCGGCCAGATGGCGCCGTCGTAAAACTCTCCGGCGTTTACGACGGCACCAACACTTAGCCCCATTATTGGAGAATTCCACCCCATATTCCTCAATACAGAGGTGAGGGTGGAATTAATTGGTGTGGTGTGGGGAGGATTTATTTTCCCTCCCAAATCTGTAAGATGAGTACACAGCACCTTGAAGTGACCAAATGTCTGTCAGCTATGAAGATCAACAGGTTTGTTTCAAACACTAGCTCTCGGAGCACTGCTCCTTCCTCAGGTGAATTCCTCATTCACCTGAGGAAGGAGCATTGCTCCGAAAGCTCGTGTTTGAAACAAACCTGTAGGACGTTAACTTGGTGTTGTAAGACTTCCTACTGTGCTCACCCCAGTCCAATGCCGGCATCTCCACATCATAGCTATGAAGATGTCAGCTGGAATACCATCAGGGCTGCGGTTGTTTTTCATTTATTTGATTGCTTGTTGAGAATCACCCATTGATGATGGTTGACCCATGGATTCTACCCCAGGGTACTGGGGAATAGCCTGCAGAGTATTAGCTGCCACTGTGGATTTACTCTTGAAGAATTTTTGAAGATGTTTTCCCTGCATTGGCATTGTCATCCTGAAGAAGGTGAATGCCATCCTGTGAGTGAAGGGGGTTTTGTCCATTTGCCATGATCTACAGATAGCCCTGGTGGCTTCAAAAGAGCTTTGCATGTCATGATGGTCACATCTCAGAGTGCCTCTTCCTAACACATCTCCATCTTTCAGATTTGTCTTTGGGCTTCAGACCTGAGCTGTTGAAATGCTGCCTTTTTGGATTGCAATCTTAGGTAGCCTGTTTTTGTTCTAGGTGGCATCACGTATTTCAGCATTGTTTTCATTGAACCAGACCTGGTGACAACAATACTCAAACCCAATGGTCTGGACACAGGAGTCTCGTACAGTTGCCTTTATTTGATCCCACTGCACTGGAATTAAATTGAATGGATAGCATGGTAGCACAGTGATTAGCACTATGATCATTTAAAATTTAATAACGGTAACTACAAAGACATGAGGGAGGAGCTGGCCAGAGTTGATTAGAAAAGGAACCTAGCAGGGAAGACAGTGGAACAGTTTTGGGGGGTTATTCGGGAGACACAGCAGAAATTCATCCCAAGGACATGGAAACATGCTAAGGGGAGGACAAGGCATCCATGGTTGATGAGGGAAGTCAAGGATTGCATAAAAGAAAAAGAAAAAGCATACAAAGTGGCGAGGAATAGTGAGAAGCCAGAGAATTGGGAAGCCTTTAAAAGCGAGCAGAGGACAACTAAAAAAGCAATGAGGGGAGAGAAGATGAAATATGAGTGCAAGCCAACTAGTAATATAAAAGAAGATAGGAATAGTTTTTTTCAATATAGAAAAGGTAAGAGAGAGGCAAAAATTGACATTGGACCACTGAAGAAGTAGTATTAGGTTGAGAAGTAATAATAGGAAACAAAGAAAAGGCAGACGAGTTTGTTATTAATGATGAGATTGCGGAGTACTTGGAGGTGCATGATGAAATAGGACTGAGTCAGCATGGCTACGTCAAGGGGAGGTCATATCTGACAAATCTGTTAAAGTTCTTTGAGGCGATAACAAGGAAGTTAGATAAAGAAGAACCAGTGAACGTGATTTATTTAGATTTCCAAAAGGCCTTTAACAAGGTGCCACATAGGAGACTGTTAAATAAGTTAAGAACCCATGATGTTAAGGGTAAGATCCTGGCATGGATAGAGGACTAGCTGACTGGCAGAAGGCAGAGGGTGTTTTTCAGCATGGCAGCTGATGACTAGTGGTGTGCATCAGGGGTCAGAGCTGGGACCACAACTTTTCACAATATACATTAATGATTTGGAAGAAGGAACTGAAGGAACTATTGCTAAATTTGCAGACGATACAAAGATCTGCAGAGGGACAGGTAGTATTGAGGATGCAAGGGGGCTGCAGAGGATTTGGACAGGCTCAGAGAGTGGGAAATGAAGTGGCAGATGAAATACAATATGAAAAAAATGTGAGGTTATGCACTTTGGAAGGAGGAATCTAGGCATAGACTATTTTCTAAATGGAGAAATCATTAGGAAATCAGAAGCACAAAGGGACTTGAGAGTCGTTGTTTGCGATTGGCTTAAGGTTAACGTGCAGGTTCAGTCGGCAGTTAGGATGGCGAATGCAATGTTCGCATTCATGTCAAGAGGGCTAGAATACAAGACCAGGGATGTACTTCTGAGGCTGTATAAGGCTCTGGTCAGACCCCATTTGGAGTATTGTGAGCAGTTTTGGGCCCCTTATCTAAGGACAGATGTGCAGGTCTTGGAAAGGATCCAGAGGAGGTTCACAAGAATGATCCTTGGAATGAACAGCTTGTCGTATGAGGAACGGTTGAGCACTCTGGGTCTGTACTCATTGGCGTTTAGAAGGATGAGGGGGGATCTTACTGAAAATTATAGGATATTGCGAGGCCTGGATAGAGTGGACGTGGACAGGGTGTTTCCACTTGTAGGAACAACTAGAAGCAGAGGACACAATATCAGACTAAAGAGACGATCCTTTAAAACAGAGATGAGGAGGAATTTCTTCAGCCAGAGAAATTGGAATCTGTGGAACTCTTTAACACAGGGGGCTGTGGAGGCTACATCACTGAGTGTCTTTAAGACAGAGATAGATAGGTTCTTGATTTAAAAAAGATCAGGGGCTATGGGGAGAAGGCAGGAGAATGGGGATGAGAAAAAAATCAGCCATGATTGAATGGCGGAGCAGGCTCGATGGGCCGAGTGACCTAATTCTGCTTCTATGTCTTATGGTCTTATGCTTCACAGCGCCAGGGTCCCGAATTTGATTCCCGCTTGGATCACTGTCTGTGGACATTCTTAATTCTCCCTATGTACCCAATCGCCCCTAATCCGAATGGCAATAAATTTGGAGACAGGAATGTGCAACAAGATTTGGGTGTCCTACACCAGTCACTGAAGGTAAGCATGCAGGTAGAGCAGGCGGTAAAGAAGGCAAATGGTATGATGGCTTTCATAGCGAGAGGATTCAGGGATAGGAGCAAGGATGTTTTGCTGCAATATAGAGGGCCTGGGTGAGGCCACACCTGGAATATTGTGTCAGTTTTAGTCCCTTATCTGATGAAGGATATTCTGGCTATAGAGGGAATGTAGCAAAGGTATACCAGACTGATTCCTGGGATGGCGGGACTAACGTATGAGGAGAGTTTGAGTCAGTTAGGCGGCTGGATTCTCCACCCTCGCGCCACATTTTTCTTTTACTCCGCTGGCGGGATGCTCTGTGCCTCCAGCTGGTCAATAGGGTTTCCCATTGTGGGGCAGCCCCACGCCGTCGGGAAAGCCCCGAGCTGCTGGCAAAACGGAGAATCCTGCCGGCGGAGAATCCAGCCCAGGATGATATTTGCTGGAGTTCAGAAGAAAGAGAGGAGAGCCCATAGAAAACGAGAAAATTCTAACAGGATTGGGCAGGGTAGATGCAAGAAGGGTGGTCCTGATGGTGGGGGTGTCCAGAATCAGAGGTCACAGACTGAGGAAACAGGGTGGACCATGTACGACAGAGATGAGGCGAAAAGTCTTCACCCAGAGAGTGGTAAGCCTGTGAAATTTGTGACCCCAGGAAGTAGTTGAGGTGAAAACATTGCAGGAGGGATTCTCCATCAGCCAACACTGTAATCAGGAATCGCAATTGGGCGGAGAATTGGTTCCGACGCCAAAATCGTGGTGGGCGCCGGTTTCATGCAAATCACAATTCTCCGTCAATGCATTCCACTCCGCACGCACAGCAAATGGCGTTGGCAGATCATTAGGGGGATTGACCCGGTATTCTCCAGGGCCTCCAAGATTCTCCACCTCCGCTGGAAGGAATGCCCGACGGCGAGGTTCAGTTGTGCTTTTAAAAATCGAGAAACAGGAGCCGTGGCTGATGAGGGAGAGAAAAGTAGGACGCGGAGAAGTGTGACCATGGGTTGCCAATCGTGACACTGGCCAGGCTGGCTAGGGTGGGGAGGGCCCTGCCAGGGCCAGGGGTGTGACGGGGGAATGGGCCGTGCGACTGGGGTGACCCCCCATTGGACTGGGGCATGTCTAGGCACAGACCGCCATTGCTGCAACCCCCAAGGCAGCCATCTGGCTGCACAGCCCACTAACCACCCACCTTTGAACCTGGTTCTGCAGCTTGTCACCAGCCATATGGATGCCAGCACCCCACCACCCCCACACGCCAGCCCTCACCCTCCACTGACCATGGGCATGATCGAGCGGTGCTTCGGCATCCTGAAGATATGGTTCGGGTGCCTGGACTGCTCTGGAGGGGCCCTTCAATATGGCGCTGGGAGGGTCGCCCGCATCTTGGCAGCCTGCTGCGTCCTCCACAACATCGCACAGCAGAGGGGTGACATGCTGGAGGAGGAGGACCAACGTCAGTCCTCATCCGACGAGGAGGATGCAGAGCGGGACGAGGATGGACAGGACATGGGGCCCAGGCAGGCACAGAAGGTCGCACGACGCCTGGGCTAAAGCGCACGGAACTTTCTGATCGCCTCCAGGTTCAATTCAGGGAGGAACTGACCAGGGACACGGACACTGCACCCCCCCCCCCCCCATCCTCCCCCTCCCCAACACCCCCAACTCCACTGGCTGACCACTCCCCAACCTGCACCCCCTGCGTGATACACACCTGCCACACTACGGGGTGCGCTGCCTGGGTTGGCAGTAAGGGCACGTTTGGACCATGGGACGGTGGACGATGACAACCCGCTCTGCGATAACCTCTGCTGCTCCGCATCGTCTGACAACGACTGACTCCTGCCCACAGTAGCACTTTCCACCGTCTAGCTGGGTGATCCCTGCATGTGAGCTGGTCATTCAATTACATGGTCCCATTGATTCCCTGGGGTGGCGGAGGAGGGGACGGGGGGGGGACAGGTGGGGGGAGGGGTGATGAGGGGATGGTGGTGGGACACCGAAATGGTGAGCGCTGGACGAACTGCGGTTCTTGAGATAATCCCACCCCCAAAGTCCACCCATTCCTTCCCCCACCGCATCCCCGCTTCGGCCAGCCCAGACCAGCCCACCCATCTGTTTGAGCACCGAGGCAGGTTGTAATATTGCGCCTAGGTGTTTAGATCATGAGAACGTAAGAACTAGGAGCAGGAGTAGGCCATCTGGTCCTTCGAGCCTGCTCCGCCATTCAATAAGATCATGTCAGACCTTTTGTGGACTCAGCTCCACTTTCCCACCCAAACACCATAATCCTTTATTCCGTTATTCTTCAAAAAAAACTATCTATCTTCATCTTGGAAACATTTAATGAAGGAGCCTCAACTGCTTCACTGGGCAGGGAATTCCATAGATTCATAACCCTTTGGGTGAAGAAGTTCCTCTTAAACTCAGTCCCAAATCTACTTCCCCTTATTTTGATGCTATGCCCCCTAGTTCTGCTTTCACCCGCCAGTATAAACAACCTGCCCACATCTATCCTATCTATTCCCTTCATAATTTTATATGTTTCTATAAGATCCCCCCCCCCTCCCCCGTATCCTTCTAAATTCCGAGTACAGTCCCAGTCTACTCAACCTCTCCTCGTAATCCAACCCCCTCAACTCTGGGATTAATCTATTGAACCTCCTCTGCACACCCTCCAGTGGCAGTACATTCTTTCTCGGGTAAGAAGACCAAACCTGAACAAAATAGTCCAGGTGTGGCCTCACTAACCTTATACAGTTGCATCACAACCTTCCTAATCGTAAACTCCATCCCTCTAGCAATGAAAGACAAAACTCCATTCACCTTCTTAATCACCTGCTGCACCTGTAAACCAACTTTCTGTGACTCATGCACTAGCACACCCAGGTCCCTCTGCACAGCAGCATGTTTTAATATTTTATCATTTAAATAATAATCCCTTTTGCTGTTATTCCGACCAAAGTGGATAACCCCACATTTGTCAACATTGTATTCTATCTGCCAGACCCTAGCCCATTCAGTTGAACTATCCAAATCCCTCTGCAGACTTCCGGTATCCTCTGCACTTAATGCTTTACCACTGTTTAATGTTTAATGTGAAAACATTCATACAGATAGGTGTCCAAGCCCCTATCACTAAACTCTGCCCTGCACCTGTACCAAATTAACTGGTGCCTATTTTTCTGGTCTTACGGGCCCTAACGCTACATCTAGCTGGACCCCCAGACGATACATCAAGACTGGTTGTGGCGGCTGTGATTCCTGCCCTGCGGCCTGGGTCCCCTTCGGTGGAGGTCTTCTGGGGCGACCAGGCTCGGATGGGCCCAGCTGGTGCTTGGGTGTCCCAGATGGCATGGTGCCACACTGTTCTTCCTGCTGCCCACCAGATGCACAAGGGACAGGAGGGGCGAGTTCGATGTGCTGCAGTGTTCCAGCACCTCCGCTTGGGAGTTAGCAGAAGAAATGAAAAAGAAAAATGAAAAATCGCTTATTGTCACGAGTAGGCTTCAATGAAGTTACTGTGAAAAGCCCCTAGTCGCCATATTCCGGCGCCTGTCCGGGGAGGCTGGTACGGGAATCGAACCGTGCTGCTGGCCTGCTTGGTCTGCTTGGTCTGCTTTAAAATCTGCTTTAAAAGCCAGCGATTTAGCCGAGTGAGCTAAACCAGCCCCTAGTGAGCTAAACCAGCCCCCTGATGAGCTAAGAGGCCCCATCATTTCCTACTCCCTCGGAGTGTGCCATGGGACAGGAGTGGGAGCAGACGTAACCCCTGAGACTCCACTCCACCTGACACTGCCTGTTCTGGGGGCACACTGGCATCTCAACCTGGGTCTGTATGCTCGCGGCCATGGAGCAGAGGGAGTGGACCACCTCCATCTGGGACTGCGCCACATCAAGCTGCCACTGTGCCACCACCTTCTGGGTCTGTGCCACATCAGCCAGTGACTGTGCCATCTCTCTCTGGGACTTGACCACCTCCCTCTGTCTATGCACCACATCAACCAGTGCCTGGGCAATGCTGCCGACGCTCTCAGTCATGGCCTGCTGTGACTGGGCCATGCTCACGAGCACTGATGAAATGTCCAGTTGGCTCTGGCACATGGCTGCCTGCGAGAGCACAACCCTGTCCTGGGCCTCGGACACCACCTGCACAGATTGTCCGAGGCCTTGGACATGCTTATCCATTGCCAATACTCTTGCCCCCAGTGCCTCCACCACAGATGCCACCCATATGGTGTTGGCCTGGGTGGCACATATGGCCGGCACCACCTCCTGCTCCTGCAGACGGTTGGGCTCCTCCACCTGTATCTGCAGGTGCTGGATGGCTGCTGACAACCCCTCATGTAGTCCCTGGTTCTGCGACTTCATCTCCATCCGGGATTAGGCTATCGAGTTTGACGATCAGTCATGATCATAATGTCTGGCTGAGTAGGCTCGAAGGACAGAATGGCCTCCTCCTGCTCCTATTTTCTATGTTTCTACATTAAAACACAATGATGTACTTCAATGTGACTTACACATGGTCGAGAAAGAGCTACAGTAACCCTTTCCCAAACACTTTGGCTGGAACTTTCTGATCCCTCCCGTTGACGGGATCATCTGGTCCTACCGGATCAATGAACCTCTGAAGAGCTCGCTGTATTTTCCGGCCTTGCCTCTGCCACAGCGGAGCTGGAGAATTCTGCCCTTTGTCAAGGACATCAGCCCTTTCAAATTAAGAATGCTGATCAGTTTAACAAGAATTCTATTATATTACAAACTCAAAATTAAAAGTGATTTTGCATATTGTTTAATATAGAAGTGTTTTAGATGCAGAATCTGCTTCACATTTTCAAATTTCTACCATTTGTTCTGTTACTCATCAACAGATTAATATATTTAAAATTGAATTACGGGTGGAAGGACTCATTTTATAAGAATGAATCACTGACATAAATAGAAAATAATTTTCTACTTCTAACCATTTAATATGGCATTCATTTTACTCATAACACTCCATAATATTTTTCTTTCTCGAACCTAACTGAACTGTTAGATGAGTACAACTTCTCATCTATTATAGGATTGCTTTGTAAGGTTCAGCTCCCGGCATTGGGTCTTACTGGATAGGTGCTTGTGCTAGGACAGCCAAATAATATAGCCCAGCTGCTGTGACACAACATTCATACAGAGTGTTGCATTATATTGTATCATTAAAAGATTCATTATCCAAAGCGCAGTTTAGGTTTTATCCCCATTTTATGTGAACAGTTCTCTGTAATGGTTTTTCTTTTTTTCTCCATAATATGGAAACAATCTAAAATATTAAACATGATTTTGATGGAAAAATTAAAGCTTTCAATCGAGGCGTTATCTCATTTAATTGATGTTTTTACGATGCGATATTGGGCCTGGTGGGCCTGCTGTGAACTGTTAGTTCTGCTTTATTAAATTAAATTGAATTATCAGCAGTCACTCCCTTTTGCAGAGCTAGATGTGGCAGTGGAATTCGCTAGCTAAATACATTAGGGCTAAATACACGGTGCATAGTGGTTAGCACAACTCCAGGGTCCCGGGTTCAATTCCGGCCTTGGGGTGACTGCTTGTGTGGAGTTTCCACTTTCTCCCCATGTCTGCGTGAGTTTCCTCCGGGTGCTCCGGTTTCCTCCCACAGTCCAAAGATGTACAGGTTAGGTGAGTTGGCTATGCTAAATTGCCACTTAGTTTCCAAAAAGGTTCGGTGGGATTACTGGGTTATGGGGATGGGGAGGAGGATGGTGCTCTTTCCAAGGGCCAGTGCAGACTCAATGGGCCGAATGGCCTCCTTCTGCACTGTAAATTCTATGGCCGGGATTCTCCGATATCGCGGCAATGACCCGACGCCGGCGTCAAAAGCAGCATGAGTCACTCCGGCGTCGGGCCGACTGGAAGTTGAGAAACTCTCCGCCCCGGAAGGGGCTAGCATCGGCATCATGCCAAGCGTAGGAATCGATTGCGCATGCACAAATCGATTTTCCTTTACTGTGCGTTTTTTCGTAAACTGCGCATGACTCTTCAAGCTGTGCACTCTTTTTGTTCAACTGCGCATACGCAGCTTGCGCATGCGCAGAACGATTTGCCCCCAAAAAGTCTTTTTTCAATTGCGCATGCACAGTTGCCATTTCCTGCGCATGTGCAGACCCAAATTTGCGTCTTTTGTTCCCCGGGTAGTTTAGGATGTGCTCAGACATCATTTTAACTTCTTCAGATCCATGGGAAAGAACATATTTTGCCATTTTTTTCTTGTTAAAAACTATTTTTTTCTTGCGATCTGCACTTGTCAATCGCGATTTCGAGCATTGAACTTCCTGTTCTGATGATTGTTTGAGTTTCGCAACACTCATTCCCTATGCAATTTGGTCTCTGAGCATTGAATGTCTTAAAGCAGCATTGTTACTGGTGTTACAGTAATCTTCAATTTTTTAATGTATTACTTCTAATTTGGTGTTATCTTCGCCTTTCAAGTAATTAAAGCAGTTATAGATTTCTCTAGCTTCATGTCCTGCTAGTAGAAGTGCTATTTTCATTTCTTCTGAGGCCGCGCTCAACTCATTAGCTACGATATACAGTTTGAACGTTTGTTTAAAGATTTTCCATCTATGAATTAAATTACCGGTTTTTTTCAGCTGCGGTGGAGTTCCAACGAGTTTCATCGATTCAGCGAAGTCTCCCCACGTCCGAGTTTTCTTCTGTTTCCGATCTTGCTTTGTCTGCATCTTGTGTAACTTTTCTAGTAAGCATTCTGAAGCCACCTGGCACCATATATTATTCCTTGTGTCTGAATAAAGCTCGTAGACTTCCAGTTGTAGTAGATGCTTTATTTCTATAAGTTTGTTCTCTCTCCAGCGCTTATACTATGTTACATCTGAGCTGCCTGTCTGTGTCCTGCTCACCAGCTGCTGTTCCTGTGAAGGGAGACTACTTCCTGTTTGTCTATGCATATATACATCTCTGGTGCTCCCTCTCGTGGTTACTTAGTTGTAGTGTATTTACCTTAACCCCTTGTATATACAGTGATGCATATCACTATAACCACAACTGCCGCCTCAGGTGGGTGTACAAACCCCATGCCACCATTTCATAGGAGAGCAACAGACTTTTCCTCAGCCTCTGGCCAATATTTACCTATCAATCAATGGGACTGTGACAACACTCACGAGATCTACACCGACACCTCAAGATCTCCCGGCGGGACACGTGGAGTACGAACACACTTGCTGGTGGATGGAGACCCGCCCAGCTGGGGCTTATAAATCTGCCTTAATTAAAGCTGGCCTGGACTGCAACCGGCATAATTTGTGGTCTCAGGTGGGACCTATAGACTGTTAAGCCACATGGCAGCCTTTACTTTGTGATGGTTTATTAAATACTGTTTAGCTTACCTCCTCGGTCCTCCTGAGCTTTAATAGGAACCAATACAAATTATCTGTCCATTATTACCTTGTGGTTTGTGGCAGCTTGCTGTGTGCAAATTGTCTGCCATATTTTCTACATTACAACAGTGACTGCACTTCAAAGCTCATATGCAAGATCTTTTTTTCCCTTTTAGTCGTTTGAACACTTTATTTCAACAACAGGTCAAAGGAGTTCTCAAGCAATATTTCAACTTATTGCCGCGATTCTGATTTTAAAAAGAAACTTATTTGTGGTTTTCCTCTGATCTCAGATTCCTATTTATTAAAATACGAATTCAAAAGTCAGTCATTTGCAACTTCCAGAAGTTATTTTGTTCTGTGTGCATGACATGTACCATCCAATCCTGTGACATTTATATGATTATCATCCAATTTACATTGAGCAATGACAGTGGATTGTACCCACACTAATATTTTCAAAAGGTCTCTGCAAATGATATGTCATTGATATCACGTTGTGTGAACAAAGTTATGATAATTTGTTACAGCCTTTTCAAAATGTGTCTTAATTTCTGTTCACATATGTAAAGTAATGTTGCATGAATTTTGCTAGTCTGTTTTCCTGTGTACATCCCAGTCAGTCAGTCAGCAGGGCCGGGATTCTCCCCTACCCAGCGGGGCGGGGGGTCCCGGCGTGATGGAGTGGCGTGAACCACTCCGGCGTCGGGCCGCCCCAAAGGTGCGGAGGTCTCTGCACCTTTAGGGGCCAAGCCCTAATATTCAGGGGCTAGGCCCGCGCCGGAGTGGTTGGCGCTCCGCCAGCTGGCAGTAATGGCCTTTGGCACCACGCCAGCCAGGGCCGAAGGGACTTCGCCAGCCGGCGGATGTCCGCGCATGCACCGGAGCATCAGCTGCTGCCGACGTCATCCCCGCGCATGCGCAGGGGAGGGGGTCACTTCCGCCTCCGCCATCGTGAAGACCATGGCGAAGGCAGAATGAAAAGAGTGCCCCACGGCACAGGACCGTCCGCCGATCGGTGGGCCCCGATCGCGGGCCAGGCCACTGTGGGGACACCCACCGGGGCCAGATAGCCTCGCGCCCCCCCCAGGACCCTGGAGCCCGCTCGCGTCTCCTGGTCCCGCTGATAAGGTAGGTGGTTTGATCCACGCCGGCGGGACCAGCATGACAGCAGCGGGAGTATGGCCCATTGCGGGCCGGAGAATCGCCGGGGGGTAAGGCCGACTGGAGCGGCCCAATTCTCGCCCCCGCCGAATCTCCGGTGCCGGAGACTTCAGGACACGGCGGGGGCGGGATTGACTCCGGCCCCCGGCGATTCTCCGATCCAGTGGGGGTTCGGAGAATCCCGCCCCAGTACATCCAAGAATTCTGCTTCACCATCTTCATGAAAAGAGCTGTCACTCAGTCCATGGAAAATAAACGCCTTTGTAGTTCAGATTACATTTTGGAGCTATATGCAAGAAGTTGGATTCTGTCTTTCAGAATACAAAGAAAGTCACCGAATGACAAGAAGGATTTATTTTTACCATTAATCCTTTTTCAATCTCCATTACTTGGGGTACAATGGTTTAAGAGGAAATAACAAGCAAAATCAACATTAACTTCGATTTCAATTTGCTTAAATACAGCAATTAGTTGAAATGCTGAAATGAGTCACTTCATCTGCCAGTTAAATCTCGATTACATTCTTTTTGTAGTACCCCCAAATAGTTTATAATTAAGTGTTAAACAATTAGCTTAATTGGAGCCAAGAAACCTGAGGTTATATACTTTTCAGAGACTATAAAATTAAACGCGGTGTTACTTGAAAGGTAGAGAAATTTCTGAAAATTAATCCTATCTATTCTTTCTGTCATTGCTGTCATGCTGAAGGAAGGTAACTCAACCTCACCTTGGAGGGATAACATCAAGATTGCCATTGGCTGAGGATCTAGAAGCTGAATTGTTGTGAATTAGGTCAATGAATTTAACCTGAGGGAAATTAGAGTTGGGACCCAGTAATGATGGTGAAAGGATCCTTTACCAGTTCTGGATCTGCAATCGAAAAATTTTTGCATTGGGAAGTTACTTCTCTTGAAGACATTTTGCTACATATTAAAATAACAATTTTAGTTTCTATTTCTTAAAACTGTCAATCTTTGTTGAATGTATTTTGTGTTGAGAATGATATGCCTGCGGATTTTAACTCCGTGCAACCTGCTGAGAAAATTCAGACAGTGTCCTGTTCTCTGGTTCATTGGTAACGTTATACCAACCTTCAGATCCAGGTTTCAGGTCATATTTGTGGCCTTCATTGCAGGTAAGCATGGGCCTCATTAATTTGAAAAATTCATGGTCTGATGGAAGAATTCAGACCCTGGACATTACCTGAACTGTCAGTCGCTCTTTTGGAATCCGGTATCAGTCTCAGCAGCTGTCAACTGCAACAGGCTCACAAAACAACGAGAAAGGTACATGCTGAACACTTCATCCCATTTCCTCTCAGGCGAGGAGGAGTTTGATGCTGTGCTTGCCCTGCTTCCACCCTGTGGTGTGCTGCAGTTGGAAGGGAGTCAGATTTCGACTGTATTATAAGGCCTGAGTCCAGGCAATTCTTCCATTTACCTCGTGCATATTTTGTCAAATTTGATTATGCGTAGATCTTATAACTATCTGGAGGTAGAGAATAGTATCAAATCACATCTGTTTATCCAGCTTTAAAATGGGTGCAAATGCAAAACATGTCCATTTATCAATGGGGCAGCTAGTCTGCAGAGGAAATTGCCCCCACCACTAAGTTGATGGAGCCTATTTTTTAAGTATTCCACTTTGACATGGGTTTCC
Organism: Scyliorhinus canicula; assembly: GCF_902713615.1. NCBI lineage: Eukaryota > Metazoa > Chordata > Chondrichthyes > Carcharhiniformes > Scyliorhinidae > Scyliorhinus > Scyliorhinus canicula. Next base: position 161,039,759 of record NC_052149.1, read on the forward strand.
CTGTGGCCGAAGCAGCAACTGCAAACAAACAGGTGAGAGTTTAATCGATAAAATAATGAACTTTCTTTTTACTTTTTCAAAATACATTTAGAGTAGCCAATTATTTTTCATTTCCAATTAAGGTGCAATTTAGCGAGGCTAATCCACCTAACGAGCACATCTTGTGAAACCCACGCAGACATGGGGAGAATGTGCAAACTCCACACGGACAGTGACCCAGGGCTGGGGTTCGAACCCAGGTCCGCAGTTCCAGTGCTAACCACTGCGCTGCATGCCGCCCAAAATAACGAACTTCAATGCGGAGACAGGAAGAGCAGTATCTACAGTACTCCTGAAGGCTGATAACAGGCGCAATGATCTTCTCTAATGCCAATACCACAAGTTACTGCTGTTGAGGCAACTGGCATGAAATTAAATCCTTGTGAAGCTGACTTTAGCTTTACAACAGGCATGAGAAAGTCATCCAGAATTTTACATGAGATTCAGAATCCCTGGATAACAACACCGTGGCTTTGTTAGAGAGGAGGTAGAACAAAAACAGGAAATTATAGACCAGTCAGCCTGACCCCTCCCATTATGCACTGACCCCCATGGTGGGAAATCCTCCTGGTGGGATTTGGTGCAAGTTTTCCTAAGTATGGACCTGACAAGATGGACCCCGCAATGGTTCAAAATCTCTACCTCCAGATAGTTATAAGATCTACGCAAAATCAGTGCAGAACTGAGGTGACCCCCACAGTCCATCGACCCCTCCAGCCACCCATCAGACCCACCATCTGAGACGAACCATCAGAGACACCCAACATAGACTCCATCACAGACCTCCAACAGAGACCTCCAGCAAGGACCCTAATCAGAACTAGCTAAGTGCTTTCCGCTGTGAAAAAGAGGAAGTCAAGCACTTTGCAGCTTTAATGTGATGAGGAACTGTAAGTCATGGCAAGAGTGTTTATAGACATTGTGGTGAACATCAAAGCGGAGTAATGGACAGGTGTTCAAGTGCGAAGGGAAAGACAGATCAACAATCCACCTAGCAGCTGTTTCTGGAGTAATAAAACTGGCAATAGATGTATTGCTGTGTGAAATTGAATGGGAGATTTGCATTTCAAAGACTGTCAAAGGATTTGAAACCCCTTGAAGTGTATTTGGCTTTTGACAAAGCCTCTGATATTTGTAACAACTGCTACTTTAAACACTTTTGGCTGAGGCAGGAGAAGTTTGGGAAGGGTAAGTGAAAATACACTTCAACTTTCAGGCAGGGGGTATGATGTGGGGCTGGGGGGTTCTGATAGTGGAGTCTGATGGGGAGATCTTATTGGGGGCTGAGTGGGCTTCAGATAGTCCAGGGGGAGTCTGATGGGGTGGCTCAGGGGGACTGGAGGGTGTCATGCGAGAGTACCTTTAAGAAATGGGTGTTTATAAATGAGTGTGTATATAAATATCTGCAGTGAGAGTACCTTTAAGAAATGGGTGTTTACTACTGCAGTGATGTCAGAGAGTGGGTAGAGCTGGGCTGTCTGCCAGCTTTTTACTTTTGTTTTAGGCTGTTTGCTGCAGGGTGTGCTTTAGTTTCGTTTTCAGTGTTGGAGCTGATGCCAGACAGAGCAGGTGTACTGCTGTTCTCTCTGCCATGAAAAGACTGCCTCTTCATCATTTGGTGAATTCAGAATTATAAATGTTCTCAGTAGTGAATGTAAACCTAATGTGCTTCTGTTAAAAGGTGTTTCTTTTGTCTTTTGGATGTTGTTTGGGAAGTTATTAAGGATTACTTAGTATTGTATTCCTTGGGGGTTGTATTTGAATTGATGATTGCTAAGATGTTCACTGTATGCTTTAAAAAGGTTAACTTGAGTTCATAGAATAAACATTGTTTTGTTTTTAAAAATACTTTTCCATTTCTGGTATACCACACCTTTAGAGTGGGCCGTGTGCTCCCCATACCACAATCTATTACAAGTTGTGGGTCAGGTGAACTCCATGATACACTTTGGGGTTCTCTAAACCCTGGCCCATAACAAGAGGGTCTGATGGAGGTTTCTTTTGGGAGGTCTGATGGGGGGAACTGGGAAAATTATTGGGAGGGGGGTCAAGTCACCCTCAGTTGTGAGAGCTGTGGGGGGGGGGGGGGTGGCCCACTCTTCACGTGGTGGGAGTGGGAGGATGCTCCTACTTGTCAGTGGAGGGTGAACAGAATGTGCGTTGTGGGGTGGGGGAAGATTGCCACTGGAATTCGGTATTGGGCCACCCATTCAAAATAATGGCCCGATAGCCGGATGAGCTCTCCTCCATGCAAAATTAACATTGAAAAGGAGGGAATCACATGTGGGCACCACTCCTAACACTAGGGCTGACCAGTTGCAAGTCTTTGCTGATGGGAGCATTTAGTCTCCAGAACAGAGAACCAGTCCCATGCTTGACAGATCCACAGGTATTTGTTGCGGATGTACCTACTAGAGTTGATGAGGGGGAACCAGTGTATTTGGACTTTCAGAAGGCTTTCAATGAAAACCTACTTAAGGGATTAGTGTGTAAAATTAAAGCACATGAGATTGGGTGTGGTGTATTGAGTTAGATAGAAAACTGGTAGGCAAACAGGAAACAAAGAGTGGGAATAAACGTTTCTTTCCCATGTGGCAGGCAGTGACTAGTGGGGTACTGCAGGAATCAGGGTGAGGACCCCAGCTATTCATAGTACATATTAATGATTTAGATGAGGGAACTAAATGTAATATCTTCAAAATTGCAGATGATACAAAGTTGGGTGGGAGGTTGACCTGGGAGGAGAATGCAGGGATTCTTCAGTGTGATTTGGACAAGTTGAGAGAGTGGAGGGATGTAAGGCAGATGAAGTATAATGTGGATAAATGTGAGGTTATCTACTTTGGTGGCAAAAACAGGAAGGCAGATTATTATCTGAATGGCCATAGATTGAGAGTGGGGAATGTGCAGCAAGATCTGGGTGTCCTTGCCCACCAGCCACTGAAAGAAAGCATGTAGGTGCAGCAGACGGGAAAGAATGCAAATGGTATGTTGGCTTTCATTGTGATAGAATTCGAGTACAGGAGCAGGGACGTCTTGCTGCAGTAATACAGGATCCCTTGGTGAGGCCACACCTGGAGTATTATGTGCAGTTTTGGTCTCCTTATTTGAAGAAGTATGTTCTTTCTATAGAAGAAATGCAGCAAAGGTTTAGCAGACTGATTCCTGAGATGGTGGTTATGTTGTGAGGGGGTTGACGAGACAGTGTTAAAACACAGCAGAGGTTTATTGAACAAAGACGACAAAATACACAGGACAGCACAATTACTATACAGATTTTGTTCCCACAACTTCCAGCCTACTCTGACCAAGCCCCAACAACCAGATCTGCACCTAAACACCTGATTGGCTAATGTTTCCATGCTCCGTCCCCATACACTCAGGGCCCAGCACGTGGCACATGCACTGATCCAAACAGACCTGACACAACAGGCACCTTTAATCAGTAAGAATGACTATCATAATTTACCATCATAAATCTCTATATGAGGTGATCGAGAAACCAAAACAATGACAATAATGTGCACGATGAGAGGATGAGCGGTGAACACATATTTCCCATGTCAATCCCATGGAAAATATAAACACAGTCACACTGTCTGAAGTCGGCCTGAGGAAAGTTGGTAACTATTCATGATTGGCATAGATTTGCACAGGGGCAAATACCAACATACTACCTCTGTGAATTCTTTTTTTTTTCAGTATTCTTATTAAGGTTTTGCAGAATTTTTCAAAATAAAACAGTAGTAACCATAATAACAAAACAAACTAAAGTGAACATTAACATCGTGCAAAAAGAGAATATACAATAACAATTAAATAGACATTACCCCACGCAACCCAGTCTTCCCACACCATCCCAATGAAGCATTCACCCATCCCCCCCAACGGATTGCTGCTGCTGCTGACATTTTAATTTTCCCCGAGAAAGTCGACAAACGGCTGCCACCTCCGAGAGAACCCTAGCGTAGACCCTCTTAAGGCAAACTTTATTTTCTCGAGGTTTGAGAAACCCAGCCATGTCAGTAACCCAAGTCTCTACACTCGGGGGCTTCGAGTCCCTCCACATTAATAAAATCCGTCTTCCGACTACTAGGGAGGCAAAAGCCAAGACGTTGGCCTCTTTCGCCCCCTGAACTCCTGGGTCTTCTGACACTCCAAAGATCGCTATCTCTGGACTCATCACCACCCGTGTGTCAAGCACCTTGGGCATTGCCCTCGCAAACCCTTGCCAGAACACTCTAAGCTCCGGGCATGCCCAAAACATGTGGACATGGTTTGCAGGGCTGCCCTTGCACCTCATTCAACTGATTTCTACCCCAAAAAACTTGCTCATTCTCGCTGCCGTCATGTATGCCCGGTGGACCATCTTAAATTGAATTAGACTGAGCCTGGCACATGATGAGGAGGAATTAACCCTGCCCAGGACCTCTGCCCACAGACCCGCTTCCAACTCCTCACCTAGCTCCTCCTCCCACTTGCCCTTGAGATCCTCCACCGGGGTTTCCTCCGCCTCCTGTAGTTCCTGGTAGATATCAGACACCCTCCCCTCCCCCACCCAGGTGCCGGAGACCACCCTGTCCTGTATCCTCAGTGGCGGCAGCGTCAGAAAGGCCACTACCTGTTTTTTCAGAAAGGCTCGTACTTGCAGATATTTAAAGGCGTTTCCTGACGGCAGATTAAATTTGTCCTCTAGCGCCTTCAAACTGGGAAAGCTTCCGCCTATGAACAGATCTCCCATCCTTGTGATGCCTGCCCTCTGCCAGCTCTGGAACCCACCATCCATCCTACCCGGGACAAATCTGTGATTGTTGCATATCGGGGTCCAGACTGACGCTCCCTCCACCTTCTTGTACCTCCTCCACTGCCCCCAGATCCTTAGTGTCACCACCACCACCGGACCTGTGGAGTAACGGGTCGGTGAGAACGGCAAAGGAGCCGTTATCAAAGCTCCCAGGCTAATACCTTTACACGATGCCACCTCCAGCTGCTCCCACGCCGCCCCCCCCCCCCCCCCCAATCGCCCACTTCCTAATCATAGCTATATTGTCCGCCCAGTAGTAGTTGCGAAAGTTTGGCAGCGCCAACCCACCCTTCCCCCCCCCCGGACTGCGCTCCAACAGCGATCCCCTTACTCGCGGGGTCTTATTCGCCCACACAAAGCCCGAAATGATCCTACTCACCCGCTTAAAAAAGGCCTTTGGGATGAAGATGGGGAGGCACTGAAAGACAAACAAAAATTTGGTGAGGACAATCATTTTCATGGTCTGCACCCTCCCTGCCAGAGACAGCGGGAGCATGTCCCACCTTTTAAAGTCCCTTCCATTTGCTCAACGAACCAGGTCAGATTGAGCCTGTGCAGGGCATCCCATGTCCTGGCCACCTGTATACCCAGGTAACAAAAACTTTTCTCTACCATCCTGAGCGGCAGCTCTTCCAATCTCTTCTCCTGCCCCTTGGCCTGGATCACAAACAACTCGCTCTTTCCCATGTTCAGTTTGTACCCTGAAAAACTACCAAAATCCCTCAGGATCCGCAGAAACCCACACCCATTCCCTCCGCAGGGTCCAAAATGTACAGGAATAAATCATCCGCACATAGCGAGACCCGATGTTCCACCCCCCCCCCCACCCCCCCCCGAACCAGTCCCCGCCAGTTCCTCGAGGCTCTCAGCGCCATAGCTAGTGGTTCTATAGTTAGGGCAAATAGTAACAGGGAGAGGGGACACCCCTGCCTCGTTCCCTGGTGAAGCTCGAAGTACCCCGACCTCAGCCAGTTTGTACATACACTTGCTACAGGCGCCTGGTACAGCAATTTCACCCAGCCAATAAAGCCCTCACCAAACCCGAACCTCCCCAGCGTTTCCCAGAGGTGCTCCCACTCCACCCGGTCAAAGGCTTTCTTTGCGTCCATCGCTGTTACCACCTGCGCCTCCCCTCCCTCTGAGGGCATCATAATAATATTCAAAAGTCTCCGGACATTGGTATTGAATTGTCTGCCTTTAACAAACCCAATCTGGGGGTTTTATACTTATTAGGTTGTTTTATTGTTGCTTGCTATTGTTTGTTGATATATTTTCTGTAAAAAATTTCAATAAAAATTATTTTAAAAAAAAACAAACCCAGTCTGGACTTCCTATATCACCCCTGGGACGCAATCCTCAAATCTTGTGGCCAGAATCTTAGCTGGCAATTTGGCATCCACGTTTAAAAGCGAAATCGGCCTGTATGACCCGCAATGTTCTGGGTCCTTCCCTCGTTTAAGAATGAGTGAGATCAAGGCCTGTGACATTGTTGGGGGGAGGGTTCCTTTCTCTCTAGCCTCATTGAAGGTCCTCACCAGGAGTGGGCTCAATATTTCCGAAAATTTCTTATACAATTCTCCTGGTAACCATCCGGCCCCGCCCCCCCCCCCCCCCCCTCCCCTCCCCGCCATCTGCTCCATAAAACCCTACAGTTCCTTAGCCACTGCCGGTCGCTTCCCTGTCCTGGACTTCGACCGGTCCAGCTCTGGATCGATGACTGTGTTAAAGTCTCCCCCCATGATCAGGTGGTGTGACTCTAAGTCCGGAATTTTGACGCATCCGACCCCTCCACACCTTCGGGGATGCCCACAATTCTTAAGTTCTGACTCCTGGACCTGTTTTCTATGTCCTCCAGCCACTCCCGCCACTTCTTGTGGAGGTCATCCTGCGCCTCCACCTTAAGGGCCAATACAACCAACTCGTCCTCATGGTCAGATAGCTTTTTCTCCATCTCCTTAATCGCTCTTCCTTGTGTTGCCTGAGTTGCGATCATTTGGTCTATGCCTTCATCGGGGCCAGCATATCCTTTTTAAGATCATCAAAGCAGCCCCTAAGGAACTCCTGTTGCTCCTGTGCCCACTGCGCCCATGGACCCTGGTCTATACCGGCCGCCATGCCGTGCCTCGGCGTCCGCTCCGCACGCTTCTGTCTGCTGGGACTTAAACACTTCACCCGGCCACTCCTGGTCCAGCTATCCATACAACAGAGAGGGAATCCTTTTGGCAGTGTTTGCTTCACCAATCTGCCCCAAAAAGTCCGTGGAAACTCCTATAAAAGGCCCGAGAGTCGGTTCCAGACGGGAGCTGCCGAATGTGCGACCTACTCCTCTATGACCGCCACCGGAAGTCTCGTCACCGCTTCTTCAATGGCCTTGGTGAGATCTTTTCACAGTTGTTCCCTCTGCTGCTAGAATTCAGTTTCAATAAAGGCCCTCAAGTCAGCTTGAAGCCTTTAGTCTTGCTCTTCCCCCACCTGCATGCAGGAAGACGCTTTTGTCTTTACTGCAGCTCCAGCCAAATCTTTCACTGTTTCTGCTGGGTCTGGTAACCAAGACACATACCATTCCTGGGGGGAAAGTACTCCTCTAACATTCACATACGTTGTTTTATCAAAATTCCACCCCGTGTTGATTAAAAAAGAGCTCTTTTCTATAACCTTGGGCAGGAGCTGCCTTGTGTGTGACCACTTACTCCATGGTCCACACCGGAAGCCCTCTGTGAATTCTAAAAGACATGTATTCACCATTATGCACTTTTGGCATGCAGCGGTTCACTAATTTCATATGCAGGTTCCAAAGCCCTGGATTGCAAGTGCAGAATTTTTCAACAAAATTGGCAGTTTCAAGGGATTTGCAGCATTATGCTTGCAGGAGAATGCAAGTCCATCAAATGATTTAATACATGTCGCCCGATGCAAATGTCAGTAGCTACAGGAAGACATAACAAATCATTCTGCACTACAGAAACTGTGGAAAGCCATCATTGGCGGATGGCCTGATTCAATGCAGCATATGCACATACACATGAGACCATTTTGGTCTTTTGGGATGAGTTTGGCATCTCCCAATGAGTCATTTTCAAAGGCAGGCAGGCCATCATACCAGAATCTTTGCAACCTGATATTCTTTAACAACTTCATCACTCACATATGGACAAAGATGGAAGAGAAGACTCACCAGTGAGACAATCAATTAGCCAGGTATGAACACTGAAATTGCAAACGTTGTCAAGAAGTGTGAGGTATGTCAAGGACCTGTGTCAAGTCAGCACAAAGAACCACATGAAGTTCCAACACATCCTTGGTCCAAAGTCGCATCCAAGTTCTTTTGTGTTCAAGGTTCTAATTTCATCATCAACTACTTCACCTAGTACCCTATTATTCAACAATCGCACAATACATTACATTAAGCATTGTTGTGCAAATTGTAATTTTCAGTTTATTGGTGTATATGAAAGACCATTACGGATAATGGTTTGCAATTTATTGGTAAGTGTGAGGAGTGGAATATTGATCATATTACTTCTTCTCCCTCATACCCTCCATCTAAGGGCCAAGCTGAACAAAGATTTACATGGTGAAGCCCTAATTTTCAAATGTAGACAAATCAAGCAAAATCCCCACTTTGCAATGTTCTATTTGACAGTGATACTTTTACTTCAACTATTCCATCACTGGTAAAGCTCATGTTTGACAAGCTGGCAAGTACCAATCTACCTACTCTTACCCATTTTACTCTCTCAGAAACTAGAGAGCAACTTTTAAATTTACAAAAAATGATGGCTGCCGTGCACAATAAACATGCAGGTACAGAATTGCAAAGTTTAGAGTTGGGATGATATGTTAGCATCCAGGACCCTAGAGAAGGTATGTGGCAACCAGCCAAGATGACAAGGATTTGTTCAGAACCAAGATTATACACACTAAGGCGCAACATTGAGATATAACCAAGGATAAATCAGATCCATTGCAGCTCCTCAACGACCATACAAGTCCTATTGAATCAAGGGTAAAGTCCAAAATGTGCCCAGAAGCAACATCCAAGAACGACAATCCCATCAATCACTGTGAGAAATTTAAGACACCCCCAGACAAGGTTTCCAATACTAGATATGCATGTACCAATAGATTACATAAGAACTAGGAGCAGGAGTAGGCCATCTGGCCCTTCGAGCCTGCTCCGCCATTCAATGATTTAAAAAAAAATGAATTTAGTGTACCCAATTAATTTTTTCCAATTAAGGGCAATTTAGAATGGTCACTCCACCTAGCCTGCACATCTTTGGGTTGTGGGGGTGAAACCCATGCAAACGGGGAGAATGTGCAAACTCCACACGGACAGTGACCCAGAGCCGGGATCAAACCTGGGACTTCGGCGCCGTGAGGCTGCAGGGCTAACCCACTGCGCCACCGTGCTGCCCCGCCATTCAATGACACCATGGCTGATCTTTTGTGGACTCAACTCCACTTTCCCGCCCGAACACCATAACCGTTTATTCCTTTATTCTTCATAAAACTATCTATCTTTATCTTGAACATTGCCTCCGAGCTTTAGAGACTCAGATTCCTCAGTTCTACACATGTCTATAAAAGTTACTAAATATGACCATGTTTTGTAAATAGTTATGGCAAGGGGAAAGGAAAAAGAAAGGATTTTGTTGTAATATGCCTTTTAGGAATAGCATAATGACATCACTAGAAGCAAATTGTGTCATGAAATCCAGTCTTAGTTTCATTTTTGTTTTTGAGCGGAGCACGCACACACACACACACAGCTCTGCTGCTGATATCTTCAAGATGTCTACAGTTATATAAACATCCTCATGTTCCTCCTCTAAATAAATTAATGCACAAAGTGTTTCCCTAATCCCTTATGAATGATTGTTTTTTTACCTCATTATAACAACACCGGTTGATTCATGACAAGTTACTAAACCTGAAACACCAAGTGGACCAAGCTGAGTGAAGAAGAGTATGACGTTGGGATGAAATTGCTCCGTTCCATTGCCAAACATCTGTACATGAATCCAGATTTCTAAAACAATGTTTCATTCATGGGATTGAAAAAATAATGACGCTATCATACTTGTATTAGCAGCGATTTAGGAGATTAATTTACATCATCTGGTAGAGCTATTACCCATCCCTAACCCCTCTGCCTGGCAACTTTAAATCCAATGGAAAGAGTTGTTAAACTGCTTCAGATAATGCTCAATGCTTCTAAGTTCCATTGTTCCTCATAATATGTTTTCCATGAAACGTCAATTTTTCATTTGCAAATCATTTACTGTGTTTAATGTACCTGCCATGTTCCTATTGTGGACATCATTGTACGCTTTCAAGTCAGTATGTTATGCTTACCCATTAGATTGGAGATAGTTTATTTTCTTTTATAATAGTGCTATCTTTCTGGTTATTATCTTGCCTGTTAATTTATCAGCTCTCTTTCTTTTAGTCCAGAGAGATGGGTATACAGTCCCTTGGTTGCTAATGCATGTCAATGGAGAAACAAATAATCAGATAGACTTGCAACAGTGGATATGTTTTAATGTTCTATTTGACTGACAATTTCAACATTGCTCTACAACCAGAATTTTTGTTAATCTTATCTTGGGAGAATGTTTAATGAAAAAAATGAAAAAATGAAATGAAAATCGCTTATTGTCACGAGTAGGCTTCAATGAAGTTACTGTGAAAAGCCCCTAGTCGCCACATTCCGGCGCCTGTCCGGGGAGGCTGGTACGGGAATCGAACCGTGCTGCTGGCCTGCTTGATCTGCTTTAAAAGCCAGCAATTTAGCCGAGTGTGCTAAACCAGCCCCTAATTGAGAACTGTATGGGATTGGGTACAGGTGGGGGGTTGGGATTGGGTTAAGGTCATGGAAAATAGATTGCACCTGGAAGCCAGTTCCAATACAGAAAGCATGGAAACCTCTCAGAGATTGACAATGTCCGATGTTGGGAGGAGAAAGCTGCATTGGAACCATCGACGTCAACGGTGGGTTTTTTCTGCCATATTATGTGGCACTTAGTGCAACACATGAGCAGGCACAGGTTTTATGTCTTATTGCCGGCGGGGCAGCCTCTGATTCGCCCAGCTTGCCATGGCATCAGAAGTTCATTAATCTGAGCGCTATATTTAAAGGTCTCCCCTGCTCACAACTGGTATTCTTCAAGGAATAGGAAGCTGCTGGGAACCGATTACTGCCAAAGCCAAGAAGCATGCTGCCCTAAAATTCAGCGACACTTCTCTCGAGTGCCTGCTGGATACGCCCGAAGACTTCAGTAGCCGGTCTACAAGCCAGGTCCCTCCATGTGGGACCATGTCCATTTCACGCTGGCTGGACTGGTCAGGAACCGACGGCCGCTCGGCCCATTGGGGTCCGGAGAATTGCTGCCAACAGCCCCCAACCGGCACGCATGACCCCCACCTCCACCCGAAAACCAGCGCTGGAGAATACGGCAGCCGGCGTCGGAGCGGAGGAACGGGATTCACGCTGCCCCCCGGGGATTCTCCGACCCGGCAGGGGGGGTCGGAGAATCCCGCCCCCTCAGAACAGGAAATGAGGCAAAGTGCGTTCCCCATTGAGGCCCCCAATCTACCTGGATGGGTATTCGATAGTGGGGCATTTTTCAGCACTCCGAGTGCCGGGACATACCCGGCTAATCACGTGCGCTGTGGCACCCTGCCCCCATTCGGGTAGATCGTGCCCCACATCTTTTGTTTAAAAAGTCAACAGCAGACTCTTGTAAATCAGTTCAGTAAATCATAGCATTCTAGAATCCTTACAGTGTAGAAGGAGGATATTTGGACCAATCGAGTCTGCACCGACCTTCCGAAAGAGCACCCTATCTAGGCCCACTCCCCCACCCTGAAGAGGTGGTGTGCAACCAGCTGTGATACCAATGTACATCCAATTTGGACTCATGGAGTGAAGCAAGTGCTGAAGTCCTGCTTCTTGGCCTGCCAGCATTTTCTGTTTATATTAATCTCCTGTTGGTTTGATTCTTTCAATTGTGGAAAAGCTGCCTCAATCACTCGCGCTTACTTAAAGTTTTCAACCATGTTACAATAATGACAACCCAATGAATGGTTAAATAACATTGCGGAGCTGACCTGGGTGTTCACAGGTCTGCTAAATATTTTGAGAATGTCAAGCTCACGTGACTACTCTGCGATAGAATTGAAAGCAAGAAAACTCATGTGATTTTGGGAAGTTTGTTTTAATATGAATTAAATTAGTAAACAGTTTAGGAGCCTGTTAAACATTTAAATCTGACACAATTGCTGTTCATACTGACTTGGTCAATACCTATTTTTATTGGATGTGATCTGTGAACTGATTGTGTATGGAATGCTGCTCACAAGCAATCTTTAACCACAGCAGTTTAGTTGGGATGTACTAGAATGTTAGTGGAGTCACACTTGTCCTTTATCCATAATTTGACTGGTCTATCTCTTTACTGTCTAGATTGGTGAAATTCTCAAATTTACCAGTTTTCTTAAAAGCGTGATGAAAACACTCTTTTTCATGCAGCATATTCATATTTTGAGTATTACATAGTATTATAATTCAGATAGGCTGTCTGTTATTATTCATGTGAAAAGGAATCCTTCAGCTAAATCATATTTAAGAATGGTACAATAATGGGATTTGTGCATGAGTGATATAAAACTATAATCTCATCATCTGACCAAACCTTTATTGAACTGTTTAACAAGGACTTTTTTAAAGACTCAAAAAGACACTGACTAAAGATGGCTGCCACAAGTCAACAAATGCTTGGCATTGTAATTTGACTAGTTTTCTGGAAAGGTCCATTATGAATTGCAATTCAGACACACCACAACATTCTTCTCAGGAATTTCCCACCTGGGGATGTTAATAACCTCCTCAAAAGTAAATTAATAAAAGGTAACAGACAGTCAAAGTATTTGCATTTCTACAATAAAGGGGTGCTCAGACTTTAGTGACTTGAGATCTACTTTTTCAACAGTCATCGTAATACGCTCCATCAGTGCGGTCTCACAGGAACATTCAAATATGGTGCATGATATAGCCTTTACACTGTCTGTCAATGGATATAAAGAAGAAAAATGTACCAAAAACATTTTTTCACACACTATGCAAAGATTTCCCCCCCGAAAGAACATACTAATCTGGTACGTTTGTGGCCACCGGTTCCAGAATTTCAATCTAGTTTAATTTATTGAATTTAAATTCTCCACAATGAAATTTAAGCTCTTGTCCTCCAGATAATTAATCCAGGTGTCCGGGTTGAAATACCTGTGGCATATCAGATGATTCTCTACCTTAAGTAGCAAAGGTTTAATATTGTGTCATTGTCTGTTGGCACTTATTCCATAAGTCTTTAATTTTTAACATGAATGCAAATAAATGAGGACAGTTTTGTTCTGCCATTAGAAACTGGGTTGAGACCTAAGGATAAATTCTGACAATAATGCCGTAAAGATTCCTTGTATTGCTCAAGGTTTTTGCAGTCAGCAAGGGTAGGTGGGAGCGATATTTAATCAGGCTGGGATAAATCTGAGTTCACAACTGCAAGGCTCTAACCTGCTGGCAGCCCAGTTAACAACAGAAGTATTCTAAAAATGTGCTGACGGCATTCTGCTTCCAATATGGGAAGCATCTTATGCAGGATTTTATGCAGCTGCCTTCACCAAAAATGCGCAAGGGTAAGTATATAGTTTAGTTTTTAATGTATCATATAAAGTTTACTCTTACCTTTCTCACAGAGAAAATGCACACAGAAAGCTTGCACTGCACATCTATAAATTATGTCTGCAGAAAGCACATAGCCTATTGGAAACTAGTTCTCAATCAGTCAACCATGTGCAACGTCCTGGGCACCTCTGTGTAAGACTAGCTCCCCAGCAGAGACAGAAAGACTGCTGGAATAATGGTTAAATGGAAATATGTCATCCTACCTCATCAAGATGGATAATGACTCATTTAGCATGTTGGACGTTGGGATATTATCATATCTAACCACCCTTTGGGTGGGTCATGAAACAAAAATCACAGTCGATTCAGACGTTAGATTTTTTAAAAAATTCTCGATTCATTATCGGTAGTGAGAGGTCACATGATTGAATAGTCATTTTGAAATCTCTTTAATACCTAATCTGTTAAACACAGAATCAGGGAATAGTTTTGGAAAGCTGCCAATGGAGCAGTAAAGCAGTTCCCCTTTCTTTTCTTCTCTCTCAATTTAAGGCCCTGTCTCTTTACAGCCCAGAGACAGTGAATTTCCATCGAAAGAAATTTAAAGTGAAAAGCTCCTGGAAAGATGGATTCTGGATTTTTTTCAAATTGCCTCTGGCAAATTGCAATTACATGAGCTTCATTTCAATTTCTGGAATCTGAAGGCGAATTGAGAGAGATTTCTGTCGCAGTCACAGTGTCCAAAAAAGAACGCACAAATTGAAAACTCTCTTTTTTACCTTTTGCATTGAACTTTAATTTGACTTTGAAAATAACTACCTCTAGTATAACTTGGAAATGTTGTATTTCTGTGTGTGTATGAATGCGGGCCATGAAAGTTTGAGAAACATGAGTTTACCTTCCTAAATATTTTACTGTCTTTAGATTGGTTGGATTTTTTTTGTTTTTAAGTTCCTGAAAGGCTGCCAGACTTGTTTCTTTGAAATCCTTCACACATAGAACATAGAACAGTACAGCACAGAACAGGCCCTTCGGCCCTCAATGTTGTGCCGAGCCATGATCCCCTACTCAAACCCACGTATCCCCCCCCCCCCCCCCCCCACCTTACTTTTATTAGGACACTACGGGCAATTTAGCATGGCCAATCCACCTAACCCGCACATCTTTGGACTGTGGGAGGAAACCGGAGCACCCGGAGGAAACCCACGCACACAGGGGGAGGACGTGCAGACTCCACACAGACAGTGACCCAGCCGGGAATCGAACCGGGGACCCTGGAGCTGTGAAGCATTTATGCTAACCACCATGCTACCCTGCTGCCCCACATTATGTTAAGACTTAGAGTGGTACCATAGAGGAATCATTTTTACCCCTCCTCATGCGGCAGTAACAGGAATCGCTGCGTTGAATATTTGAATTGCAATCAAGTCATGTGAGTCTGTACCACGCTTGCTGTCACATCTTCAACATCATACCTGTAAGTAATATTATAGTTATAGTTAGGCAGCTGCATTAGAAACCATAGATAGGCATGTTGGAGGTTCTGAGTTTCCCCATCCGACATAACACTGCATCCTTCTGAACATGCCTCTGAGTTATTATTGGTGTCAATGATTCCCAATGCAGCATACAGATCGTTCAAAATAAGTCAAAAATCTAATAATAATAATACCTGGATGGTTCTCTGCTCACGACCTGAATGATTTATTTGCACTCACTATGATTTTGTTTTACAGGAAATTGATGAGTCTTATTCCCTGGAGATTCTTTCTGAGAATGCTATCTCCAAAGCAAAACAAATAATAACTTGGTTGAATCACTTTATACATGTAACAGTTTGTCAAAATATTTTCAGTTTCCCTTCTCTTGATGTATACTTAATGAATACTTTGTGTTGGTGTTTACTAAGGAAGAGGATGCTGACAAGATATCTGTAGTGGAGATGGTAGGAGTTATGGATGAGGTGAATATTGATAGGCAGGGCATACTGGAAAGGTAGGCTGTGCCATGCGTGGATAAGTCATCTAGTCTACCTGTCTTGTATCCCAGGTTGTCAGAGGAAGTGGGGTAAGCTCAGGTTAGGCCACAACTAAAGCAGTGTGTCCAGATCTGGTCACCACATTTTAAAAGCAGGTGCATGGCCTTGAGAGGGTGCAGAGGAGATTTATCAGAATGATTCCAAAGAAAAGCGGACTCAGCTATATGATTAAGTTGGACAAGCTGGGGGTTTTCTCTTTGAAGAAAGGAGGCTGAGAGAAGATAAGAGGGAGCTGTCTAAAATTATGGCAGGTTTAGATAAGGTAGATAAAGAAGACGTGTTCCCACTGTTAGGACACCCTGGGCTAGTGCATGGTCAATTCTAACCCCATTTGACCCAGAGTCACAACACAAGTGACTTAACCAATAATTCTTAGAAAAATACCCAAAGTCTTTGACGCTTGGCTGCCCAATAATTACAGGTCTGTAAGTTTAAACACAATTACTATTTATTAATAACAATAGCTGTAATGAAATTAACTGTAACTGTAATGAAATATGCAGTAAATAGTTGGTTAACTGTTATCTAATTCCCGTTTTCACTTGCCTCCCACCTCTACAGACACACGGGCAGCACAGAATCACAGTGGTTAGCATGGTTGCTTCACTGCTCCAGGGTCCCAGGTTCGATTCCCGGCTGGGTCACTGTCTGTGCGGAATCTGCACGTTCTCCCGTGTCTGCATGGGTTGCCTCCGGGTACTCCGGTTTCCACCCAGAGTCCAAAGACATGCAGGTTAGGTGGATTGGCCATGCTAAATTGCTCTTAGTGTTCAAAAAAGATTGGATGGTGTTACTTGGTTATGGGCATAGGGTGGAGGTGTGGGATTGGATAGGATGCTCTTTCCAAGGGCCGTGCAGACTTGATAGGCCTTCTTCTGCACTGTAAATGCTATGATTCTATGAAACAAGATAGACAAACACAGAATTGAAGAAAGGGGTAAAAAAATAAAAGGAAAAAAAAGAGAATTTGTTTGAGATGGTGGTTTTCAGCACCTTAATCCTCTTCAAACTCTGCTTACAATTCAAGGTTTTACTGTAGATTCATTCATGTCTCATTAGTTTCAGAAATACAGCACTCACAGATGTTCTGGAGAGGGAGAGCAAGTCTTTGCATGCAGCCTGTAGATTCATTCATTCGGGTTCTCTGCTGCTTCAGGAGTACAGCACTAACAGACTTTCTGGAGAGGGACATAAAGCAGGTCCTTGACTTTCTGTGTCTAGGACTCAACTGCTCCCTCAGGTCTCTGAGAACTATCCCACTGAGATAGGATCCAATCACCAACTGTCACCGGGCAGAGACGGCCTTTTGGTTAATTCATTGGCCACCAGCCAATCAATCAAACTGAGTTCCAACCCATCTCTCTCTCTGGTGCCGAAATGTCTGAAGCTCATTACTTATTTTTTCTGCTGCTTGACTTAAAGATGCATGTCCATTAATCACCCAGAGATCAAAAATGATAACGCTAAAATAAAAGAAAGGGAAAATAAGGGAATAATCAGCCTGACTGGCTGATGGCAAGGACTGGGGGATGCAAATGTAAAATTTTGGGCAAGAGAACACAGGGGGAATGTGTGGAAGAACATTTTTTATGTAACATTTTTATGGAACTCAGTGCAGACAATCAATGGTTTCAAACATAAATTGGAAGGCACTTGAGGAAAATAAACTTCAGGACTACAAGGATAGAATGGGGAAAAACCACTGACTCGATTGCTTTACAGAGGGTTTGCATGGACTTAATAGGCCGAATGGCCTCCTTCTGCTTCACAATGACTGTGTGTGCTAAATTAGACGAATTTCCAGGTTTCCTATTCCCCACACCTGCCAAAAAAATACTGGCCGCCCCTCGACCATTTAACATTCAACTGACTGAATGAGGGGGATAGGTGATCGGGATTTAAGGGTGAGATTAACCTGGGCATGGTGCTAAACCCTCTGATGGGCCTGAGGGGGTGGGGGGGGGGGGTCAGTTAATGAGGTCCCACCTCTCCCACTGCCAGCTACCAGCTAACGCAGGGAAACCTGTCAGGCTGGGTTCTTGACAAGTGTCTTTCCCACCACCTGTTCAATCCAAGGGGCAACAGAATGAGTGGGTATTAATTGCCTACTAAAGGGCCTCAATTGGCTCACTGACAGGCAGGTGGTCCAACATCACTTCTGATGCTGGTATAATTGCAGTGGGGGCAGACACAGGTAGCTAATGGTCAGGCCACCTGCTGAATTAGCCACCCCACCCTGCTCTGGCTCTGAGCCTACCTGCTGAATGAGCCACCCCACCCTGCTTTGGCTCTGAGCCTATCAGCAGGGAAGTATAAAGTCTAGTTCCCTGACTATTAAAAAAATTGTTTAACCTTCCCTGTAAGCAATTCTTGCCTGTTCCAGAGAGTCAAAACTCTCAAAGCCATGATAATTGATTTTAACAATATGCATTGTTTTCAAAGACAAAAGGCTGAAATGGCACCAACAAATGGTTGCATAAACCTCTGGAGGTAGTTGGATTGACAAATATTTTACTCGCAGTTCAGAGAAAGGGGAGACTTTGCTTTATACAAGACATATTTCATTACAAACTTTCTGAAACTCCAGGTCCTGAAGAAAACATAGTGGATATTAAAGAGTTGGCAGCAAGTTACAAATCAATAATTCAAATGAAGTGGTTCTCATGATATCATAGACTATAAGGGGGAATCTCAAATGGTTTATGATGAGCAGAATGCCAAATCTCATTTCACAACTAGTTTTTATACGTTATAATGGGCATTGAGTCATTTTCTCCTTTACTTCATCCATATCAGCATGGAAACAGGATAGGATAATAAATAGGCTGGTGGCATGACATTGTGTGACAGCAAAATATACACCAATGTTTAGGGTTTTGTGGAGTTGTTTTTCACCTTTGTGTGTCAACCAGTTCTATTCTACCTTGCACAACTAAAAGACAATGCTAGGATCCCCAACTGGCTAAAGCATACATATTTTTGTGTCCAGCCTTATTTAGAAAATGAGGTTGATTTCAATTCTAGGTTCACAATCGGAGATTACTGGTGGAATGGTCCTAGCATTGACCACTGTGAGGCTCAAGTCATTTTGAGGTTGACCATCAATCAAATTTTGAGGGTGATCTGCGGGTTCAAGCCACGCAGTTGAAATCTGCTTGATGGTCTGTCAGAGTGAGGTATCAGCTACCTGGGCACCATGGCACTTCCAGGTTACCGGGAAATGGCAGGGTGCCCAAATGGTGCTGCAGGTGGCACTTTGAAAATGCCGGGGATCATGCCCGAGGCGCCCTGCCCTTATGAGGTGGGGTATGGGAAAAATGGCACCCCAATCACTTCCTGTGCTGGCAGGCTGAGCTCGTTGCTGCAGGAAATATGTCTAAGTGTGGCCTCGGCAGACGTTCCTCGCTGGGGTCCGAAAAATAAGCAGAGTCCCGCTTAATAGTAAGGTTATTCTCAGTGCTGCAAGGGCCAGGAAACACCCCGCTAAACGCATTCAGTTGTTTTTCCATTAAATGGGGCCCCACGTTTGGAGTATTTCGTACAGTATTGGTCTTCTTATTTGTGGAAAGATGCAAGAAGATTAAGTGGCGACTTGATCAAAACCTTTAAGATCCTGAGGCTTATCAATAGGGTCGATGGGGAGAGGATGTTTCCTCTTGTCAGAGAATCTAAATTCGGGGTCCCTGTTTAAAAATAAGGGACGGCTCATTTAAGACAGAGATGAGAAGAAAGTTTTTCCATCACAGCGTTGAGAGTCTCTGGAACTCTCTTCCTCAAAGGGCAGTGGAAACACAGTCATTGAATATTTTTAAAGCAGAGCTAAATAGCTTACTGAGTATAGAATAGAGAACATACAGTGTAGAAGGAGGCCATTTGGCCCATCGAGTCTGCACCGACCCACTTAAGCCCTCACTTCCACCCTATCCCCGTAACCCAATAACCCCTCCTCACCTTTTTGGTCACTAAGGGCAATTTATCATGGCCAATCCACCTAACTTGCACAATTTTGGACTGTGG
The DNA here is from genome assembly GCF_902713615.1 of Scyliorhinus canicula. Classification (NCBI taxonomy): domain Eukaryota; kingdom Metazoa; phylum Chordata; class Chondrichthyes; order Carcharhiniformes; family Scyliorhinidae; genus Scyliorhinus; species Scyliorhinus canicula. The sequence continues at coordinate 161,059,340 of NC_052149.1, forward strand.
GAGGAAACCAGAGTACCCGGAGGAAACCCACGCAGACACGGGGAGAACGTGCAGACTCCGCACAGATAGTGACCCAGCAGGGAATCGAACCTGGGACTCTGGCGCTGTGAAGCCACAATGCGAACCACTTGTGCTACCGTGCTGGGGGTAAAAGGTTATCGGGGGTAGGCAGGAATGTGGGGTTGAAATTACAATCAGATCAACCATCAACCATGATATTCTTGAATGGTGTAGCAGGCTTGAGGGGCTGAGTGGCCTACTCCTCTTCCTAATTCAAATGTTCATATTTAAATTCCTATGATGCTGGCCCTTGAAATTGGCACTTATTGCTCTTGTTTCACACAAAATGATTCAATTTCTATCCCAAGATATCTATTAGTTGGCATCTACAGCTTGAAACCCAGTGGTCCAAATAATACTTCTGTCAACCAGTCTAATATGATACTTTAGAATATTAAATCATTTTTGTGCCTTAATTCCAAAGATCAGAAACCTTTGATGTTCAAAATATGCATAATTACATAAATTAGCTAACCAAATTTTCATCCATATTTTCTGTGACTTTCCTTATAACCTGATATTGTTGTATTTAGATTGTAACTTTCATCTTCCTGATGAATTTTTTTTTATCAGTTACACATTTTATTGGATTTCTAATAAAACCAAAGTTCTTTGTAATTTTACTGTTTGTTGAAATATTACTGGTACAAAAATAATCCACTTTTGGGTTCCAGTATTCGGTTCTGCATACAAACCCCAGTTTCCGCCATGCTCGACCACCCCTCCCCATCACCCAGAACCGTGCCCTGGGAGGTTTCAATTTGGTTAACAATTCTGCAGTTAGCCACTGAGGCTGTCAAACTCCCAAGTGATCGATGTTAAACAGGCTGCACATTCACTTTATTTCTTGGCAGCTTAATAGCAGCACAATTACTTAATTACAGATTTCTTCTCTGTACAGAACAATTGCTGATGGAATTTACAATCCCTATTGTTTTTAGAAATACCTCAGACCTGGTGACACACGCTGAGGAAAGCTCATTCATCAAAAGAAGCACTTCAACCTAAGAGTAGACCATTCGGCCCCTCAAACCTCCTCCACTATTTTATTCGATTGTAAGAAGTCTTACAACACCAGGTTAAAGTCCAACATATTTGTTTCAAACACTAGCTTTCGGAGCACTGCTCCTTCCTCAGGTGGGACTTCTTACTGTGCTCACCCCAGTCCAACGCCGCCCTCTCCACATCATTATTCGATTGTGGCTGTTCTGTACCACAACACTTTTTAAAGTTATTTACTGGGGAGGGGAAAGTGAAGTGGTGAGTTGGAGTTAAAAAATATTATGGTATGAAGAAGCAAAAAACACTTTTCAAAATAAATTTCAGATTCTAACCATTAAAAAAACTGCAAAGGTTGATGCGCTCTTGCTCTGCACTGGAAGAGGACGTATGATCAAACACAACCTTAATGATCATCAGTACCTCAGATACATGGTGAAAGGCTGTATCCATTACTGCTGAATCTAAAGCAAATTTTAAAAATATGTTTCCATTACCCACGTACCAAAGATACAATATATAGATCCTTTCAATAGTAGTATTATGTTGCATGCTCTGACAGGACATGAATATAACACACATTATATTCATTGCAAGCTATGCAGCTTGCATAGAACATGATAACATTGAACAAACCTTTTTATCTTATTTTTTTTAATTTAGAGTACCCAATAATTTTTTTTCCTAATTAAGGGGCAATTTAACAAGGCCAATCCACCTAGCCTTCACATCTTGGGTTGTGGGGGTGAAACCCACGCAGACACGGGGAGAATGTGCAAATTCCACACGAACAGCGACCCAAGGCCGGGATTCGAACCTGGATCCTCAGCATCGTGGGCAGCAGTGCAAACCACTGTGCCACGTGCCGCCACATTTTTAGTTTGAAAGTAAATCTTTTTTCTTTGTTCAATCATTTTAGTACAAAAATAAATTGGAACGCAAGGAATAGAAGCATCATTCCATTGTCCACAATCTTTAAAATTGTTATCTGCACTGGCATTCTTTTTCCCTCCAACTGGGCTGAATTTTCTTGATCCATTGACAACGGGTTGAAAGACAGGAGGGCTGACAAAATGGGGCGTGGGCGACATCATGAGGTGTACTTTAAATCTTTCTGCCAGTGTGCCATATTGTCTGCAGCAGGAAATGTGATAGCTTGACCATCCACTGGGTGACATTTGGATCAGTTAAGTGGTTTACAGACATTTTTCTTACTGGTAGGGCACTCCACCCTATGGGTAGCCTGCCAGGTAAAGCCTGGGGGTGACCAGTAAGTCAGAAGGGGGGGGGCCGTCTTTTATAGGTGTGCATACATTGGGAGTGGAGCAGGAGAAAAGCGGAGAGCAGCCTGGGAAGGTGAGTGATATAAAAACCATACCTCAGGAATTTTCGGCCTTCTATCAAGAGCAGAGTGGGAGAAAAGCAGAGAGCAGCCAGGAAAGGTGAGTGATATAGATCATAGAATTTACAGTGCAGAAGAAAACCGCAAAGCAGCCTGGAAAGGTGAGTGATATAAAAACCTTACCTCGGGGATTTTCGGCCTTCCATTAGAAGTAGAGTGGGAGAAAACCGGAGAGCAGCCTGGGAAGGTGAGTGATATTAAAAACTTTACCTCGGGGATTTTCGGCCTTCCATCAGGAGCAGAGTGGGATAGATCATAGAAATTATAGAAGGCCATTCGGCCCATCGAGTGTGCACCGGCCCTAGGAAATAGCACCCAACTTAAGCTCACATCCGTAACCCAGTAACCCCACCTAACCTTTTTTGTACCATAAGCGTAATTTAGTTTGGCCCATCCACCTAACCTGCACATCTTTGGACGGTGGGAGGAAACCGGAGAAAACCCACGCAGACACTGGGAGAATATGCATGCTCCGCATAGACAGTGATTCAAGCCGGGAATCGAATCTGGGAACCTGGAGCTGTTAAGCAACTGTGCTAACCACTGTGCTACCGTGCTGCCTTTGGAAAGTTGTGGAGAGCAGCCTGGAAGGTGAGTGAACCACTCTGAGTGTCCCAATTGGGTGCCAAAAAAACATAAAAGTGACATCACAGGAAGGCTCTGACTTGATTGACTAACAGGGAATCAGTGCTAATTTGGAAAATCCATTTTATATTACTGATAATAAGTTACTTTCAGATCAAGAAAATATGGAGAGAGTTAAAAACCAGTTGAATTTTTTTTTAAAAAGTCCTCTGAGTATTACAATTTTGTTGGAGACCGTTCATATATAAATTTCCCCCCGCAAAACTGGGTGAAAAGGGCTCAAAAAAATGAAAACTTTAGCAGGAGCCACCCAATGTGCAACGTCCACCTGCAAGTCACCACCGGAAGTCGAGTGTTGGAATTGCTAAGAACCCCACTGATGTTGTCAAATGCGAGGCCATCAACCCAGAAGGGTAACTTGAAACCCTGGTCTTTAACGTTGTTTATTTTCAATTTGGTATACGGTGTGAAAATATATGCAAACCAGGGGAGGATTGGCGAGTCGTTGTATGACAAACTAATAAAGAATATTTATTAATTTAAAAAAACACACACAAGAAAGACTATAATACACTACAATGCTAAATTACACTGGAGACCATGAGTACACAGTAGTACATTAAGTTACCCCTTGGTTCCCAACTACCTACATTTCCTGAGATCTGAGATGCCCCTTTGTTCCTGGACAACACCCAGTATTATGTAACGCTTTGGGCGTGATCTTCCAGCCATGCGGCACTGGAAAAGCATCTCGCTACGGTGCAGCATGGCCAGTGAAAGCCGTGAGACCCCGCTCCTGGGATCCACCTGGCTCGCAATACCTCACGAGATTCAATGCAATATCGCGAGACATTATACTCAGCAATCATTTGTTTTCAGGAGACAGGTTTTGCAGCTTAGTGTAGCTGTGATGGTTGCTGCTACTGTGTCCCTTTCTCTAGTTATTGTGCTGTGGATATATCATTCTTTCCCTTTGATGTTACCCACCCTCTGGATCCGTCATTTAGCATACATGTGTCAATTTCCTATCTCTCCACCTTGAAGTTAGCTCTTCTACACCCCAATATTTTCCCCTCATCACATAGGTAAACACTTAATTTTCTTGTAATATGCTAATTTGCATATTAAAATCCCTTCAGACAGCTACCCTTATCAACTCCCTTTTTTAGTTTACTTCATCTCAGTTTAATTTTTTGTCTTAATTTCCCCAATTCTTCATGGAATATCACAGTGTAAGAGGATAAAATAAAGCATCAAATGTTATCCAAAGCGTTGTTTTCTGGTTATTTGGGCAGCACGGTAGCATGGTGGTTAGCATAAATGCTTCACAGCTCCAGGGTCCCAGGTTCGATTCCCGGCTGGGTCACTGTCTGTGCGGAGTCTGCACGTCCTCCCCGTGTGTGCGTGGGTTTCCTCCGGGTGCTCCGGTTTCCTCCCACAGTCCAAAGATGTGCGGGTTAGGTGGATTGGCCATGCTAAATTGCCCGTAGTGTCCTAAAAAGTAAGGTTAAGGGGGGGTTGTTGGGTTACGGGTATAGGGTGGATACGTGGGTTTGAGTAGGGTGATCATTGCTCGGCACAACATCGAGGGACGAAGGGCCTGTTCTGTGCTGTACTGTTCTATGTTCTATGGTCTCTCAAAAGAAAAGTGAGATAGGAATTTCCTCACAATCTCTTGGATGCATAACAGAAGGCTCTATCTTGGAAAAATTAAAATATTTTAAGAGCCTAAACTTCTTGAAATAAGATTTTGCAAGCTTAGCATTGAATTACTTAATGCATGGACATCTGAAATGACTATGTCCTCCAACTTAATGAGGTTATTAAATCATCTATTTTAAACAACTTAACATCACTATTTAAATAAAAGACAAAGGAATATAATCCAAACATGTTAAAAGTTCAAACCCTAACATCCGTACAGTGTACTTTCAAGGCCTCAGTCTCATCACTCAGCAATAACAGATTTAATCCAGCTGGAGAGAATTAGTCTTGAAATTGCTAATTGGATTCAGTACAGCTTGCATTGATCCAGGTTGAACATGACAAATGTACAGTTTACATTGCACATGTGCTTGAAAGAGAGCATTGCTGCAAAGCTTGGTTGTGAAGCCCTAGTATTTCTGTTGCTATAGATGTCATTTTGGATCCAAACTGATGTGCAACCAAAGCTAATGGGCGGGATTCTCCCACAATCGGCAGGATGACCTGACGCTGGCGCCAAGAACTTCCGTACTTCCGGGGGCTAGGCTGGTGCCGGAGGGGTTGGCGCCGAAGGGCCGATGCCGAAGGGCTGCCGTGGTCCTGTATATGTGCAGAACTGCTGGCGTTTTCTGCCACATGCGTTTCTTCACCGCGCCGACCATGGCGGAGCCCTACAGAAGCCGGCGCGGAGGGAAACAGTGACCCCCAGCACAGGCCCACCTGCAGATCGGTGGGTCCCGATCGCGGGCCAGGCCACCGTGCCCCACCCCCCCCCCCGCCCCAGGGCCAGATCCTCCCGTGCCCCCCCCCCCCCCCACCCCCCCTGAGGACTCCGGTAGATGGCCTACCAGTCAGGTCTCGTCGTGATGGACCATGTCCATTTCACGCCAGCGGGAATGGCCGTAAACGGGCGGCCGCTCGGCCCATTGAGGCTCAGAGAATTGCCGAGGGGGCCGCTGCCAATGGCCCCTGACCGGCGCGGCATGAACCCGTCCCCACTCGAAAACCGGCGCCAGAGAATTTGGCAGCCGGTGTCGGAGCGGCGGGGTGGGATTCACGCCACCCCCGGCCGATCCTCTGACCTGGCGGGGGGTCGGAGAATCCCGCCCAATGTTTCTGGACCAGGTTTTGGCTGAGGTGGCAGGATTCACCAGGCAGATCTGTTTCCAAGTCACAAACATACCTCAGCTGGGAAGCCGACAAATCTTTGATTTTAATAGTGGAGAGTGATGTAAACATTCATGGGTGGGTGGGTTCGAGACAGGGTGCAGGCGGTTCGAGGTGAGGCCTAAGAGATTTGGTCATGTTCTGGCCCAACTCAGCAGTCATTGCTGTGGCTGTTCAAAAAATGTGAATGCGGCAGCATGGTGGCGCAATGAGTTAGCCCTGCAGCCTCATGGCGCCGAAGTCCCAGGTTCGATCCCGGCTCTGGGTCATTGTCCGTGTGGAATTTGCACATTCTCCTGTGTTTGCGTGGGTTTCGTCCCCACAGCCTAAAGATGTGCAAGGTAGGTGGATTGGCCACGCTAAATTGTGCCTTAATTGGAAAAAATTAATTGGGTACACTAAATTTATAAAATAAAATAAAATAAAAATGTGAAAGCATCTGAATGTTCAAATTGACCAGGGCAGTTGGAAAGCTGGAACCCTGGAACGGATGAGCAAAATTTCATGTTATTAAAATTCCATTCCTGTGGAATAGATGTTCTTCCAAACTTCAACAGTTTAAATTAAATAAAGCTTTTCCCACACTGCCTCCCTGTTCCCAGCAGACTGGAGGTGTTCAGCTTTACACAGATCCTAACAGTCACCCACCCATGAAAAGGTTGTGACTTTAGAAAATCAGCTCTGAATGAGCTGCTTTATCACCTCAATGCAATTTTACAGTGTGGGTGACATCACTTTCCTACTCTTATCCAACTTTCATCAAATTAGCACGGTCAGGAATTGAGGTTTGATATTGTGGCGCATGGCATTGGAGGGAGTATTTCCATTGGCTCCCCCCACCCACCACCCCCCCCCCCCCCCCCCCCCCCCTCCCCACCCCTCCTCCATTCTGACCCAATCCTGGGAACATAAATGTGGCACTATTTTGCTCAGGGTGTCAGCATAGGTTAAAAGGAACATGTGCCAGAAGTGGGCAGAGTTGCAGATCTTGATACCAGTTAACCTGTCACGTTGATTTGACACCAGTGACGCGAATTTCAGCCTGAATACTTCATGATTCGGCCTCTTAACGTTGCATAGCTGAACATGCATTTAGCAACCGCCAGTGCTATTTATGAGGATCAACTGCTTTTAGGTTAGCTGTTGATAAACTTCTTCTGGCTGCTGTTAAGTTAGCTGAAGTGTTTGGTGATTTATCCTGAGTTGAAGTTGCTGATGTCGAAGTGTGTGGCTTATGTGGAGGCCATGGTTCTCACCTTAATGTTTCTCATCAGACCACTTTCACCGAGTCATGGATCCAGCAGTTTCTATGCCCCTTTGACCTGTAACATGAGAGAGAATGAGCAATGCTGACACAGGGAAGTATAAAGTGCTCTGGGAGAGAGGAGGTGGATTGGGGAGCAGGGCTCTAATTGAGAGACCGTATCCACCCAGGGTTTTTCCCTATCTTAACCTCGATGAGGAACAGTGGGACAGACATCTTCATTTCACTACTGAGGAGCCCACTGAAAGCTGCTGCCTGCTGAGGTCTGAACTGCAGTCTCAGAGCAGGAGAGGAGCACAGCATTGCGAGTGACTGGGAAAGTGTGCATGGCAATGAACGTTTGTGTGTCAGGCTCTGTCCAGGCTGGAGCAGTATCACCATGAGCACTTTCTGCTGCTTCATAAGGCAGGTCACTGAGTTTCTGGATGCAAAGAGAGTTGAATACATTTATTCTCTCTTGCCAGTCCTGCAGAACTCTCCATGGTGCATGGATGGTATTAATAGCATAAATGTCACCTCTTGGGCAACTCATGTGAATTCTGGGTGGTAACGCAGCCAGAAGGGATTCCACTCCCTTAATGTCCATCTGGTCTTCCGCCATACTCAGTGCATCATGCAGGACACTGCCTGGCATCATGTTAACAGTCAGGATGCTTTTGTTCTGTGGCAGTCCTGATTATTATCTGGATATCAAGTATAGCATGATAAACTAGAAGGTCGTTACTGGTTGACAAATGTTCTCATATGGCTTTAAAGGATATCAACATTACATCAATAGAAGAGAAACATGTCATTGATCCAGTCTTATTTTCACTTTTTACTTTGAGCAGAGCACACACAAACAGCTGTGATGTCTTCAAGCTTTATGCCAATGTTCTCATGTGTCATGTCTTAATAAATGAACTCATAACGTGTTCATCTAATCACTTATCAGCAATTGATGCCTTTGGTCTTAAGCCTAAGGTACAATATCATTATAATAATGCAACATGTTGATCAGCAGTGTGGAGATAGGTAGCAGTAAGAATAAATACATGTATGACACGGTGCACAGCCTCAGATCATGATACATGGCATGTGACAAGTTAATATTTTGGTCAGACTGCAACAAGTCACAGTGTCAGAGAGTGTTGAACTCGAAGCATTATGACTGCACAGTAAAGAGCTAGCAAGGAGATGGATCCCTCATGGTGAGATTGCAGTGCATAGGCTGTCAGTTCAGTGAGTGGACAGTACGTCGAGGGGACCAGAACTGGTTTGCTCAGTTGGGAAAAGTGAATGTCACTGGTGTGAGCCAGATTGATAGTGAGCAAGGGAGAATATAAGAAAAAAATAAGTATCAGGCCAAAGGGCTCTGAAAATAAGCTCATCCAGAGTGTGGCACCGAAAGAGTGAGTTTTAAACTTGGGAATTCGGTGCAGAGTGAGAAGAGGTGCTCTTTGCTTTTTCTCCTTGTTTTTAACTTTTAAATTTTCAGAGAGGGGTCTTTCCGTTCTGCAACTGACGCTATAAGGGAGAGAGCTGGTTGGTAAGTAGTGGGCAAGATCTGTAGTCTTTACAACTTTCATTGGTATCAGTAAAGAAATGGGACAGGATTCTCCATTGCCCGATGCCAAAATCAGGAACGGTGATCGGCGGAGAATGGCTCTCGACGCCAAAATTGCGGCAGGTGCCTGTTTGATGCCGGGTCACGATGCTCCACCCCCTCCAAATCAGTGTCATCAAGCCACACCCCGTGCTCAGTTGCAATCCCGTTGGAATGTCATTAACGGGCCCACCCGCGATGTTCTGCCTCTGATGGACCATGTTCCTGATGGCTCAGGACACGTGTGGTCTCAGCGGTCATGAGCCAGATGTGGTGGCTGTGGACGGAGAGAGAGGGCATGCAGACAGTGTCCAGCACCGCCACACTCGGCCAAGATCCGTGCCGCTGGCCGGGAGGCTTCTGCCAAGGCTGAGGGGAGTAGTGGAGGGTGGCTAGGAGGTGGGCTGTGGGGTTGGGGTGGGTGGGTACATAATGCAGCACAGCTGGCGCCATGTTTTCTGCCCCGATCAGTGCGTGTGTGGAGATTGTAGGCGCACGTGCAGCTGCAGCTTGTCAGCCCTGCGCATTCTCCACCCATTTTCCCCGTGTTCCGTGGGTGTTTCGCTCGGCGCCGGTGCTAGCCCCTCACCAGTAGTGGAATCGATGCGGGTTTTGTGCCGATTTTCCCATCGTGCAACACCACGGATCCTCCATTGGTGTCGTTAGCCTCAGGAACGGAGAATCCAGCCCGTGGTTTTGGGGAAACTAATGGGATTGTAGGCTGACAAATCTCCAGGGCCTGATAATCATCATCCCAGAGTAATTAAGAAAGTGTCCCTAGATGTAGTAGGCCCATTGGTGGTCGTTTTCCAAAATTCTTTGAACTCTGGAATTGGATGGCAGCTAATATAACCCGCTATTCAAAAAGGCCAGTGAGCTTAACATCAGGAGCAGGGAAGATGCTAGTGTCTATTATCAAGGATTTCATAGCACAGCATTTGGAAAGGTGTGGCGTAATCAGACAAATTCAGCATGAATTTGTGAAAGGAATGACAAATCTATTGGAATTCTTTGAAGGTAATTAGTAGAGTTCACCAGGGAGAACTGGTCGATGTAGTTTACTTAGACTTCCAGAAGGCCTTTGACAAGGTCTTACAGAGCAAATTACTATGCAAAGTTTTTTTTAATAAATTTAGATTACCCAATTATTTTTTCCAATTAAGGGGCAATTTAGCGTGGCCAATTCACCTACTCTGCACATTTTTGGGTTGTGGGGGTGAAACCCACACAGACACGGGGAGAATGTGTAAACTCCACACGGACAGTGACCCAGAGCCGGGATCGAACCTGGGACCTTAGCGCCGTGAGGCGGTTGTGCTAACCACTAGGCCACCGTGCTGCCCTCTATGCAAAGTTAAAGCGCATGGTATTGCAGGTAGTGTCTTCAGTTGTATAGAAAGCTGGTTAGCAAACAGCAAGCAAAAGGTTGGAATAAATGGTTCTTTTTCCGATTGGCAGGCAGTGACTAGTCAGGTACCACAGGATCTGTGCTAGGACCCCAACTGTTCACATTATGTATTATCTCCAAATTTGAAGATAATATAAAGTTGGGTGGGATGGTGAGCTGTGAGGTGGATGCAGAGATGCTTCAGCGGGATTTGGACAGGCTGAGTGAGTGGCCATATGCAGATGCAGAATGAAGTGGATAAGTGTAAGGTTATCCACTTAGGGAGCAAAAGTAGTAAGGCAGATTATTATTTGAATGGGTGTAAATTGAGCAAGACCTTGGTGTCCTCATGCATCTGTCGCTGAAAGTAAGTGCGCAGGTACAGCAGGCAGTAAAGAAGGCAAATGGTATGTTGGTCCTCATAGAGAGAGGATTTGAGTATAGGAATAGTGATGTTTTACTGCAATTGTATAGGGCATTAGTAAGGCAAAACCTGGAGTATCGTGTGCAGTTTTGGTGTCCTTATCTGAGGAAGGATGTTCTTACTATGGAGGGAGTGCAGTGAAGGTTTACCAGGCTGATTCCTGGGATTGATGGACTGTTTTATGAGGAGAGACTAAGTCAGTTAAGATTATATTCAATGGAGTTTAAAGGAGTGAGAGGGGATCTCATAGAAATTTACAGAATTCTAAAGGATTAGACAGGGTAGATTCAGAAAGAATGTTCCCGATGGTGGGGGAGGCCAGAATTGGGGTCATAGTTTGAGAATAAGGACTAACCATTTTAGAACTGAGTTGAAGAGAAATTTATTTTCCAGTGAGTGGTGAATCTGTGGAATTCACTACCACAGAAAGAAGTTGAGGCTAAAACGTTGTGTGATTTCAAGAAGGAATTAGATATCGATTTTGGGGCTAAAGGGATCAAGAGTTATGGGTGAAAGGCATGATCAGGGTATTGAACTTGATGATCAGCCATGATCATAGTGAATGATGGAGCAGGCTCGAAGGGGTGAATGGCCTCCTCCTGCTTCTGTCTTCTCAAAATGTTTCTATGAAGAATGTTACAATCAAAACGGCTGGCTTTGGGATTCTCTGAACAATAAATTGAATAAAAATCAAATATGCACTTCTCACCACAACTCACCTTTGTGGGCGGAGCTTCATAAATTTGCATAAAAGCAACTCCAGCACGAGCAGAAGAGGGACGGTTTAGGGGATATTGTTAGAATGGTCACAAAATTCCCCAGTTTGAGTTAGGATGCAGCTGACCTACTATCCACATTCAAATGTTTAAACAATGTACAGAGCTGTGGTATGTCTGAACCAGACAAGCAAGCCATAAAAATTCACCTAGCAATTGGGAATGAATGCCTATACAGGCTGAATACCTCATGATTAACAGATTAATAAAGATTATTATTAGAAGCAGAGATAAATAATCCTCAAAAGGTATGGACCACATTGGAAGACATGTTTGGAATCAAGTTAAACCAATGTATTCATTGACTAGAGGTCATGTAATTTTGACAGATCATGTAACCTACAGAATCCATAGATCACTTGATCGGCAGGTGCAAAGGAAAATGGAATGTACTGTGATTTTTCAAATGCAGAGCTAGTAGACAGCATTGTTGAATTGGCGACCATATCCATTCCATGGAAGCATTTCGGAATGATCAGTTAGATTACCTCAAAACATATAGCATTGCAGGACAGAAGCATGAAACGATCCTTGCAGATCAACAAAGCTTACAGGTCCTACGTAAAAGTCCAACTGTTGACACACTCACTAAAACACCAAAACCTAGCAGACATAAGGAAGATGTGGTCTTCTGCATGCATCAAAGAAATGCCTGGCTTTTCGTCAATTCTGCAAGGCATGTGGCAGGAAGGGCCATTGGCAGCGGCAGTACACTATAACAAAGGCTGATGCACTTACAGAGCTGTGCACTGATTCAAACAGACCGTACGTAATGGTACCTTTGAGCGATAAGGATGATCACCTGGTGTCCCATCAGAAACCTATACATGAGGTGATTGTCAAATCAGAAAATGATGATGACATGCACTGTCATGTGAAAGTACCTTTAAGAAATGGGTGTTTAAGAAACATACCTTTAAGAAATGGGTGTTTACTACTGCAGCGATGTCACAGTGTGGGTGGAGCTGGGCTGTCTGTCAGCTTTTTACTTTCGGTTTAGGCTGTTTGCTGCAGGGTGTGTTTTAGTTTCGTTTTCAGAGCTGGATAGCTGCAGTCACAGCCAGAAGATGTATTAGAGTCTCTTACTGTAATCTAAAAACTGTAAATCGATCCTTTTGTGATTTAAAACTAATAACTGCTCTCAGTAATGACTTTAACCTGATGTGCTTCTATTTAAAGTTTTTAAAAAGTCTTATGGATGTTAAAAGGACAGCTTAAGAATTACTTAGTGTTGAATTCTTTGGGGGTTGTATTTGAATTAATGGTTGCTAAGATGTTCACTGTATGTTTTAAAAAGTATAACTTGAGTTCATAGAATAAACATTGTTTTGCTTTAAAAAATTATTTTCCATTTCTGCTGTACCACACCTGTAGAGTGGGCTGTGTGCTCCCCATACCACAATCTATTAAAAGTTGTGGGTCAGGTGAACTCCATGATATACTTTGGGGTTCTCTAAACCCTGGCCCATAACAGCACAATGAGACAAAGAGCAGTGACACATTTCACACCACAAATCTTGTGGAACACAGATGCCATCCCTTCATCCAAAGAGTTTGCCAAGATTCAAATTCTCTTCCCTAAGAAAGTTGGTAGCTATTATTATTGGGCGAGATTGACACAGGGGCAAGTGCCAACAGATTATCTGCACAAATTCTAAAAAGTGAATCCACTGACGTGTAAGTACATGGTGACTCCTACTGCTCCTGCTGTGAAACTTCCAGCATACAAAGGTTCACTAATTTCATGTGCAGGGTATGTAGTCATGGAGTGCAAGTACAATATATCCTCATGGGTGTCACAGATTCTACAGCTTTGAAATTACAGGCCCAGCATATGCTAGTAACAATCCATGGAATCTATCAGACGTCACATGGCAATTAAACTTCAGAAACTACTCCTATCACTTCACTTCATGCTCTCACATCAAAATATCCAGGATATTTCGACAGAATTGGCATTTTCAAGGGAGCTGCAACATGTCATTGCAGGAGAACACATGTCCATCAATTGATCCACCATATAAGTGCAGTATCCACAAGTCAAATTGAAGGTTGAATGAGACAAATTGATAAAAACTGAATCATTTGAAAAGTACAAAAGCACACAGGTTGATGCAGCTTAATGATGTGTGACAAAGACGGAACAATCAGTGAGAGTATGCCTTGAACCACAACATTTAAACACAGCTTTGAAATCTTGTCTTTATAAAATACCCACATTAGAAGAGTTTCACATACAAAATTCTTCTCAAAACTTAACATGGTTACTGGTCAATACAACTCGCAGAGACGTCCCAAGAGCTTGCTACATTTCATACCCATTTGGATGATACAGTTTTCAACAACTTCCTTTTGGGCTATTTGTTAGCCATGATCTCTTTCAAGCTCACATAGACCCGCATTATATGCACTGGACCAGGATGCATCTGTATCATATGCACATATATATATGCACTCAGACACACACACACTCAGACACATACTCAGACATGTATTTGTAATAAAAGCCTTACCATCAGGACAGCACGTGGCCTTGCCATTAGGTATACTGCAAGTTGGATTTTGTTTATTGTCACATGTACCGAGGTACAGTGAAAAATATTTTTCTGCGAGCAGCTCAACAGATCATTAAGTACATGAAAAGAAAAGAAAATACATAATATGGCAACACAAGGTACACAAAGCAACACATGTAACTACATAAACACCAGCATCGGGTGAAGCATACAGGGGTGTAGTGTTAATGAGGTTAGTCTACAAGAGTGGCATTTAGGAGTCTGGTAACTGCGGGGAAGAAGCTGTTTTTGAGTCTGTTTGTGCGTGTTCTCAGACTTTTGTATCTCCTGCCCGATGGAAGAAGTTGGAAGAGTGAGTAAGCCGGGTGGGAGGGGTCTTTGATTATGCTGCCCGCTTTCCCCAGGCAGCGGGAGGTGTAGATGGAGTCAATGGATGGGAGGCAGGTTCATGTGATGGACTGGGCTGTGTTCGCAACTCTCTGAAGTTTCTTGTGGTCTTGGGCTGAGCAGTTGCCATACCAGGCTATGATGCAGCCAGATAGGATGCTCTCTATGGTGCATCTATAAAAGTTGGTTAGAGTTAATGTGGACATGCCGAATTTCCTTAGTTTCCTGAGGAAGTATAGGCACTGTTGTGCTTTCTTGATGGTAGAGTCGACGTGGGTGGACCAGGACAGGATGTGTACCCCTAGGAATTTGAAACTGCTAACCATCTCCATCTCGGCCCCTTTGTTGCTGACAGGGGTGTGTATAGTACTTTGCTTCCTGAAGTCAATGACCAGCTCTTTAGTTTTGCTGGCATTGAGGGATTGATAGTTGTCGCTACAACACTTCACTAGGTTCTCTATCTCCCTCCTGTATTCTGACTCGTCGATAGTCGAGATCCGGCCCACTATGTTCGTATCGTCAGCAAACTTGCAGGTGGAGTTGGAACCAAATTTTGCCACGCAGTCAAGTGTGCACAGGGAATATAGTAGGGGGTTAAGTACGCAGCCTTGCGGGTATTGAGGACTATTATGGCGTAGGTCTTGTTGTTTTTCTTACTGATTGTGGTCTGTGGGTCAGAAAGTCTAAGATCTAGTTGCAGAGTGAGGAGCCATGTCCTAGGATTTGGAGCTTTGATATGAGCTTGGCTGGGATTATGGTGTTGAAGGCAGAGCTGTAGTCAATAAATAGGAGTCTGATGTAGGAGTCCTTGTTGTCGAGATGCTCCAGGGATGTGTGTAGGACCAGGGAAATGGCGTCTGCTGTGGACCGGTTGGGGCGGTATGCGAATTGCAATAGATTGAGGCATTCTGGGAAGGGGCTAAGAAAGAGAAAAAAGGACATAGAAGGAGGAGACAATTAACACATCTGGTCTGAAATTCTTTGGCCATCGGGATTCTTTTTTCGGTGGCGTGGGGTGGCTTCAATGGGAAATTGTCTTGACAAGTGGCAGAAAGGAAGAATCCCACCGCCAGCGAATGGCGTGCTGCCGAGAAACACGGGGTCCGAAAAATTCTGCCCCTGCTGTCTGGCTCTGCTTTATGCAATTGGATTATGGGATGGTGGTATCAGTGAATGCAACCTCAATTCCATATTCACAAACAATCTCGTACCTTGCCTGTCATGGACATCATAGCTCCAGAAGCCAACATTTCAAACCAACTTTAATAATTAAACCATCCAATATTGCATAGAAAACCATACTAATCAGCTTTAAGCATTCCCTTTGTGTCCATTTTCCCAATGCCCTGCCTCAGTGCTCCTACGCAATGCTACCCTCATTACTGCAGCATAAAGGCTCCTGACTTCCAGCAGGGGAGACTGAATATGGCCTTGCAAGATGACCTCAAGCGACTCTAGCCTTAGAAGGCCTGTGGCCAACTGCACCACCATCAATGCTGACAATCTGAGCTATCTGAGAGGCAACAGCAAGGGCACTGGGGTAGTGGCAGTGGTGGGAGGATGAATCCTGTCAACTTGAAAGACAGGACGGCTGGGTCATGCTCCATGGCACCACTATCATTCCCCTTGGGTGACACCCCAGAAATCCTCATTATGTGTTGGAGGACAGATTGCTAGATTGCAGGGGAGATAACCTGCTTTCTCCTTTGCACGCAGGTATCTCAGCCACAATGCCAGCAGTCTGTGCTTGAGCGGCAAAAAGCTGAGATTGCCTAACTTCAGTCTGAGTTTACACAGCAGCACCCAGACATTTTCTGGCTTCTGATTGTGCTGCAATAGGGAAACTGAGTCATTGGCCATCAGGCACTGCATCATGGTTGGATCCTCAGATGTGTTAATGTGATTGGCCACCAATTCCATTCTGGAAAGGATTGGCTCCAAGCTTTGCACAAAGCCCTGTGCCAAGTTGGTGCCAGGCAGCTGTACTCCTTGACTGTAATCACAAGCTTTCTGGCAGGCCTGACAATGAACCTTACATTTAATTATGTGTAGCCATCATTATTTTCCTGTAGGCTTCCCCTTCAAATTCCTCACCTGAATCCTCTCAAGCAACTCATCTGTGACCTCATCCTCGGTGGCACTGCCACATCTGCTACTTCTGCTCCCTGCCTTGACTGCAGTCCATGGCCAGTATCTCCCCAAGTGCAGACACTGCTTCCAAGCTTCACTCCTGCACCACGGCAGTATCTGAGCTGGTGGTTGCAAGTGAGAACGAGTGATGATGCTCAATCGTACTTCATTGTTTATATCTTCCTGCACCTCCTTTTCCACCAAGAACGGTCTACATCTGGACAGGAAGGGAGCTCACGCACCAGCAATATTGATAAGCGGCAAAGTGAAGATTCATTTAAATGCAGAATAAAGGAGAGTGGGAATGAGGAAAATAATCAGAAAGGACAAGAGAAGGAGATAAAAATTGTCACGTGAGAGTCCCTTTAAGAAAAATGTGTTTTATCAAATGGCTGCAGTGATGTCATTGTGTGGGTGGAGCTGGAATTTGATTCTGTCTTTTACTTTCGTTTTGAGCTGGAAGCTGCTGTGTGTCTTAGTTTTATTTTCAGTTGAAAGCTGTCTTCAGACTATAAGGATGTTGGAGTCTCTCTGTATGTTAAAAAGGTGTGCAGATCATTTGATAATTTAAAAGTGATACCTGCTTTCTTCTAGAGATTTCAAACCTGCTGTCTTTGATAAAAAGGGTCTTTTGACATATGGATGTTGTTAGGAAAGTTATTAAGGGTTACCTATAGAGCATTGTTTCTGTGGGGATTATCAATGTTGGTAGTTGATAAACTGTTTACTGTGTGTTTATAAAGTGTTAACTGAATTCATAGAATAAACATTGTTTTGTTTTTTAAAATACTTAAGGTCTCTGGTGCATAACACCTGGAGAGTGGACCCTTGTGCTCCCCATAACCAAAATCTATTAAAGGTTGTAGGTCAGGTGAACTCCATGATATACTTTGGTGTTCTCTAACAAAATAGATGAGACAATGCACATATAAAATATAAACTAGCAAAATGGATTGCATGCAGAAGAATGAAGGGAATAGAAAATAAAGCCTAATCAAATTTACCAATGAAAAATAGGAATAAAACTGAAATAAAAAGGCAAGGTGTTTGCTTGGACAAGAAAAAAAGAAGGAAAAAATGAGTGGTCTTAAATACAGATTTAAAATGATAGAGCTGCGGCCAGATATTTAACTGTCTAAATTGGAAAGAATTTTTTCCAGTACTTACAACAAGATATAACTACAAGCCATATATTGAGAAGGGACAGAATAGGTAAAAAAAACACTTGCCCCTTCTCCTTCCCATCTCTCAGAAATATCATCTGAAAACACATTAGTTTTCTAAATGTACATTGACAACACTCAGCTCCGTCTCATGTGGGCCATCCTCTGTCTCCAATCCAGCGTTGAATGAGCAGAAACTTACTACATCGAAATATTGAGAAGATTGAAGCCATTTGTCTCTGATCCCCACCAAAAATCCCATGCCTGTTCACCATTTCCATCCCTCCAACTGCTTTAAGATGAGCAAGATTTCTCACAGCCTTACTGTTGCAATTGAATCCAAGGTGAGTCTCTGACCACATATCCACACAAACTGTCTCATTCCACCTGCACAACATCGCTCGACTCTGACCATGCCGCAGTTCACCTGAGAGCAAAAGCCCCATTAATGCTTTTGTTACTCTAGATTTGACCATTTCCTCAGCCTCCATACCAACCTCCCATCTTCCAGTGATTGTTTAAGGTGGTGGATGGGGTGTCAATCAAGTGGATGCTTTGCCCTGGATGGTGCCAAGTTTCATGAGGAATGCTGGAGCTGCACTCCTCCAGGCTTATAAGTGCTTACTGCTGAAGAAGGAAAGATGTGCAGGAAAAATAGATGTTTAAAGATAAAAAGTAACCATTTACATTTGTGATTGGATTCCAGAATCCCTGATGGCAGGCGCGAAGTGAAGAGTAAATCTGAAGATCTATCAGAGGATTAAACAGGTGTAACAGGATTATTACTCTAGGAGACTTTAGTTACACACTAATTCATTGAGATTGGAAGAGAGTAAACAGAGTAAAATGGAATGGAATAGAACATAGAACAGTACAGCACAGAACAGGCCCTTCGGCCCTCGATGTTGTGCCGAGCAATGATCACCCTACTTAAACCCATGTAACCTGTATACCCGTAACCCAACAATCCCCCCATTAACCTTACACTACGGGCAATTTAGCATGGCCAATCCACCTAACCTGCACATCTTTGGACTGTGGGAGGAAACCGGAGCACCCGGAGGAAACCCACGCACACACGGGGAGGACGTGCAGACTCAACACAGACAGTGACCCAGCCGGGAATCGAACCTGGGACCCTGGAGCTGTGAAGCATTGATGCTAACCACCATGCTACCGTGAGGCCATATGGACATATAGGATGCAATTTTCCCATCCTGTTGTGCCTGGTGCCCATCCTATTGCGCCGGGTGCTTGTTGGGAGATGCCCAAAACGGATTTTGCACTGGGCACTGAGCCGATCGTGATGCACACGACTCGCTCTCTCAGGAGCGATCTGGATCACGCCCTCACTGGGTGTGATACCGATAATCATATTTAAATGATCAATTTAAAAATGCGCAGCCCACTTGAGGCCGCTTTCCCCCGGCTCCCTGTTGTCATCGACCGCACCGGCGAGGTCTCACTTGGGTGCGGATTAGTACCGGTGTCTTCACTAACTGAGGTCAGGCTTGATGGCCATGCTGGGGGGCCCGGCAGCCATTGGAACTCCAAAGGGGTTTCAGGGTCAGTGCAGGCACTGCCAGGGCACTGCACCTGTTAATCAGGCATGGTTAATCTGGCACCCTGACAGTGCCAACTGGACACCCTAGCAGTACCAACCTGACACTGTAGGGTTCCAGGTTGGCACTGACAAGGTGCCGGGGCAGTGCCCAAATGCCAGGATGGCAGTATGAGGGTGCCAGGGGCAATGCCAAGGAACAAAGGGGTGGAGCCTGATGGGGGTAATGCCCATGAAAGGGGATGTGAAGGGAGTATGGAGGGTGGTGAGGCGAAGTGGGAGTTGATAGGGGGGAACTGAAAGGGTGGGGCCCAAAGGTTGGGCCCTCAGTGACCCGTATGCTCACTTGGGGAGTGGGAGGACAGAAATATCAACCATAATTGAATGGCGGAGTGGACTCGATGGGCCGAGTGGCCTAATTCTGCTCCTATGTCTTATGGTCTTATGGAAATGCCCCAATGCCTGTGAGGATGGATGGGTGTGGGGCCAGGTTAGCCTCATACCTGCATGGTGGGGGATGTGGTCGAGTGGACCTTTAGTGATGGGGATAGGTTACCCCTCCAGCACCGAGGTGGTGCCCATGTCTGTGGAGGTTCGCGATGTTCATCGGTGGGGCTTGTGAGGGACTCCCAACCTCATTTTGAGACTTGGAAACCCTTCAAAAATGACGCCCTAACCTCTGGGGAGCAGGTCTTGCCAATGACTTTAGCTCACCTCTGGTGAAAAATTCCCCAAGCTCCAAAACGATGATTAATTTTGGGCGAATACCTGTCTGGCTTGCATCCAAACACCTGATGCAAATCACCCTGCCAAACCTGCCCAAAATAACACTTAGTCATTTTTTTGGGAGTTTCGCACCCATAAACTCCCTTCTCCGGCAGCATATCTACTAGAGGAGAAATATTGCAAGGGTGAGTGATGTGTGATAAGATAGATGGGTTAAACGTGTGTGCAGTGACCATAATGTAAGGGTTAATGCCCAAATAAAAGGAAAAATGTTAATAGTTTAGCATTGATACAGTTAGCCATTCTTTCACGTTTCGCAGATCAGAATCACTTCCTTTCCAACTGCCTTCACCTGCTGCCACCAGAATGCACCTCTCCCTTTAAACAGTGAAGATTGACTTGACATTGTGTGAGCCACATCTAAAACTCACTCCCATAATGGGTTCAGCCCAACAACAATATGGTTCGGTCTAACTGAAATTATTCAGATCAGCAAGTCAGACAAAGTCAGCAGGCTGCTTCCGTTGCAAAGAATGGGATTGGGATAGTCATACATTGCGACCCCATGCCCAATTTGGGGAGGGTGTGGGGCGTCTATTGAATTGAGTTCTCAATTGTTGGTGGGGAGGAAGGGGGGATTGACGAAAATTCTTGCAGAGGATTACTTTGGATTTGGGAACAAGAAATGAGATGGATGGTAGGGCAGGGTGTGGTGAGTGCTGAATTATTACTGACCATGAACGTCACTGTTGATTTGCTGCAATTACTATATGAGTTAAAGATAATTTCCAATTGATTTCATAAAAAAATACTAAACTTCTAAAAAAAATTAAAGCTCACAATGAATTATGAGCCAGTGAACATTTTAGATTTCTCTAAATTGCTCGTGTTCTTATTCTGTAGTCACTTAATCTGATTTTTTAAAGGATGTAACAACCATGCAGCTTTTAACATTTTCTTCCCACACAATCCACAAGGATTAAAAGCCCAAGTTTAGTGTTGCCTAATTACCGCTTTACTGATTTGCCTAATTTTCTCTCCTACACTTTTCACCTTTGGCAAGCCTCTCTCGACAGCGCCTTTCTAACCTGCAACCTTCACCATCTAGAAAGGAACGGGCACACACCTTCCTGACATCGGGTCTGAATCACTGTTCCTTCCCTGTCGCTAGCTGAAAACCCTGGAATTGCCCCCTAACAGCACAACAGGAGTGTCCATATTGCATGGGCTACAGGGGAACAAGGTGGCACCTCGCCAACACTTGTTCAAGGGAAATTAAGGACAGGTAATAATATACCTCTGCCAGTGATGTACACAGCCCCGGGGAACAAATGGCGTGGGGGGTGGGGGGGGGGGGGGGGGGGGGGGGGGATGGGGGGGGGGGGCAAGGCAAAAAAAAACTTTAGTTCAGGTCGTAGCTCTTCATCTGTGTTTGTCAGTACGTTAAAAAAGAAGCTGCCCCTTTCCTTGGAAGTTTTCCAAAAAGCAGATATAAAAACAAATGCTCTTTTCCCATGGTTATTATCTGTTGAAAAACTGAAAATAACAAAGAGTCATTTGGAAAGGCTTTCTTGCTGAGCCAGAATTTTCACAGAAACATTGGCTACAATTTGCATTGCAAAGCCATTCGGTGCACAATTCGAAATACTAAACTTTCCTGTTAGATAATGACAGAGGGACCATTTGGTGTCATTTTTCAAGGTTAAAGCCCTCCAAGTAGTCAAACTTAATATAGAAGCACATGTCCTGCTGCGTATACTTTCCCTGTTGAATGGTTCTTCCATTAGTCTTCAGAATACTGATTAGTGTGTGAATAACCCTGATCACTGAGTTAATCCTTTAATCCTGTCACAGTTCCCTTGCAGCATTTTCCAACATCTTTGCCAGTTCTTTATCGCTTTAGTTTCTTCTCTTTTGTTTAATTTCCTTTCAATTTATTTTTGCCTCATTAATCTTTATAACCCGATCATATTGTTACAGTCTGCACAATGAATTGTATTTAGCTTGCAAATAGGCTGTAATAAGAGGCCATAGGGAAATATGTATTAATGTATTTTGACATATTTATGTAGTACGTATATAGGAATAGAGGTAAAAATGTAAATTTGAATCATATCCTTGTCTGAATTAGGACCCCATAATCCCCTCCCTCTCTGATTATAAAGTCAAGGGGGAAGTCCTCCCATGATACCAACTGCTACCCCACGGCAATTTAGCACTGAGATCAGAGCTAATTGCTCTAAGGTCTCCACCCCTTTCACAGGAGAAAGTCCCACCTTAAGTGCCTGCCGGACAATCAGACAGCAGCCAGATCTGTAGTCCCCACGGCGACAGTGGAAGCATTGGCCACTGCTGGGATTACAGGCAGTCCCACCACCCCGAGAAGCCTAGGTAAGTCCAGGATCAGGGGCTTGACAAAGGGAGTGAAGAGGGTGGGGTGCAAGGATCAAGAAGCAAGATTGGAGGGTAAAAGGGGTGATTCTTTTTCAGCGGTAGTGCATTCAATGGGCCCAGGGAACCCACAAAGGATCTCATGACCCCCTCCGCCCATTAACACCCCAGCCTTGAGCCCCCCACTGCATTGCCTCTTCCCTCACCTTGCCCTTCCCCTTCCTTGCCCCAGCCTGCACATCTAAAGCTGTTGATCTTCCTGTTTGGTGTGAGCCCACCCTGCCATCAGTAAAACATCAATGGCAGTGGGTTGAGACCTTTAAGTGGCTATTAATTTGTACAATTTGAAGCAGATTGGGGGGTGGGGGGGTAGACAGCAGGAGGGCCGCCTGCTGGATTTTATGTGCCTTCCCCAGACTTCAAACCCACTAGTGAGGGAGGGTAACATCCTGCCTGGTATTTAAGTAATCACAGATATCAATGGTTTCCATAGCAGTGGCTTGTCAGAATGTAGCATGTAGATATGCTAATTAGATTCACTGTTCTTTGCTAATTTACTAGGAATTGAAGTAACATATAAAACAAAACCTTTATTTTTAATGATTTCACGTTAAAAAATATAGGACTTTGCAATCTGTCAGGTTGAACTTTTTCATATTCTTTCACAGGAGATGTGTGCCATGCGCTGGCAAGGTCTGCATTTAATGCCCATCCCTAAACAACTGAATGGTTTGCCAGGCAGATTTCCCTCCCAAAAGGATATTAGTTAATCATACAAGTTTTAACCACAATCTGGCAGTTGCCAATACTGGATTTTCATTCCAGATTCATTTAAGTAATGGAATTCAAATTCCCTCGCTGTTATCTCCCACATGTTTGTGAGGATCGGTACTAAAGAGACCCGAGCAACGCCTCGCAGGAACAGCTGTTGAGTCCTGGGTGCCAGGTGAATCTGGCGCCTGGATATTCAAATGAGCCATTAAGCTAATTTAAATATGCAGAACTGGATCTCTCCCAGCGAGGGCGAGATCCAGACCGCACCGGGTGGAGCGAGTCGGGTGACTCGTGATTGACCCAGCTCCCGGCGTTGAGCCCAATTTGGAGCCCTCGGGCGTTTCACCCTCTGCGCCCGGATCCCCATCAGGCAAAACGAGGTTGCTGAATCGCGCCCATGATTAATTCTTATCTCTCCTCTGTACTTATCATAGGGGAAGGTTTCCTCTGTACATTAACCATGATGATATCATAAACCCAGTTGCAAAGAACAATTTACACGTTTATTCCCCATCCCACACAACTTGTAGCTGAGTGAACTAACACACTGTTAAATAAAAAATGATGACCCACTAATAACAATGCTGAATGTTGTATCAATTCTTTTCAGGCAAAGTCAGCACTGAAATGCACCTTGCGGATCAAATTAGTTGCACTGTTTTTATTTCAGTCCTTTTTCGTACCGCACTGAATCTCTGTAAGCATTTTAGCTCAGCTACCTCAAATAGAGCCATGAATTCAAATCAATTGAATAAGTTTACAACCTCAGCTAAAACTAAGCAAATGAATGTTGTGCACTACATAGAGTGCAAATACTTACTGAATCTGAGCGTTATGTATTTATTCAATGATAGCATGAAACAGTCAGTCAGTGCATTATATTGAAATACTTATCAGGGCAATAATGGAATGTTTTCTGGGGGTTAGGAAATAAATAAATAAGCTGTTTTTACAAACTCCTCGGCCTCTCTATTCTAAGATGTGGAGATGCCGGCGTTGGACTGGGGTGAGCACAGTAAGAAGTCTTACAACACCAGGTTAAAGTCCAACAGGTTTGTTTCAAACACGAGCTTTCGGAGCACGGCTCCTTCTTCAGGTGAATGGAAAGGCTTGTTCCAGAAATGTTTATATAGACACAGTCAGAGATGCCCCGGAATGCGAGCACCTGCAGGCAATCAAATCATCAAAGATGCAGAGAGAGAGGTAACTCCAGGTTAAAGAGGTGTGAATTGTCCCAAGCCAGTTCAGTCGGTAGGCCTCTGCAAGTCCAGGCTTGTTGGTGGGGGCCGAATGTAAATTACATTCGGCCCCCACCAACAAGCCTGGACTTGCAGAGGCCTACCGACTGAACTGGCTTGGGACAATTCACACCTCTTTAACCTGGAGTTACCTCTCTCTCTGCATCTTTGATGATTTGATTGCCTGCAGGTTCTCTATTCTAAACCACCTTTGAAGTTGTTTCATTTAATTTTTATTGCCTTTCTTAATTTTTCCGATGAAATTATACCAGTTCACATCATTCAATCGCATCTGCCATGTGCAGCCCATTGAACTTGTCTTCTTGAACACTGCAGCTACGTACTTCACCATTTACTGCACTTCCAAGTTTTGTGACATCTGCAAACTGTGGCTGGAATTTTAAGATCCCGGAGCAGATACAGTGAGCCATTCAAACGTCTATTGAGGGTGGCACAGTAGCACAGTGGTCAACACTGTTGCTTCACAGCTCCAGTGTCCCATGTTTGATTCCCGGCTTGGGTCACTGTCAGTGTGGAGTCTGCACGTTCTCCCCATGTCTGTCTAGGTTTCCTCCGAGTGCTCAGATTTCCTCCCACAGTCCAAAAATGTGCAGGTTAGGTGGATTGGCCATGCTAAATTGCCCTTAGTGTCCAGAAAAAGGGTTGGTGGTATTAGTGGGTTACGGGGCTAGGGTGGAGGTGTGGGTTTAAGTCGGGTGCTCTTTCCAAGGGCTGGTGCAGACTCAATGAATGGCCTCCTTCTGCACTGTAAATTCTATGATTCTATGACCTCGGCGGGATCAGAATATCCCATTGACAGGACGGGCTGGAGAATTCTGGCCTTTGAAAACATTCCCTGTATTTTAAGTCCAGGGCATTAATATCTACCAAAAAGATAAGTGGCCTTTGGGTGATACAACAGCTTGAGAACACCCCTCCAGTCTGAGAAAATAACTCTTCCCTTCTCCACTCTATTCTTTGTTTTCACATCCTTCCTACCACTGAACATTTAATTCTATGGACTTCAGTTTTACCAACAAATATATTATGTAGTTCTTTATCAAATATTTCTGGGTGAGTGGCAATAATAACTACACCGTGAGGTAGGTGTCACCAAATAATTATTTCCAACTCCTTCATCTAAATAAAAACTTCTAAGCATAAAAATTTAATTCCCATTAAAATGTGTAGAAAGCCCTGAAAATGCACAAGCCTTCCAGCAAGCTCCTGTTCTAACTCCAGTATGGGTTCAGTAGAATGTCTGGTAAAATATACTAGAGCTTAGATAATGAATTATGGAGTGGACATGGTCCTGGGCAGAAACCCTGTTCACACAAAACATGATTTTTCCACATCAGAAGTGAAGAGGTTGCGGTCTCTTACACTGGAAGCTTTTGCATTCCTCGGCTTCAGTGAGAATCGATGGAAATGCAGAGGTCAGTTATGTTCAGTGAAATAGCAGGCCTGAAGGAAAGGATTAACAAACCATTTTACCAGGAGTGATAGTAGCAGGGCAAAGTCATTTCTGACCCGTGTGTGTTGATAGGCACCTCAGGTGTCCAGGTAATGGCACAGGTGCTCTCTGGGTTCTATAATGTTCTCTTCCCAATATGCGGCCAAAGTTCACGAATGTCCCTAAACCCATTGAAAATGGATTTCCACAATGGATAGTATATTCCTGCCTCTGCCCAAGAAAAAACACAGGCAATTGTTATTTGCATTTCACAAAGTAAATTCCAGGTTATTAATAACAATCTCACTTTACATGCCTTTGGGCCTTTTTATGATATTCATTCATACATGGCACCAGAATACTATGGCACCTTCATTTTGGCCACATAGTTGGTCTGAAGAATAAGATAATAATCTTCATTAATGTCAGAAGTAGGCGTACATTAAAATGCAATGAAGTTACTGTGAAAATCCCCGAGTCACCAGCACCTGTTCGGATACACTGGGGAGAATTCAGAATGCCCAATTCACCTAGCAAGCACGTCTTTTGGGACTTGTGGGAGGAAACCAGAGGACCCGAAAGAAACCCACGCAGACACGGGGAGAATGTGCAGACTCCGCATAGACAGTGACCCAAGCCGGGAATCGAACTCGGGTCGTTGGCACTGTGAAGCAGCTGTGCAAATCACTGTACTACTGTGCCACCCACTGTGCTACCCTTCTGCCCACCATGCTACCATGTCAACTTCTTGAGAACCCCCCTCCTCCCACCCTCCCTGATATACACAGCAAATGAGAAAATATGATTTTAGTTCCTGGTGAAATGCAAAGGAGTAAATACTTAACAAAAATCACGGGCGAGATTCTCCGCACTCCCGACGGTGCGGAGAATAGCGTGGCTCGTAAAATTTTACGGCCACGCTGTTCCGACGCCCTCCCGCTATTCTCCCCCCCCCCCCCACGCCCGACTCCCGATACGAATCGCTGCCGCCGTTTTTTTACGGCCGGCAGCGATTCTCAGCTGATAGATGGGCCGAGTTCCCAGCCCTTTACGGCTGTTTTTACGAACGGCAAACACACCTGGTCTGGCCGTTCGTAAAAACCTCCGTAAACTCTCGATTTTTAAAACCATGGCACCGATTGGCACGGCAGTACCACGGCCGTGCCAAGGGTGCCATGGGCTCACGATCGGTGGGCACCGATCGCGGGCAGCGGGCCCGATGCCCACGCACTCTTTGTCCTTCCGCCGCCCCGCAGTATTCATTTGCGGGGCGGCTGAGGGGCATCCCGGCCCGCGCATGCGCGGGTTTCGCGCAAATGCGCGATGACATCATCCGCGTATGCGCGGGTTGGAGTCTTCCAATCCGCACATGCGCGGCTGACGTCATATGACGCGTCAGCCGGCGCTAACTCTGGCAAGCGGGCTTAACGAAATTCGTTAAGCCCGCGATGCCGGAGTTTACGGCGTCGGGATGCTAGCCCTGACCGGGGACCAGAATCGGTTCCCGGTCGGGAAGGGGGGGGCTGGCGTCAAACCCGCCCGGATTTGACGCCAGCCTTACGATTTCTCCCCATATGGGAGAATCTCGCCCCACATGTCTCCAGTAGCATAAAAATGGGCAAAAGAAAGTGAATGGAAAATGGTGAATCATCATTCCATCAAATAGAATATAACTGAAAGAAATCTATATCAACATTATGGTTACAATCGTGTAGTCAAAAGCTGTTTTTAATATTGATGAGATAAATGTTATCATTGAGCATCTCTCAATGTGAGTGCAAATCAGAAAATCAGGTATGGGCCAGTACGCTTGATTCATACACCTTTCGTTTTCCCAGTTATTTATTTTAGTTTGCTGAAACTTAACCCAAACAGCCCTAACTGTCCTTCAACCTTTTCAGCCTAATTATCGAAAAAGGTTTCAGCATTTGGAAACCAAAGACCCTGGGCGCAATTCTCCGCTCCCCACGCCGGGTGGGAGAATCGCAGGCGGGCCCCTCGACAAATTTCACGTCCCCCTGGCACCCCCTGCAATTCTCTCTCCCCCCCCCCCCCGCCCCCCGCTGGGAAGAATCAGCGCTCACCGTTTTTCACGGCGAACAGCGATTCTCCGACCAAGGCCGAGCGGCCTGACGTTCGCGGCCGTTTCACGACGGCGGCAAACATACCAGGTCGCTGCTATAGTGAAACGGGAGTGAGAAGCCCGTTTGGGGCTTGTAGGTGGCCTAGCAAGGAAAGAGCACCACGACTGTGATCGGGAGGGGACAGGCCCGCGACCGGTGTCCACCGATCGTCGGGCCGGCGTCCAAATCGGATGCACTATTTCTCCTCCGCCGCCCCGTAAGATCAAGCCGCCATGTCTTGCGGGGCGGCAGAGGGGAAAGACGGCCACCGCACATGCGCGGGTTCGTGCCGTCAGTGTCATGACGTCAGCCGCGCATGCACGAGTTGGAGCCGACCAACGTGCGCATGTGCGGCTGACGTCATTAGGCACGCCGGCCGCGTCATTCTTGGTGCGACACCCCCGCGGCCCAGAGTTACGGAGCACTGCTCCTAGTCCTGCTGGGAGGGGAGAATAGGCGGCGAGGAGCGGCCTCTGAGGCCGTCGTGAAACTCAGCCGTTTTTTTCCCGGGAGCAGAGAATTCCGCCCCCTGATATTCTGATATTTCACACTGAAGGAGGCTAATAAATAAATATTTTGGGGCACGACTACTTAGCCACGTTGTGCTTAAGCGAGAGTGAGATGAGGCCGTTAGATTGTGGTCAAATAGATTGTGGTCACGCGGGCGCCGATTAGTACTCCCTTTTAAAAATGTGAAGCTGGCGGAAGGGCTGCTGTCGGGATCCGAGGATGTGAGTAGCCATCTTTGCTCCTGGGCAATGCCCCTGTGCTCAGAGGTGGGGTGAGGGAGCCCCCAGGGGGCTGGTCCCAGTCATGGTGGTCTGCCATCGGTGGTAGTGGGGGGATGGAGCCAAGGGGGGTGACTGCCCACATGACCCTGAGGGGGGATGGGTGTCTCAGCATCCATGGGTCAGCCATACCACCCTCTGGATCATGTGTTCCTGTTCCAGGGGCAACCCCAGCCCATGCCTGTCTGCCCCACCGTCCACCCATAACCCACTGACCGTGGAGGCCTCTGGCTGCGCGACTGAAGGCTATTGCTAATTGGGAATTGGCATAGCTCCCAAGTGGATTCCCGTGGATCGGTGTGCCATGCAGCATGTGGGAGTTATTGCCTAACATCCCAATCAGACTGTGATGCGTGGACCCTGTGCCTGCACACTGCAGGAGGCAACACCACAGATACAGTGGCCAACATTTGAATACCCAACCAGAGAGTTGGTGTGTGCACGAGGGAATGGACCAGCATGTCGGATGGCAGAAGCTGTGGGGGGAGAGGGGGTAATGGGGGATTGGAGGATCCTGGAGTGGAAGACATCGCTGGTTGTCAGTCTCACACCCTCTACAATTCCTTCCACATATTACACGGGATAAATGATATCTTGGATGCCGCAGAACTTGCCCATTTGGTGCAGCTGGCAGGCCAGGCAGTCAGACGGCAGCGACAGCAACATTGACAGCAGCTCAAGGCGGCAGCCCATCTGCAGGGCCCCACTCCACACCCTGAGGACCCCGCTGTCTAACAGGCCAGGGAGGGAGCCAAAGGGAGAGGCTGGTGGCGGCCCAGGTTGTACAGGTGTCAATGGCCTTTCAAAGAGATGAGACAGTGTGTGCCCCAGGAGGCTCTGCCTCAACAAGGGGATGACGCGGCACCTGTGCCATGTCTTTATAGACTTTTACCACGTGGCGGAGGAGGATACCTGCTCCCGGTGACCATCAAGATCACTGCAGCCCTGAACATCTACTCCTCAGGATCATTCCAGGTCTCGAGTGGGGACTTGTGCCTTGTGCAGCATCTCACAAGCTCAACCCTACAAGTGCACCTGTGAGATCATGGATGCCCTATTTGCTCGGGTAGCAAACTATGGAAACTTTGACATGGACCAGGCACAACAGGATGCCCGAGCAGTAGGATTCTCCGCCATCGCCAGGGTGCTTCAGGTCCAGGGCGGATAGCATACATGATGTCTGCTGGATAGCGGGAGGTCGGGAAAAATGTCGGGAAGGCAATCCCGCTATTCTCTGACCCGTCGTAGGGGCGGAGAATCGCGCCCAGGGTTACTATCAATCGTGCTGGTGTCCTTCTGTACTGCCTACAAACTTCACAGCGATCACTAATCTGTTCTATCAGTTTAGTATTGTCTTCATTCCTTACCCCTGCATCCTTTAATAAATTTTTCAGCTTCTGAGGAGACAGATGCGCAAATTGCCTTTGCAGTTTTAATACAACAAGCTTTTTATCAGCTAAAGTCCCATTTTCAACTGCCATTAACACATCCTTAACAACTGTACTTGAAATATTATTTGTCAGTAATGGAATACAATAGTGTCCCGACAGTGTAAATTATTAGTCCACCGTCTTTCCAAAAATTGTTGTCTTATCCTGTTCCATATCCAGTTTCATGTGTGCTTTCTTCATCGACGGTCTGCTCAGAAGCAAAGGTATCTCACTTGATACAACATCTGTGCTGATGAAATTATTCACTCCGGCAATATTGCAAGGGATCACCACTCTTTTCAGCGGCTTCAGAGTATTATCATCCCCAAACCTAAAACTTGTGGAACTTTCAAATTCCTTAACCTTGCTACGATTTTCAGCATTCAAGGAGTCCAGGTAACATTTTAACCAGTGAATTCCACACACAGTAGATGTGCAGCCATTGTCCAATACAGCACAATTGAAGGATTCTGCAACCAACACCCTCATTAACAGCGTAAAATTGCTTGTTAATAGGACAATGCCTTCTTTCTGGTCACTATCTTTTTCGTCTTCTGACTCTTCCGTGTCATGTTTCGCTTCAAACACTCTATTATAACATGTTGGACAGTTGAAAGCATAATGGTATTGAGAGTCACATCGAAAACATTGATTTATCATACACCAGCATTTCTGGGTTTCATCTTCCTATTGTAAGTTCTAACTGGGTTTCTGCCTTCATCATTTCCGGGTCCTGCTCTCTTTCTGTACTCTTGGAACCTGTTTGTAGCCATGCAATTTTGCCATCATGTTAGTAGTGTCTCTTCCATATTCTGCTTTATTGCAGATTGACCTATTTGTGTCATCAGAGCCATCGGAATCGAATATTTTCCCAGAAAGTTTTTTTAAAGCTTCTGTCATCTGATCAAATAAGGTATTCTTTTTTAAAAATATAATTTTTATTGGAATTTTATCCGCAAACTGAACTGTCAAAACCAGGAGCCTATCGATGTTGCTCACTCTAGCACAGTCAAGTAATTTAAAGGCCAACACAGACTGGAAATTCCAGGTTGTGTTTCTGCAGCCTTTTATATCGTCTGCCGAATTCCATTATATAGTCTTCCATGGAGAAATCCTCTACTTTCCGGAACCTATCAAAATCCGACCATGCTTCATATGCACTTATCAAGTCATGCTCTTTATTAATCTTATCCATATAACGTAATAGAGCCTCCAGACCTTCTTCTGAGTCTAACTCTTCCAATTCCAGCTCAGAAAATACTTTGCTTCGGATTTTACTGTCATAAGGTAGAGAAAGAGCCAATGCCATACCTTGTTTTCTCTTTCCCCAAGTTACCTTAGTCCACAGAACTACTTCACTTCTCCATGGGTTATACGATCCCCTTTCAGAAAATAAGGGGGGGTAGTCATATCCAGCCATCTTTATCCAAGGTTCAGCCATATATCTTCTCTTTGTTTCTTCTCACTCACTCCTTGGTTTGTCTGGAAAAGTTGTATCTTTCAACCCTTCACATTTGCACAGCAACCATCCTCTGCTACACTTGTTAGACGTTTAGCTGCTGTTTTATAAAGAGTCAAAGGTTTTGCTCCTTTTTTATAAACATCTTTATTTCACTTTAACAGATTCTGCACAAAACTCTGTCTACACATCACCTGACAAAAAGGCCACCTGAAGCCGCTTTACATAATCAGTGTCAATTATTGGATAATTACCATAAACGAGACAACTAATTGGAATGTCTCTTCACCCATTACTTAACAAAGGTAACCCCCAGGACGTTGTTTATGAGGGATTCAGCGATGGTAATGCCATTAAATGTTAAAGGGCAGTGCCACATGCAGCAACGGCTGCTGCCATTAACCCCCCAGAGACTTCACCAGGGATCATCACTGGACTCTTGAATGCAGATGAGTGAGGGTGTGTTCAGTGTTGAGGGCAATGGGGAGCAGAGAGGTCAGAGGCAAGAGGAGATTGTGGCTTTCAGTGTTTCATTGTTTTGAATGCATTTAATAAATGGGTGTTTTATTTTCCTATAATAAAGGCTGAAATAGATGTTTAGACCTTTACTTCATTTCAGATCACACTGGCTCCAGGGGCTTGTCCATTCTAGGTGAGATGGCATGAAAGGTATGAGGACAAATGGAGGTGGGTAGGTAGGCATGAACTGGCATTAAGTTAACATGTTGTCTACAACAGGCTATAACATTAAGTTGGAATGAGGGCCATAAGGGGCCACGGGTGTTGTAATAAGTTAGCATGAGATGTAATCAAGTTGGTATTGGAGTTACAAGGGGCCAATGGGATGGGTGGGGGACATTGGTTGGTATGGAGGTATGAGGAGCCACTGGGAGTTAGTGGGGACATAAGTTGGCATTAATGGTGTAGGCAGAATGGTTTTGGGTGTGGTCAAGAAGGCCTAACATTTAACAAAACACCTCGGACAAAGCCCCAGAGAAGGGAGGTGGGCCTGTTAACCAGTCCAGCTTGGCACGTGACAGATACTGTGATTGCCTTCAATCTGAATTTTTCGTGTAACTTGCTCTGCCCCATCAGAATGACAGCACTAAACATGACCCCCTGCTTCCTTTTGACAAAGTGTCAGAATATCTGGAGTGAAAACCTGGCTGTGTTTCTGATGAGAAACACATCACTTTTCAGTCAGAACCTGACACTCGTTATTTTTTCTGGAAAATTCTGCTCTCCGTGTGTCATCTCAAGAAAGGGTGGTGAATTCAAATAAATGATCAATCTTGGTTTAAAAGATATTTTTATTAGTATTTCCAGTTTTATAGAGTAACAGATCAAGTGTATCTGATAGTTACAAAAAGATTGTGTCTTATTCACAATGGTTTTAACATGAGGTCCCCCCTCTCCCCTCCACCCCTTCCCTCATTGATAGTTTAGTTCTCCTCTTAGCATTGCAGTCTGCCCCGCGTGCCACATATTGTGTACCACTTCTTTCTGCTGGGGATTTTAATTTTTTGAAAGAGTTACCATCCATTTTCGGGGTCTGGTGCTGGGAAGCTAGTGTCTAGGCAGACCCACTGACTCTACTAGAAAGGTAAGCTTATCAGATGCAAATGATGTCCCTTTGGCTCCCTTCTGAAGTGGGCCTGGACAGTTTCATTTTACAAGTCTGTTGGCAGCTCTGCAAGCATGAAGGGCGGGATTCTCTGATCCTGAGGCTAAGGGTTGATGCCGTCGTAAATGCCGTCGCGTTTCACGATGGCATCAAAATGCTCTCAGGAGCAGCAATTCTGACCCCTACAGGGGGCCAGCACAGCACCGGAGCGACCCATGCCGCTTCAGCTGCCGATGCCGGCGTCAGATGGGTGCCACTGGTTTGCGCTTGCACAGTGGGGCCAGCGACAATGCAGCGCAGTGGGACCGTGCCAATGCACACATGCGCAGTGGCCCCCTTCTCCGGTCTGGCCCCGACACAACATTGTGTAGGGTTACAGGGGCCGGCGTAGAGCAAAAGAGGCCCCCAGCCCGAGAGGCCAGCATGCTGATCTTTAGGCCCCGATCGCAGGCCAGGCCACAGCGGAGGCCCCCCCCCGGGGTCAGATGCCCCTCCTCCCCCACCAGGCCGCCCCCGACCACATGCACGCCGAGGTCCCGCCGGGTAAGACCACATGTGGATGGCGCCGGCAGGAGTAGGATTTTTGCTCAGCCCATCCCGGTCGGAGAATCGGTGGAAAGGCGTTCGGGCGTCGTCGTGCGATTGCGCCCGGCCCGGCGATTCTCCGGCCCGGCGTGAGCTGAAAGAATCTTGCCCAATAAGTTACAAAGTGAGAGTATTGTGATTATTTTTGTGATTAAAAGGGATGTATACAAAGAGGTGTGAGATACTGCTGGCTGAGAAAATAATTTGTTTGTTCTTGTCATTCTTGAGGATAGCTCCCAGACAAAGGGTCAGTCTTGTGATCATGTGACTTGTGGCAGTCCTTTTTGGTTCAGCAGAAAGTCAATTTTTAAAAATGGCAAAATAATAAAGCTCTGGATTTCTTTTCTGGTCCCAGGGACCTAACATTGTGCACTGATCACCCCACTCCATAATAAATATGCTTTACATGTTTGATCCATGAAAATCAGACACAGTTTATACGAGCCTCTATCAAGTGAGAAAAACAGTGGCTGACATGAGAAGCAAATATTTGCAGATTATATTGTGTAACATATCTTAAGGAAAATATTTTTCAGATAAATGGTTTACGTAAGAACATAAGAACTAGGAGCAGGAGTAGGCCACCTGGCCCTTCGAGCCTGCTCCGCCATTCAATGAGATCATGGCTGATCTTTTGTGGACTCAGCTCCACTTTCCTGCCCAAACACCATAACCCTTTATTCCTTTATTCTTCAAAAAACTATCTATCTTTATCTTGAAAACTAAGTTTATATCTGATTACCTTCATATAAGGAACATAAGGAAAGTGTGACTTTCTTTCCCAAAAATCAATCAAAAAAATTGGGAGTGTCTGGAGAGTCTTTTTACAAACATTTTTTTGACAAACATACAGACGTTTTCCCGCATTCTTTCATGTGTGCTTACCCACTAACCTTACCCTCTTTTGAGGTTGATCAGGTAACCATCATCAACTTCACTCCAGCCCCATGTCGGAGGAATGACTGACTCATTATTGACCATTATGTGTGAGTATTACCGGCATGTTAATTGTACTATCAAGGTTAAGCATATTCAGGTGAAGGGCACAGATTGGTTAAGGATCTTGTGTCAGAAAGGTTATGATTAATAGTTAGTTTGTAATTCAGTTTTGTATAATGATCAAATAATGGAAGCACATCAATTAACCTAATATGATATTCTGTGATATTCTGCTTAAATGTAATCAATCT
Source organism: Scyliorhinus canicula (assembly GCF_902713615.1). Taxonomy (NCBI): domain Eukaryota; kingdom Metazoa; phylum Chordata; class Chondrichthyes; order Carcharhiniformes; family Scyliorhinidae; genus Scyliorhinus; species Scyliorhinus canicula. The sequence goes on from NC_052149.1 coordinate 161,094,231, forward strand.
AAAACACCATGTGGTTCACTGTTTGTAGCTGCATCTTTACGTTGCAAGTAAAATACACCACATGGCCATAGGCTTGGGTTCTTTTTTAAGATTTTGTGTCATAGGCCTGTCCAAAATGCTGGGAACTCAGACATGGTTGAGTTGATTGATCTTTAGAACCATTATACTCCGGAGCCATTAACACTTATTATTATGCCTGATCTAGAAGGTCTTTTTGTCTGAAGATAGCAGCTGTGAATTTCCAAACATGTCTTAAATTGCTTTAGCCTTTTAATTTAAAGTGTATTAAAGAGAAACAGTCACTTTCTTTTAAAGTATGTAACAGACTCTTGCACCCAATTTGTCAAACTGCCCATTTCAGGAACTGGGCAAAGACATTGCACGATTCATGAGATAGGTAGTTTGACTGCTCATTTTGTGAAATGACCTATGCTGTGTGCGAGTTTTAAAATCTTATTTGTGGAATTGTTGCTCAAGCCTGTTAGAATGCACAACGTTAACAACATGTACTAGGTTGTTCAATAAAAGCAAGAGGATATGAATAGAAGGTTACTGTTGTCTTCAAGTGTGGGAAAACTGGACAGAAACTCCGAAGAGCTGAATATTACATCCTAGAATCAAATAGTTTACAGTGCAGAAGGAGGCCATTTGGCCCATCAAGTCTGCACTGGCTCTTGGAAAGAGCACCCTACTTAAGCTCACATCTCCACCCTATCCCAGTAACCCCACCTACCATTTTTTTGGACACTAAGGGCAATTTAGCATGGCCAACCAACCTAATCTGCACATCTTTGGCCTGTGGGAGGAAACCAGAGCACCTGGAGGAAACCCATGCCGACACGGGGAGAACGTGTAGACTCCGCACAGACAGTGACCCAAGTCGGTAATTGAACTTGGGACCCTGGAGCTGTGAATCAACTGTGCTAACTATTGTGCTACCGTGCCATCCTGAAAATGTTGTACTTACAACTCGAAGTGGTGTGGAGAATATTACCAAGAGCAACAGTTAGTATATGGCTACAAAGGAATCAGCCTTAGACATCATGTGACAAGCCCACATTGAAAGTAGCCATGGTGGAAAAAGACTTCAGTAACTTGAGGAAACAAAGTTTTATTGAAGTTTATATACAATATTCTGCTCACAGCAGTAACTCACTCCCAATCCAGTCCTTGCTGGGAGAACTAACCCCACTAGCCCCTACTTGGGGGTTAGAACAAAGATTTACAAGAAACTTTCTGAAATGTGTTCAAACGTCCCACAGGCACTTATAGGACAACACATTAGTTGCTGTGAGAGATGTGTAGAAAAGCATTGCAGGCAGGAGATAGCAACAGAAGTGGTTGCGAGACCTCTGTTTGTCAATGACTTGAATGGACATGAACATGTAGACCTGGTTGTCATGCAGGCTATGAAGGATGGAAGCTTTTGTTTCACCCTGCACTACGCAACCAGGTTCCACGTCATTCATCCTCTGAAATCCAGCTTCTTCTATTTCTAGATATCAAAATTCCACATATTTTTCAGTCAGATAATGGAATGGAGTTCACACCACAGGTGATCCATGAACTGACAACACTATGGGAAGAACTGGTGTTGCTCGAAGGGCATCTCAGACATCCCCAGAGTTAAGGCTCTGTGTAACGCTGTAATGGTGATATGAAGTTGAAGCTAATTGCCTGGATGCATGACAACATATGTTCTCAGGGGAGTTACGGTGTTTGTTTTGTTTAGTGGGCAATGAACAACAGTTACCATGTGGCTATAAACATGGCCCCTTGACAAACACTCATTGGAAAGAAACAATGGTGGGACCTCAGATCAAAGTTACTAGATGAGTTCCTCAACAAAATCTCCACAACCATTAAAGAAGGACTGGAAAAACTTCTTGAGGAGAACATGGAAAATCCTGATCCTGAATTGGACCTTGGACCATCCTCCTGGGGTAATCCTGAGCTGGCCGCAGAATCATCCACCATAGATGACCCTGAGTTGGCTGCTGGACCACCAAACATGGACAACGTTGAGCCAGCCCCCAGATCATTCTATATGGATGATTCTGAGACATCCCTGGGATCATCCTCCATGAATGACCCTGAGCAGGCCTCTGGATCATCTGCTCCAGATGGCCTTAAATCTGACAAAGAACTTCATCATCCCAGATGTGCAAGGAAGGTGACACACCAGGGCATTACACAGCAAGCCAAGCGGATAATGGCAGGCAGCACAAGATCACTTCGGGCTGCTGATGTTGAAGACAATGTGACTGTTCCAGCATCAGCATTTAACCCCAGCAAAGGTGACCCACCAATTTCATGAGGCGTGGTGCTGGAAGCAGATGGGACTGGCTACATGTACTTTTACAACAGCTAAGGGAATTGTAAACGGCAAATTTCTCAAGAATCAGTTTGACTTTGTGCAGTATGTAGATTGAGTGCAAAAGGCATTCCACCAGAACAATTCAGCCTTCGTGAGATTGTGTGTGCTCAGAAGTGTTTATGATGGGCAAAACCTCCAGAAATGTCACTGCAGGAGCAACTGCTTAGCAAGATATTCTTACTTGAAAGTAGGTCTCTGCTGACACAATGCTTGTCACAGACATGAGTCCTGTGACAACATTGACCAGTGCTGACACTGCTGGTAAATTAAATATGTATGAATTATATTTATGCTGTTTTGGTAAACATTGATGTATAAACTATCTGAATGGTTTGGGTGTGATCCTGAATGGAATAGAACAGAACATAAACCAATCAATTTGAAATGTTTGGATGTCACAATGAATCTGAACTGTACATTGAATGAAGCAGACAAGAGAACAGAAACCAGAAATAAGCAGATTACACATTTGTGAATGAAATTTTACTTTTTGTTCATACAAGTTGGTAATTTCATGAATTGGGTGGTCAGACTGCTCATTCCATGCGCAGGTGGGCTACCCATTTCAAGAAATGGACAATTTGACAAATTGAGAGCAACAAGACCTATGCCTCACTTCAATTCTGTAGTCGGATTCTGTAACCTTGAGAATCAAGCTCTGTGATCCATTTTTGTAGTTATGCAGTTCTTGTGACTTTTATCTTATAAATGTGTATCATGCGGTATCTCGTTACCTCAGTTTTAACACACTGGTCATCTCTATGCACTGACTTTTGTATGTACCATGATAATTTTGTAACTGTTGTTTCAGTTTAAGATTGTCAACCTCCTTGACTAGTTATTTTTTCAGTAACATGCTCCAGGCCTTAAAAGTCTAAAGGAAGCCACATATAGGTATTTCAATCCCCCAAAACACCTGAGATGTATCAATTAGGCATTTAGAGATACGGAGGCAAAAATATTAATTATTAGAAAGTGACACCACACATCCACTTATCACAAATAAGCAGACACACACATTGGGTGGAATCGTCCCAAAGTTTGTCAGTAACAGATTGGTACATGTGCGAAAAGTAAAATCCCCCCCCCCCCCCACAGATGCAGAGGATCCCCACGGGAGCATTCCCCCCCCCCCCCCCCCCCCCCCCCCCCCCACCAAGCCACAAGCATTGAGGCATGCAAGGTTGGCTCTGCCAGTTTGGCATTGGCAGGGTGCCAATAGGCAGTGCCAAAGCCTTTCCTGGCCATGTCTCTCACTACCCGGGGGCTAAGGTTCAGTTAGGGCACTTGAGGGATACAAGAAAGCTAGGAAGGAGCTCAAGAAAGGGCTTAGGAGAGCTAGGAGGGGGCATGAGAAGTCCTTGGCTGTTTGGATCATGGAAAACCCCAAGGCTTTTTACACATGTGAGGAATAAAAAAATGACCAAGGTGAAGTTAGGGCCGGCCAAGGACAGTAGTGGGAACATGTGCATGGAGTCTGAAGATATAGTAGAGGCCCTAAATGAATACTTTTCTTCAGTCTTCACAAAGGAGAGGGGTCATGTTGTTGAGGAGGATAGTGCAATACAGGCGGGTAGGCTGGAGGAGGTAGATATTCGGAAGGAAGATGTGTTAGAAATTTTGAGAAGCCTGAGGATAGATAAGTACCCTGGGCCTGATGGGATATATCCTAGGATTCTTTGGGAGGCGAGGGATGGGATTGCAGAGTCTTTGGCTTTGATCTTTATTTCCTCACTGTCTACAGGAATAGTGCCAGAAGACTGGAGAGAGGAGAATGTTGTCCCCTTGTTCAAGAAAGGGAATAGGTATAACCCTGAGAATAATAGGTTGGTTAGTCTCACTTCGGTCATAGGTAAATTACTGGAAAGGGTCCTGAAGGATAGGATTTATGATCATTTGGAGAGATACAGCTTAATCCAGGATAATCAGCACGGATTTGTGAGGGGTAAGCCTTGCCTCATAAGTTTGATTGTATTCTCTGAGGAGGTAACAGATGAAGGTAGAGCAGTTGATGTCGTATACATGGATTTTAGTAAGGCGTTTGATAAGGTTCCCCCTGGTCCACTCATGCAGAAAGTAAGGAGGCATGGCATGGAGGAAAATTTGGCTGATTGGATCAGTAACTGGCTATCACATAGAAGACAGAGGATGGTGGTAGATGGTAAATTTTCATCCTGGAGCCTAATCACCAGCGATGTACCACAGGGATCAGTGCTGGGTCCTCTGCTATTTGTGATTTTTATCAATGACTTGGATGTTGGAGTTGAAAGTTGGGTTAGTCAATTTGCTGATGACAACAAGATTGGTGGAATAGTGGATAATGTGGAGGACTGTTGTAGGCTGCAAAGAGACATTGATAGGATGCAGAGCTAGGCTGAAAAGTGGCAGATGGAGTTTAACCCTGATAAGTGTGAGGTGATTCATTTTGGTAGGACAAATTTGATTGCGGAATTACAGGGTTAACGGCAGGGTTCTGAAGAATGTGGAGGAGCAGAGAGATCTCGGAGTTCATGTCTATAGATCTCTGAAAGTTGCCACCCAAATTGATAGAGCCATGAAGAAAGCCTATAGTGTGTTAGCATTTATTAACAGGGGGATTAAGTTTAAGAGCCGTGAGGTTATGCTGCAACTGTACAAGACCTTGGTTAGACCACATTTGGAGTATTGTGTGCAGTTCTGGTCACCTCATTATAGGAAGGATGTGGAAGCATTGGAAGGGGAGATTTATCAGGATGTTGCTTGGATTGGAGGGTAGGTCTTATGAGGAATGGTTGAGGGAGCTAGGGCTTTTCTCATTGGAGCGAAGGAGGATGAGAGGTGACTTAATTGAGGTGTATAAGATGATGAGAGGGATAGATAGAGTGGATGTTCAGCGACTTTTTCCTCAGGTAGATGTAGCTGTTACAAGGGGGCATAACAATAAGGTTCATGGTGGAAGATATAGGAGGGATGTCAGAGGTAGGTTCTTTACTCAGAGAGCGGTTGGGGCATGGAACGCACTCCCAGCTATGGTAGTGGAGTCGGATACTTTAGGAAATTTCAAGCCATTATTGGATAGGCATACGGAGTGCACTAGAATGATTGGGAGTAGGCTGATTTGATTTTAGTTTCAGACTAGTTTGGCACAACATCGTGGGCCGAAGGGCCTGCACTGTGCTGTACAGTTTTATGTTCTATATTTTATCCCTATCTGTATACCCAGGTATGGCCACTACGGCTTTTGATTTTGAAAATTTGAAAACATGTAGTAATTCACACTGGCGCGATGTCACGCCAGCTGAGTAGGAAGATAGGTTGAGGGCTGAAGTAGTGGCATCCAGCCTGCTAATGATAGTATTATGCATGCAAATCAGGCTTGTGCCCTTCCTGGGCATGAACTTGATCGCATCATCAGAGGGTGGTTGTGAAAATCAGAAATACTCCCACAGGTGACTGACAACTCAGGGATACAGTCAGGGGATAACAGGCAGTGACATGAACAAGTTGACCATCATCCTTAAGAGACCCACTCAAACACTCATCATGTACTACTTAACTAGTGGAGGCTTAATTATGCATTACCTGGACCAGTCAGTCCTCAGGGATGCTACTGACCATGCTCACTGGTACTGATATTAAGGGTTATTATGTAGTTACCTTCAGTAGCAAAGTATGCAGCAAGAAGAAGAGAAAACAGCAGATAGACTTTGATCAACAGGATAAGAGAATGTGCCAATCAACCAAGAGTGGTCTGTCGCTAGTCGGAATAAAAGTTCCTTTTACAGCCATTCTCCCAATGCATTCTCACCGCTGTAATTGACTTAAGGCTTATAATTGAAATTAGGGTATAGATGTTGTGATCTGCATCTCGCCTTGACTGGGTGGGATATTGCATATTTAAGTGAGCAGTTAGCCTCAGTTAAATATGTCTGTGCCAGAGTCTCCCAAGACCCGTGATTGAATACCACCCCCCCCCCCCTCCCCCACCACCCCCCTCCCCTTCCCCCGGGAGATCTTGCGATGGTGCCCATTGGCACTGGTCCACACAAACGTAGACCAGTGTTAATGCCACCTGGGGTGGGGAGCGCTACAAGGCCATCGGAGGCCTCTGGGTGATCAGGCTCCAGGCAGGGTGGTACCTTGGCGCTGCCACCGTGGTAATTTAGCTGTCCACTTTGGGACTACCAGCCTGAAAGGGGCACTGCTATGGGTGCCAGACTGGCAGTGCTAAGGTGCCCAGGTGGCAGATTTCCCATGCTGGGGATTAGGCCGGGGATGCCCTACCCTTATGAGGTGGGCTTGAAATCACTCTATATGTTCTTGAAACCTTTTGGCAGCCATCTTGGATTCACTACCAAGATTAGCCCTCATCGCAGTCAATGCGGAGTCCTGAAAAGGTTAATCAAAGGTAGTTTATTTCCTACTCACAGTTGGGAAATACAGCAGCAAAGCAACAGCCCAGGTCCCAGCCAGGGCCATCCTGAGATGCCGGCTCCTTCCTGGGCCTGCTTTCATCTCAGGGAATCAACGAGCTCAATGTTGGGCCACCGCCCCTCAGCCGGAGAGCTTGTACTCCACGAGCCTGTGGGGAAATCAATCAGGTCACCTCTGTGGGTCTCGTGGAAGTTATAATACATTTATTACTTGAAATGAGGTTTATAACCAAATAGATATATTTCCAGAAAATGATTATGCAGTAAAAGTTAACGTGTTTGTCATGACTGTAATTCGGGCGGTAACGTCTTCAGTCTCGAATTGCCACTCCATGCCCAAATACTGACGTGAATTATTTTTGAGCCTGTCTTGCTCAATCTTCCGACTCTTGCAAAGCGAGATACAAATGGTACAGCCCAGTGTCGAAAACCAGCACAGCCAAAGTGAAGTAGGACCTGTCCCTTTTTGACAGCACGAGCTGCTGTAAACCAGGTCAGTTATAGATTCCATAGAATGTAAAGGTCATGGACAGGCCAGGGAGAAAGTAAGTGTCGAAAATAAGTGGATAAGATTTGTGGGGTGGAGGGATCAGAGGTCGGGGCGGGCTCAGAGGTCGGGGTGGGGGGGAACCAGAGAATTGGGAGGTTGAAATGGTGAAGGGCGGTGGGGTTGAGTCTTCAGGGCTGAGGGTCGGTAGTTGTGGGGAGTCAGGCTTCGGTGAGGTTATGTGGCTCTGTTTAAGGTGGTGTTCAGCTTTTCCCCTTCCTGGGACTCTGAATCAGGTCAAGAATCAGATCGAACAGCCCACCATCCCAATAGCAGCAGTAGTCAACTTAGTTGCAGCTGTAGCCTTCTCCAGACCCCTGGATGGTGGTGTGTAATGGAGGTCAGCAGCCTCAGTGTTGTTACAGTGCCGCAAAAGGCTAAATGACCTTTTGAGATCTGCAAAGATGAGTGTGTCACCATTCTGAAGATGGGCCCACATGGAGTTCATAGAATCCCTACAGTGCAGAAGGAGTCCATTCAGCCCATCAAGTTTGCACCTGCCCTCCGAAAGAGCACCCTATCCAGGCCTAATCCCGTGCCCTATCCCAGTGACCCCACCTAACCTTTTGGACACTAAGGGGCAATTTTATCGTGGCCAATCCGCCTAACCTGCACAGCTTTTGGACTGTGGGAGGAAAGTGGAGCACCCGGAGGAAACACACGCTGTCATGAGGAGAATGTGCAAACTCCAGCTGATACTGAGAGGCCTAGATAGAATGCAGGTGGAGAGGATGTTTGCACTAGGAGGGGAAACTAGAACCCGAGGGCACATCCTCAGACTGAAGGGATGATCCTTTAAAACTGAGATGAGCAGGAATTTCTGCAGTCAGAGGGTGGTGAATCTGTGGAACTCTTTGCTGCAGAAGACTGTGGAGGCTGAATCAGTGAGTGTCTTCAAGGCAGTGATAGGTTCTTGATTTATAAGGGGATCTGGGGTTATGGGGATAAGGCAGGAGAATGGGATGATAAATATATCAGACATGATGGAATGGCAGAGCAGACTTGATGGGATGATGTGCCTACTTCTGCTCTTATGTCTTATGGAAAGGTGTGATGTGGGTCAATTATAGGATGGGCTTGTGTGTTGCCCAAGTGTGCAAGGCAGCACGATGCGGACATGCCACTTTGCCTGGTGAGAGGGGTTATGGATTGGAAGTGAGGGTGGAGGTTTGAACTGCAACACCCATTAGTTAGAAAGGAGGAATGTTTCCTGCCGATGCAGTACATAAAGGCCACACATTTGAAGCCCTGATTATAGCACAGCATCATTGTTGCAATTTCCCTAATTTTATTTACAGAAGAGAGCACACAGCGTCTGAGAGAGGCCCAGGACTGGAGGTAGTGCACCAAAGGTGGCCATTCTGACAGCACAGTAGCATTGTGGTTAGCACAATTGCTTCACAGCTCCACGGTCCCAGGTTCGATTCCGGCTTGGGTCACTGTCTATGCGGAGTCTGCACATCCTCCCCGTGTGTGCGTGGGTTTCCTCCGGGTGCTCTGGTTTCCTCCCACAGTCCAAAGATGTGCAGGTTAGGTGGATTGGCCACGATAAATTGCCCTTAGTGTCCAAAATTGCCCTTAGTGTTGGGTGGGGTGACTGGGTTATGGGGATAGGGTGGAGGTGTTGACCTCGGGTAGGGTGCTCTTTCCAAGAACCGGTGCAGACTTGATGGGCCGAATAGCCTCCTTCTGCACTGTAAATTCTATGATAATTGAGCAGGAGGTCCTGGAGTTGGCTGCTAACCAATGGAGCTGGCCTGTTTGTCGAGGTGAGGTTGGTGGACGGCTCCAGGGTGGTGAGGCACCAACAGTGCATCTATACAATTCTTGGACTTACTACTGAACGAGCTGTGGTGGGGCAGGTGTTGGACACTGGGGAAGCCCGCAGAAAGGTAGCACTGACGATTTGTGACTTTGGAGGCATGTAGAATTCGGGGAGCCCATGCTGAAAGCGAGAAAGGTGCTTCAGATGGAGGCCGTCCCTCCTCTGCCTCTCTGTTATTTTGTAAGATTAAGTGCTATTGCAGAAGTAATGTCAGACATAAATTATTTTAAGCTTTCATTATATTATATACTGACGTTCTCTGTGTACCTCATCATCATAAACAGATGAACAGTAAAGAGTTACTCCTCAGCCTTCCAAGTAGACATTTAATTATTTACACAGTTCCATTTATGAGGGAAGATATTCAATTTATTTATTCAACTATCTGAAGTGGGTTTAGAAAACATAATTCGCAGGAAGCAATTTTGCTTCTCACCCTCTGTGGAGATCTCTTCTTTCCAATTTTTTTCAGTGGAGGTGTGTACTTTGTCACCCCAGCATCCACTCCCACATCATAATATCTGACTCATTCTAATCTGCGTCTAAAGGGAAATGCATGTTGCGATATAAATCATTAATTATGTTTGTTCAGAATTATTTCCAACTCTTCTACTACAAATACTTGCGTTCATTTTTAAAAGTTGCTTACACCAAGTACATGTGGGGAGATAATTCATGGAAGATTCCGGAGGCTGATCCCTCAGTGGTGGTCTTTTTTCTTCATTCTTTCAGAGATGTGAGCATTGCTGGCAAGGTCAGAGTTTTTTGACTAATTGCTGTGGAACTGAGTTCAGGGTCAGTGGATTACCAAAGATCAATGCGCAGGGTTACTGGGTTAGGGCAAGGGAGTGGGCCTAGGTAGGGTGCTCATTCGGGGTATTGGTGCAGACCCGATGGGCCGGGTGGCCTTCTTCTACTGTAGGGACATGCCAGGCCATTTCAGAGGGCAGTTAAGATTCAATCACAGTGCTGTGACTCTTCTGCCACATGTAGGCCAGACCTCATAAGAATGGCAAATTTCCTTTGCTTAAGGACATTAATGAACCAGTTGGGTATTTACAACAATCAAAGTCATGGGGTAATGGAAAAGTTTCAAAGTGTCATTTTATGGTGGGTTTTGCTCGGAGTTTACCGTTGGCTCTGTTGGCAAGTTCCCCACTGTTATCTATTCACAATCTGATGACACTGGCCGGGATTCTCCAGCCGTGTCCGCCCGACAACCGGAGAATCCTGCCCGAGGTCAATGGAGCTCTCCATTATCCATGCCTCGCCTGTGGTGTTCTTGCGGAGGGCGGGACAGGAGAAACTAGCCCACTTTAGTGACTTTTTTGGATCCTGAGGTGTTTCTCATCAGTTTAGCACACACTTAGGGAGCATTGCACTAGCTGCGTTGCACTTTCGCTTGAATGCGGTGCGGCTGGTGGATGCCGGAAGAGGCATCCCGCGGGTTTCCTGGCTGCCTTCACACCACGCAGGATCTATCCAAGTCCCGTGAGGCGTGGGAGTCAGTATCATGCCCAAAAGGGGTGTGACCAAATACAGCTCACCGAAGTTGATTTAAAACAGACTTCAGCGAACTTACCCGTGATCTATTGGCCTCCTCGAACAGGCAGAACAGTACCTGGGAGGTCTCCCAGGCTATAGGAAATGAAAATGAAAAAATGAAATGAAAATCGCTTATTGTCACGAGTAGGCTTCAATGAAGTTACTGTGAAAAGCCCCTAGTTGCCACATTCCGGTGCCTGTCCAGGGAGGCTGATACGGGAATCGAACCGTGCTGCTGGCCTGCCTTGGTCTGCTTTAAAAGCCAGCGATTTAGCCCAATGAACTAAATCAGCCCCTAATGAAAATCGCTTATTGTCACGAGTAGGCTTCAAATGAAGTTACTGTGAAAAGCACCTAGTCGCCACATTCCGGCGCCTGTTCAGGGAGGCTGTTACGGGAATTGAACCGTGCTGCTGGCCTGCTTGGTCTGCTTTCAAAGCCAACGATTTAGCCCTGTGCTAAACAGCCCCTGAGTCGCCAGGGTCAGTACAGGGAGGCTCTCTGGCCCTCCTCCTGGAATGTGGGCACCTTGGTACTGCCTAGTTGGCACCTTGACACTGCCATCCTCGCACTGCCAAGGTCCCAGGTAGCACTGGCAAGCTGGCAGGAGTCATGCGCGGGTACCAGGGTGGCAGTGCAAAAGTGCAAAGGTGCCAGGGTGACACTGCCAAGAGGCAGGTCTGAGTGAGGCAATGCCCATTAAAGGAGGGAGACGAGGAGGTTTGAAGGGTGCAGCTGGTGCTTGACAGGTAAGTAGGGGCTTCTGGGAGGTTGGGGGTGGGGTGATAGCTGGGGGTCCTGGAAAATGGGGCCTGCAAGTGGGCATGGGGGGGGCCTGAAAAGCCGAGACAGTCCTAGCACCCTGGAGTGATATACCACATATCCTGGGAGCGTGGGAAATGGGTGGGGTCGTGGGGGGAAGCTAGCAATGACAGGCCAGGCCACGTCCTATGTGAAGCAGGTGAGTAGGAGCGCATTTCTGGACCTTGCCGCTACCGCCTGTCCTGCAGCCACTGGTTGGTCCCCCGGTTCATCCCCGGGATCATCCTCCAGTCCCTGCTGGTTTGGCGCTTCCTTGTCATCCTCATCCTTGTCCACCTCCTCCTCCTCCTCGGCGGCCACAATTTCCTCATTCCCCCACCTCCTGCACGTCGCTCCCCTGCTGTTCCAGGTTGTGGAGGGCGCAGTGGACTACCATAAAGTGGGCGACCCTATGGGGGATGTAATGCTGGATGTCAGATGCTCGGTGGGCTGAAGCCTGAGAGATGCCTCACAAGTTCCCACTCGAGCCCTGGAAGGATCTCAAGGTGTAAAAGTCCAGGTCTGCGGTGACATTGATGGCCAGAGAGCAGTTGTCCTCCTCCTCCGCGTGGTGCCAAGTCTAGGAGGATATAGCACAGGTGCCGAACCATGGGCGGAATTCTCCGACCTCCCGCAGGGTTGGAGAATTGCCTGGGGCCGGCGTAAATCCCGCCTCCGCCACCCGAGAATCAGCGGGAGCGGGAATCGCACCCCGCCGATCGGCGTGCCCTCTGCGGCGATTCTCCCGCCCGCGATGGGCCGAAGTCCCGCCGACATGGTTTCAACCACCTCTGGTGGCGGCGGGATTGGCGGCGCGAGCGGGCCCCTGAGGTCCTGGGGGGGGGGGGGTGCCCCCACGGTGGCCTGGCCCGTGATCGGGGCCCACCGATCGGTGCGCAGGCCTGTGCCGTGGGGGCACTCTTTTTCTTCCGCCGCCGACACAGCCTCCACCATGGCGGAGGCGGAAGAGACCCCCTCCACCGCGCATGCGCCGGTGGTGATGTCAGCGGCTGCTGACGCACCGGTGCATGCGCGAACCGGCGAAGGCCTTTCGGCCAGCCTTGACGCCGGCCAACAGGTGCCAAAGGCCGTTGGCGCCAGTTTTGGTGCTAGTCGGCGTTGCACCAACCACTCTGGCGCGGGCCTAGCCCCTAAAGGTGCAGAGAATTCCGCACCTTTGGGGAGGCCCGACGCCGGAGTGGTTGGTGCCACTCCGCTACGCCGGGACCCCCCGCCCCGCCGAGTAAGGGAGAATCCCGGCCCCATCCTTGTTGAGGCGGAGCCTCCTTTGGCATGCGCTGTCTGTCATCTGTTTGAATGACCAGCAGTGCCTGTGCACCCTCGGCCGTCACAGGACTCCCCTCTGGGTCCCTCCCCGGCCTGATGGGCGGGCGAGTCCTGAGAGTTTATGGTGGGGTCCAGCACAGCGGCCGCCACCTCGAGTTTTTGCAGACACCGCTGCTGCTGCCGTCTCCAGCATCTGGCTGCCCAATCTACTAGTAGACCACTGGGGCCTGTTCTGCGGGGTCCAGGAATTGGGAGAGGGTGTTAGATTGACAAACAGTGGTTGCTCCCACCCTGCAATCTTCATTCCCTCAATGATCTCTGCACCCCCCCCCACTTGGGAAGTATGAAGTGCTCACTTAACCACTATTGCCAATTCAGCAATAGCCTTCAAATGCATGGGCAGAGGCCTCAGCAGTTGATTGGGGAGTAACGGGTGGTTGGTGGGGCAGACAGGCAAGGACAAGGGTTTCCCCCAGGCAGGTAGAAGACACGATCCAGGGTTTGGCATGGCAGAGCTGTGTGTGTTTGCCTCCCCAGAGGATCAACACCCCCCCCCCCACCCCCTCCCGTGGACCACCTCAACTGAGAGTACCCCCCAAATCCGTTGAGCACTGGGGCGGCAGTGTCTGTGAGCAAAGATGGCTATCACCTCCTCGGCTCCCCGCAAAAATCCTTCCGCCAGTTTCACGTTTTTAAAAATAAGTACTAATCAGTGCCCCACACCGCGACAAGTGAGGACACCTCGCTCTGGGGGTTGCTGAGTGACCCCCCTTTTCAGGTCCTTCCACACCCCCTTTCGCCTTCCCCCCTCTCCCATTTCCAAGATACCCACCCTTCACCCCCCACCCGGCTGGGGACGCCCTGGGGAGGCCATTAGACCAGCAGATCTGGGTGATCATGCTTAAGTAGGCTTTAAACCTACTTCAGCATGAACAGCTTTGTCCTGCCCATTGTAGGCACAGGACTTGAGTCGTCCCGCGAGGCGTAGTGGCTGCCAGGAGGCCCAAGGAAGGCCTCACCTCGCATCCACTGGCCACGTCGCGCTCCGGGTCAGACATGACGTAGTTAGTACATTGCGCCCATTTCCGGATGCGATGTAGCCAGTAGATGATGCCCATTGCCGATCACGATGTAGCCAGTAGATCATGCCCATTGGCGGACATGACATACCAAGTAGATCACGCCCATTGCCGGCTGCGACCTAGCCAGTAGATCGTGCCCGTTGTTGCTATCACTGGGATTGGCTTTATATTCCTGACTTATGAATAGAATTTAAAGTCCACTAGCTGCTGTAGTGGTTGTAGGAGTATTTCCCAAGGACTGAATATTGAGCAGGCCTTAACGTTGTTTTCCTCCCTTATTGTTAGGCCTTAGCTTAATAAGCAGAACAGACACACAGCAACCTTGGATAAGACGACTTTTATTATTCCAAGCTTGGTTTCATGTACATAAGAGATGGACCTAGATAATGTCAAGATCGATCTACTGAACACTGATAAAAACACATCAATTATACGATTTCCAAAAATCAATAGCTCACTCCAGTTGGACTCGATCCAATCCCTGGAGCTGTCATGTTCAAACTATCCAATAAAATTGTGACCAACCCATGATTTAACGTCATCCTGCCCCCTGTTGTTTACCAGGGTTCTGTGTCCATTTTAAGTTGTTTATTCCATCCTAATATTGCCGTCAGATTCTGTCCACCCATTGTCCAACTGGGGACAGGATGTCAGAACTGGCTACCTCTTTACTCCATGGATTGTTTCAGACAGGATATTTGGGCCACTGATAAAACTTGATTACTCAGTCCACCATGTAATCTGTGACCACATATCTCATGTGTCTCAAAAACATGGGCACGTTAGCTAGCCTAAATCCCATCATGCATTGTGGCCACAGCTTGTAGCAGAGCCGACATGATTATCACTGTTCTGTCCTAAAGTACAGGTTTAAAGGTTAATAATGATTACTGGGCATACTTTCTATAATTAATCTCAATCCTTAATAAATTAAGTTATGTAAAACTACTCCAGTGGCATCCTAGCTATTCAGTTTTAAGAGGTCTCATCGCTGGACACTGCTTTCAGTGGGATTTGAACCCATGCCTTTAGAGCCTCTGGATTCCGAGTTCAGTGATATTACCACACCACCACCATCACCCTTCCTTCAGGTTGAGGAGGTTAGGTCTATTCTCATGGGAGTTTGAAGAATGAAAGGTGAAACCTATAGGATTCTGAGGTGTTTTATGGGCCCATTGACCTCCTGGGAGAATCTAGGACTGGGGGCGCAGTTTCAAAATAAGGGGTCTGCCAATCAAGACGGGGGTGGAGAGGAATTTCTTCACTGAGGGCTATTAGTGTTTGGATTCTCTACCACAGAGAGCAGTGAATGTTGGGTCATTGAATATATTCAAGGCTAAGTCTGACATATTTTTGATTGACAAGGAATTTGAGGGTTGTTCAAGAAAGCAGGAAAGTGGAGTTAAGGCTGCAGTTAGATTAGTCATGATCCGATTGATTGGTGGAGCAGTTGCAAGGGGATAAATAGCTTAATTTTGCTCCTATTTCTTTTAATAATAAAAATAATCTTTATTGCCACAAGTAGGCTTAAATTAACACTGCAATGAAGCTACTGTGTGTTTAAGTTTAAGACTCCATGCATTACATGTATAATCAGAACATGCAAATTAAAAGTCTGAGGTGTACAGAGAAGTTGCTGGCATACAATGAGGTTGCAAAATCATCCCCACCAGCTAGTTGATGCCCTTACAACTAGAAGATATTGGATGGGAGTTATTGGCGGTCAGTGGGGCAGACAGGCAGGGGCTGGGGTTGCTCCTGAACGAAAACACACGATCCAGGGGGTGGCATGGCTGAGCCTCGGGTGCTGAGCTACTCCCTCCCCCCACCGAACACCGGGGAAACATCTCCAGTGCTCTGGGCTCATTACCCCGGACCGGAGATGGCTATTCACCTCATTGGATCCCTATAGCAGCCATTCTGCCAGCTTCACATTTTTTAAAAGGAGTCCTAATCGGTGCTCCCGTGATCACTTGCTGGGGAGGCCATTAGATCACGGGAGGCCGTTAAATAGGAGGACGCTCCTGTTAATTGTATGGAGATTGGTCTAAAGTGGTGATTATGGGACAGCAAGGTGGCACAGTGGTTAGCATTGCTGCGTCACGGCGCCGAGGTTCCAGGTTCGATCCTGCTCTGGGTCATTGTCCGTGTGGCGTTTGCACATTCTCCGTGGGTTTCGCCTCCACAACCCAAAAAATATGCAAGGTAGGTAGATTGGACACACTAAATTGCCCCTTAATTGGAAAAAATGAATTGGGTACACTAAATTTATTTTTAAAAAGTGATTATTGGGTTCTTGCCACACCCATATGGCAGGTACCTGATTTCGCCAATGGGAGCAGGCCAGCTAGATTACAACCAATCATCACCTGGCATGGTTCTCGTTTTTGGCTTCTCCCACAATCTAACGGCCTCATTGCGCTGTCGTGTAAACGAAATGCGGGCCATTAAATCCTCATTAATGCGGGCCATTAAATCTTAAAGTGACTTGAGCAGGGTCACTTTCCCAGCTTTCATCTTGCCCCTGAACTGCTCCCCCAGGATTCTCTGTCTCCGTCCCCACATCCCTAGGATTCTCTGAATGGCCACTTAAGAGGCTAAGTTGGGGCAAGGGCTGGTGGGTTGGCCGAGGCCTTACTTGTCCCACCTTAAAATTGCTGAGCAATCATTGGAGGCGGGACCTCGGTGGGAAGGCTTTCTGAGGAATTTTACACATGCATGCCAACTGCAAACCCAATGTTGGGAAAACATCTAATTCCACTCATGTGATCTATTTTTAAGAATAAATTTAGGGTACGCAATTCTTTAGCATAGCCAATCCAGCAAAACTGCATATCTTTGGGTTGTGGGGGTGAGACCTATGTGGACACTGGGAAAACGTGCAAACCCACACGGACAGTGATCCGGGGCCATTATCGAACCCAGGTCCTCTGCACCGAGAGGCAACAGTGCTAATCACTGCGCCGCTGCGCCACCCAAGCTCATGTAATCTCAAGAGAAAGTTAATTTTTCAATCCCACCTTTGCAAATAAGACTCAATTCCACATCCAACTGTTTTACAAGATTAACTGCATTAAAATATTATCCAAAGTCCTGGAAGAACAATTGGTCATGATATAAACCCAACAAGCAGGTTTCTGTCAGATTCCTTGAAGTGTAGAGAGAGATGTTAAAACAAAGCATGCGGGCAGCATGGTGGCGCAGTCGGTTAGCCCTGTTGCCTCACGTCGCCAAGGTCCCAGGTTCGATCCTAGCTCTGGGTCACTGTCCGTGTGGAGTTTGCACATTCTCCCCATGTTTGCGTGGGCTTCACCCCATAACCCAAAGATGTGCAATGTAGCTGGATTGACCACACTAAATTGCCCCTTTGTTGCAAAAAAAAAGAAATTAGGTGCTCTAAATTTGTAAACAAAAAAACAAAGCATGCAAAAAAGTTCTGTATACTCCAATATTAACGTGGACTCTTGATATTTTTAAAATATTTCTTAAGACTGCAATGCAAAAAGCAAGTAGAACCGACAAACGTTTCTGAGGCCTCCTATAATGATAATAATCTTTAGTGTCACAAGTAGGCTTGCATTAACACTGCAATGAAGTTACTGTGAAAAGCCCCAAGTCACCACATTTCAGCACCTGTTAGAATACACAGAGGGAGAATTCAGAAAATCCAAATTACATAACAGAATGTCTTTCAGGAGGAAACTGGAGCACTCGGACAAAACCAACGCAGACACAGGGCGAATGTGCGGACTCCACACAGATTGTGACCCAAGCCGGGAAGCAAACCAAGGACCCTGGTGCTGTGAAGCAACAGTGCTAACTACTGTGCTACCGTGCCGCCCTATACTAGCAGGAGGGATGGAAGAAAAGTTACATCTTGCAGCGTCTACTCTGGATTTAGAATATAATCCTCTTACTGTCACAAGTAGGCTTACATTAACACTGCAATGAAGTTACTGTGAAAAACCCCTAGTCACCACATTCCGGCGCCTGTTGCAATCAAAAGTAAAGGTTGAGGATGCACTTTAGCAGAGATAACCAAAACCAAACCTCTTAACATTGTAGGTAAGGCTTAAATGATATTCGTTGGCTGTATAATTATATGTGGCAGTAAGATTACGCCAGACTTCTTGTAAAATCAGGAAATGATCTTATAAATCTCAGAAACTCCTTCTTACTAAAAGCATCTGTTAAATCAACCATTTTTGCTCCTGGAAAAATAGGGCAAGCCCTCAGCTTTTAATAAGAAATATCCAAATCTAGCACTAAGCAATTCCATTTTGATGTATGTAGGTTGTGTATAAAATAATTGAAATTCAGTTCTTATCCTTGGAGCCAGTAATTACTTTTCCTTCTTTCTTCCAAATTCCCGCAATAATCTTATCCAACCTCTCCTCAGGTGAAAAAAAGCTCAATAAAATGGTCTTCGTGCTGAACAAAATGTACTTTTGTTCATTCAAAAGGAATTTTCCTATTTGTAGTTTATTCATGTTTCAAATTAGCATTTTAGTATTTCAGATTGTTATTTTTATTTCATTCCACGTATCTTTGCTTTATGTTATGAGCTGGTTTTCTGGAATGTTATTTACCCTTTCCGTGTTTTTGACTTATTCCTTCTCCTGTTTTTCTTTAAATTATATGGTTCATAAGGAATTCATTTCTATTTCTGAACTGACTCGCTCCCACTTCCCAAAGAGTTAGATAAAAAAAATGCTGGCTCTGAAACTCCACGGGAATTTTCTTGGTTCCTTCCCATCGCCCCAGCTGGAAATCAACAAACCCTTAGGAAAATGGTATAAATGAAAAGTTTTACCTGTTTTCCTGGGAGTGGGGGGGGGGGGGGGGGGGGGGGGGCAGCGATCGGTGAGGTGTAGAGAGGTGAAAAGAGAGAATACCCAAAGGATTTCTGAACTGACTCGCTCCCACTTCCTAAAGAGTTAGATTTTAAAAATTATGGATTGATGTTTGCCATGGACTACAATCTTGCCCCAGAATGGGCAATGTTACGTTTTCCCACGTAAAGCAGACTCCGGTTCAGAACATTTTACTTTTACAGATCTTTTTGTTAAATGCAGGTGGCGCTGGCTAGGCCAGCATTTATTTCCCATCACTACTTGCCCTGGAGAAGGTGGTGGGGAGCTGCCATCTTGAATCAATGCAGTCCCTGAGGTGAAGGTACATCCGCAGCACTGTTGGAAAAGGATGCCCAGGATTCTGACCTAGTGACAGTGAAGGAACGGTAAATATATTTCCAAGTCAGGATGGTGAGTAGCTTGGAGGGAAACCTGGAGGGGGTGATGGCCACATGCATCTGCTGCCCGTGTCTTCGAAGCTGGTGGTTGCGTGTTTGAAAGGTTAAACCAAGCCGGGGTGATCGGCAAATGACCTGTATTTGCTACATAGGATTTTGTTCACCAGAACTAAAGAGAGGAAACATTAATTCAAGCCCTTTGTACTTGAGTTCACCAGTTAACACGCTTCTCTGAACCTCATTATATTTATAGCCATTCCACTTCCCTGTGCCTCTTTGCTCCACATGCAATGACTGCATTGTTTGTTTTATTGTATCCATTTAACAAATCCCGAACTAGGTTCTGTCAAATTATTTTTATTGCAGTGCACTGGGAAGATAAGTTCATAAGGAAAGTCATCCCAAGTTGACTTTGTAAATGTATGTATATGGTAAATCCTAAGCTTCACTATTGCCAAGATGAACCTACGTCTGTTGTACGTTGGTTGTAAGAAATAATTATAGAGAGGTAGGGCTCAATTCAGTAGACAAAAGTCTGCTTCCAGGCTGTTTGGTGGAGTGTTGCTCGACGGCTACAGGGCTGAGAGTAACCCCGCTATTCATCGACACTTTGCCGTTTATTGGGCCTGTGGGAGTTTCTCCCCACCCAAGGCCACACTTCAGTTAATTTTGCAGATTGGAGTGCCATTTTGTACGGCAAACCCGTTCATCCCCCCTTCCAACGCTTTCAGGCCGCCTCACTTTAGTGACCCACCCCCTTCACCCCCCCAAGCTTGTTGAGGCCCCGGGAACCCCTCCTTGCCCCACTCGCCACCATTCAATGGGCAAGACCCTCCAGGCCTGACCCCTGGCAATGCGAACATGGCACCCGGGCATTCTGGAACCGCCAGCCTAACACCATGGCAGTGGCCTGGTACCTTGCCAGTGCTGCTTGGGCACCCTGGCATTAAGTCATATGAGCAGAATTTTGCCATTCGGCCCATCGAGTCTGCTCCGTCATTCAATTATGGCTGATATGTTTCTCATCCCCATTCGCCTGCCTTCACCCCATAACCACTGATGCCCCTATTAATCAAGAACCTATCACTGTCATAAAGACGCTCATGATTTGATCTCCGCAGCCTTCTGCCGCAAAGAGTTTCACATTTCCATCACCCTCTGGCTGAAGAAATTCCTCCTCATCTCAGTTTTAAAGGATCGTCCCTTCAGTCTGAGGCTGTTCCCACAGGTTCTAATTTTTCCTTCCAGTGGAAACATCCTCTCCATGTCCAGGGTTCCAGGCTAGCAATGCCAAGGTGCTCAGAGAGTGCCAGGGTACTATCCTGCCCTGTACCCAACCAACCGGTGGTCTCTAATTTCCTGCGCGACCCCCCAAGGTGCAGTCATACCTGATCCACATTTATAGAAAGCAGTGCTGAAGGACGGCCTGGCGAGGTCAATGACTCATTTAAATATGCAGATCTGGATCACTGCCGGCGAGGGCTGAACCAGACCATACCAGGCGGAGTGAGTCGGTGACTCACGATCGGCCCAGCGCAGAGCCTGATTTGGGGCTGTCCTGGGATTCACCTGACACACCCAGATCCATGCCAGGCACAATGCGATCGCTGGATCGCGCCCATAGACATGTCTGAACAATAACATCTTATTGAATTAACGTAAATACATACAGATACACAAGACTACAGGTGTTACTCAGTCTAAGCCGGAGCTGTCTCTCTCGCGTCGACCTTTCACTTGTGGGTGGTTCTGTTTCTGCAGTCCCATACATTAACCCTTTCAAGCCTGAACCCCTTAATATGGCATCTTCCTTCATCTTTGTAGTGTTATGCCACCCTGGGCAAGTGCAAGGTCAATTCCAGTCCCACTTGTCCTGGAGTCACAAAACAAGTGAATTAACCAATAATTCTTATAAAAATTCCCAAAGACTTTGGCTCTTGGCTGTCCAATAATTACAATCACCAGGTCTGTAAGTTGAAACACAATTACCATTTATTTATAATTAGAATAATGATTGAAATGCAGTAAATACAACTGGATAACAAGAAGATAACCTTGGGGTATCCAAGCTAACCTGAGTTCAAGGGGCAATTAGAGACAGGCAATAAAGGCTGGTCTAGCCAGCTACGTCCATATTTCTGAGGGGAGGCCTGGTTTCAAGGTACTGCTTCACAGTACCAGGGACCTGGGTTCAATTCTGGCCTTGGGTGATAGTCTGAGTGGAGTTTGCACTTTCTTCCCATGTCTGCTTGGATTTCCTCCGGGTGCTTAGTGCAGTGATATCATGGTTGTGTTGTAATTCATCGACTGACCCCTAGGAGTCCCATTAGTATATAAGAGAATGTTGGGGTCAGTAACCTCAGACTGACTAGGGATTTGGGAGAGAGGTTGCTTGTGCATGGTCATACTATTATTCATCTGTTGTTTGTTTATATTTGACCCACAGTTAATGTTAATAAATCGTTTATAGCTTTAGCTACAATTGTTTTTGTAACATAAATCAGGTCATCCGACAAGAACATTACACTCAGGATTCCTCCCACGTTCCAAAGATGTGCAGTTTGTGTATTGGCCATGTTTAATTGTCCTATAGTGTCCAAAGGTGTGCAGGTAAGGTGGGGTTATGGGGTTGCAGGGATAGGATGGGGGAGTGGGCTTAGTGAGGTGCTGTTTCAGGTGCAGACTTGATGGGCCAAATGGCCTCCTTCTGCAGTGTAAAAATTATATGATTCTATACTACCCCCTTTAAATGTCCCACCCTCTACCCACACACATTTTGCATAAATCTCACTGATTAAAGTCTCTGATTTACATCTGGCAATGGCATTCTTTGCAGAATCATTCATTCAGGGTCGTTGTCGTTTAGAAAACAAATGGAGCAGGTTTTCTGGAGAGTCACTTTATTTCTTATCACATTGAGTTTTCTGCTTGAGGTTCACACTCAGGCCTATGTCTCTCTGGAGAGATAGTTTATTTCACATCAAACCTTGCTTTCAGCCAGTGGTTTGACTTCTGGCCTGGAGAGAGAGTCAGCCCATACAGGGACCTTCTGAAAAGGATTACTGAGATATTTTGGGAGAGTATTAGTTAGACCCTTCCATGCAGGCTGCAAACTGGAACCTTGTGGCCCTGAAAACATTCCAGTGGCATTAAATCCGAACTCCATCTGTTACCAGGCAGATCACAGCCTTTTGGGCTCATTCATTGGCCACCAGCCAAGTTAATCAAACTGACTCATCACTTCTACTGGCCAGTCTGCAATCACCAGACCAAAACAGTAGTCTTCTCGAATCTTCTGTTTGAATTAAAGGCAGAGGGAGCTCAGTGGTTAACACTGCTACCTCACGGCACCAAGGACCCAGGTTTGATCCCGGCCTCGGGTCACTGTCACTGTGGAGTTTGCATATTCTTCCCATGCCTGCTTGGGTCTCACCCCCACAACTCAACGATGTGCAGGGTAGGTGGATTGGCCATGCTAAATTGCCCCTTTATTGTGATATAATAATTAGGTACTCTAAATTTTTTTAAAAAATTAAATTAAAAATGTATAAAAGGCCACTGCTTCCTTCTGCTTGAATTAAAGATACAGGCTTCCTTAAAGGCACATGTCCAAAATTCATCTATGGATCAAAAATCTTTTAAAAAAGGGAAATAAGGGAATAGACAGGGAATAAACAGGAAGGATGCTTCCAGTGGATCTACATCAGGCATTTTCAAAGTCGGGGTCGCGACCCGCGGGTGGGTCGCGGGTGGGTGTTGGGTGGGTCACGGAGCCTTTCATCTCGGCGCTCCCAATTGCACAAATTCACGCGCAACAGACGCAGCAGCCGGCTTTTAACAATGCCGGCTGCGAGCGGCCTTCTAAAAGGCCACGACCATATAAAAGAAATGCGTCCGCACTGTGTATGCGTGCCTGCTCATCGGTGCACATGCGCAGATTTTTGCGCATATGCACCAAAGAGTGGACACGCATGTGCAGTGCGGCCACATTTTTTAATATGGTCTCGGCCTTTTAGGAGGCTGCTTGCAGTCGCTATTGTTAAAAACCGGCTGCTGCGTGCGGATTTGCGCAATCGGGAGCGCCGCGACGGACGGAGAAGCTTAAAGGAAGTGAGAGAGAGAGAGTTAAAGAGGCAGAGTGTTTTAATGAAGATACTCCAGAGTTTAGGGCAATAGCAGCCGACAGTACAACTGGCAATTGTGGAGCAAAGGAAATAATGTACAAGAGGCCAGAATTGGGAATACAACAAAAGGTTAAAAACCGACTGCTGCGGCTGTTGCCTGCAAATTTGCGCAATCGGAGACTCAGAAGATTTTTTTTTAAATTCTATGTAATGTTCCTGCCTGAAGGGAGGCAGAGAGGTCACGCCCCCCCGAATGTCGACATCATGTGCTTTAGGCGCGATTGTGATTCCTCCATTTTGTAAGCAGCAAACAAGGTAAGAGAAAATGGTGGGTCGCGAAGGTCGGCCGGCATGGATCGCAAAGGTCGGCTGGAGTGGGCCATGAAGGTCAGCCGGCGTGGGTCGCAAAGGTCGGCCGGTGTGGGTCACAAAGGTCAGCCGGCGTGGGTTCCAAAGGTTGGCCAGTTGGTAAAAATGGGTCCCCGGAAAAAAAGTTTGAAAAACACTGATTTAAGTAGTATGTGTCTGTAGCCCTTTCATGAAAGAGTTCAATTTTCCTACCATTACATGCAGGGTATAGCACAGTACCTGCTACTCAGTATCTTGGCCTCATCTGATTAATGCTTCCTATTTATTTGAGCAACATCTGTTCCCCTAATTGCTGAATTTCATCATGCTTCTGGCACATTTTGCAACCACAGGCCTTCCTCAGAGTTTACTGGTAATCAACAAACAACATTATCAATATTCTCATCCATGTGGAACATTGTTTGGGTAATTTATGCAGCAAAGCTTTCCAAAAGTATCTTAAATAATGATTCTCCGGATTAGAAAACTTGAGGCTGCACAAAGCAATGCTTTTCTGCTATGGATCCCGTCTGAACTCTTCAGATCGTCTCAAGCGTGGAGTACCCTTTATGACAAACATGATTCTGAACAAAACATTACCAAATTAGAACTTCACTGGCAACAACTATGCAAAGATTAATAATTACATAATGAAGAGCACTTGAATTCAATTTTCAACAGAAGGCAACTTATATAAAATATAAAAAAATTTTAAGGGTCACGGAATTTTTTGGCCTGCACTAAGCTCGTAGAAACTATTTAATCATGATACATCCCAAGCGACAGAAACATGTGTGATGTTCCAAAGCAATTATTATCTCAGAATATTGCTAGGTAACAGCTAGTGTTAGAATAGAGAAACTGGGTTAAATGTTGCCACGGAAGCAGCAGTGGTTGTGGAGTTGTGTATGCCGGCAATTTAATGCAGGACCATGGCAATATGTTTCTGCCTTTGTGTGATCTTTCCAGACGCAGCACATGTGGAGGAAGGTTACTGTAGTAAATGCAATAATTGGCGACCACCAGTTAGCTAACGAACAACGGCGGGTTTATTAAGAACTCTAAACTATATACAGGGTACTGTAAACAATGTCTTCAATCTCAGCACAAGGACCATAACTGGCTGCAAAAGCCCACACACTGTACTGAGATCCCCTTGCTCGTTCCCCATTGGTAGGTCAGATCATATGACCCTTCTGATGCATGTCCCTCATCCTGCTCCCCTTAAATGGGATGCTTACTATAGCTACCCAACTTGATTTGGTGGGCAATCAGTTCATGTCGTTAATAGCCAATTGATGGGTATTTTGCCACAGATGTACAACTTTGTCAACAGCGCTTGGGCCCTCAATATTTTAGAACCTCACTCTAGCAGATGAGGTGGTTGCATAGAAGCAGGCCAATGAGATATACTGCATCAATTTACTAATTAGGCCTTGAGCTGAGGCACGAAGCGAGCCAGCATCTCATTTAGCATTCTGGCTGCATACAGCTAACATGCACAACAGCGGGCAACACAAAATTTCACTTCATTACCTTTTGCAATACCCACAATCATTTTTTTCACTCTGTCCAATTTCGCAACTATTGCATTAGGTTTGCGCTGAAAAGGACTGCTGGGATATGTGTGAATGATTGCAAAACGCCCCAATCTTAATGGTTTTCTCTGAGCAGTTTCTAAATGATAAAGTTGTTTTTTGGCATATGAAAACAGACTATAAAACCCTGCGAAAATCATTTTGGTCAACAGCTCATTCTGCACATGTAGACATGTGCCGTCTCCTCCTGAGGAAATAATTTTTGAAGGTCATTTATTTCTTTTCACCTTGTCCATCAAGCTGGCAGATGCATCCAGGGTTCATTCTGTCCTCTGACCCTCTGAACCTCAAGAATTCAGCAATATGGTTCAGCGAAGGAACTTAACAGTGACGATGGTCGTCTGTCATTTCCCAAGCACACAGCTTAGTCCCCATTGTTTCTGAACAGACCTTAAATAATTCTGCATAGTGAAGGGATCAGAGTGCTCTGGTGATGGCTGCTTGCAATGTCCACAATCTCTGATCATGAGCTCATGTCCTTCTGGATGTCATTGATGAAACGCAGGAGCATATTTTGATTTAGAGGACAGCCCATTAACCACGTTTAATGCCAAACGGCTTTCTTGCAGATTGTTCATTGCTGCACAATCTCAGAATCCAAAACAGTCCTGAAAGAATGGTAGAAAGGGTTATGTAGAGATGTCCTAGTTTTAAAAAAAAACTCATTACATATGCTTTGCGCATTCCATGACAGTGCAAGAATGTTAATGAAGCAGTAAATGAGTTTTCATAGGTGCTGCCAATAATGTCAGCTCGCGTCATTTTTACATTCAATCCCAAGGTTCACAGCCACACCACAAGGGATAGGAGGGCAACACAATGATGCAGCTGACAACTTTTAAACAAAGCATGACGATGATAATGATCATCATCATTGTGATTAAGAGAATGAATGACATCCCTCTCGAGCAGTTGGGAGAGAAGTACATACCAGCTGGTATGTACCAGATTCATGCTGATTTGCAGAGCAGTTTTCATGAATCTCCTACGAATGTTCGACAAATAAAAGAAACAGTAATCCCAAATGCGTATTGCGCTACCCATGGATAATCCTACACGGGGGCCCTGCAGCAACACAAGCAGCAATATCAAGCCCAGATTCTATAATTTCAAGGACTACGAGGCATGTCCCATTAGGAAAATGCATCATTCTTATCACTTTATGAAAAGGATGTAACCTAGTGATCTGATAGCAATTACATTTTTTCCTCTGATGTGGTGTTGGAACAGTTAGTCATTATATGTCGCATACCTCTTAAAGGAAGAAATTCTCATTTATATAGCGCATTTCACAACATCAAGTGCCGCACTTGATTAACTACTTTTGGAATCGCAGTCCCGTTTATTATGTAGGAATGACAGCCAGGCATGATGAATGAAAGAAATTGTGAAATGTTATATTTGTTGCAGTAATGTTATGAAATAATGGGTTTAAGGTGCTTACAGCCAGTATGTCTTCGAAAGCTGCAATGAAAGGAGTTATGAAAGTGAGGTAATAGTTGATTTTAACCATTTACTTGCTTGCAGATGGTAGGCTAATGGGGTTTTGGAGGATCCCTTGAGCATGGATAATTTATGAGGGATTGTGTTTAGGTCCTGGCTAACCAAGTCTTGGGACATCTTGTTGGAGGAGACAGTAGAGATGATGCAATTCAGGGGAGGAGCCGGGTATGTATGTAGTTTCAGTTCGCCATAGGAATTTAAATTGAACAGAAGTGTCTTGAGTTGGCACCTGAAAGGCACAGAGAAAAGCAAGCAAACCTGATTGTTAATTTTATTTAGAAGAGGTCTTTGCACTCTATGGGTCTGCTTAATTGGAATATATATAGTTGCAGGTGTAGGGAGTAAGTTAGTTTTTCGTTTTATTTAACTGTAGAGCTATTACTTTGTTGCAAATGTGATTGATTCTGTATTTAAATTAAAGTTTGTTTCAACACAAAATATACCAATTCATCAGTGTTATGGCTCCTTTGGTGCAGTCACCTTTCCTCAGTTTTACTATTTTTTCTGAAATTAATTTTTACAGAATGTGGGCATCGCTGGCTGAGCCAGCATTTTTTGTCAATCTCCAGTTGCCGTCCAGAAGGTGGTGGGAGCTGCCTTCTTGAACTTCTGCAGTTCCTGAGGTGTATGCACACCCACAGTGCTGTTAGGGAGGGAGTTCCCGGATTTTGACCTAGTGACAGTGAAGGAACGGCGAGTGATGATTGACTTGGAAGGGAACCTCCAGGTGCTGGTGTCCCCAGGTATCTGCTGCTCTTGTCCTTCTGGATTGTAGTGGCCGTGGGTTTGGAAGGTGCTTTCTCAGGAACGTTGGTGAGCTATTGGTGAGCTATTACAAAGCACCTTGTAGATCGTACACATGGCTGCCATTACTCATCGGTGCTGGAGGGATTGAATGCTTGTGGAAGAGGTAGCAATCAAACGGACTGCTTTGTCCTGGATGGTGTTGAGCTTCTTGAGTGTTGTTGGAGTTGTACTGATCCTGGAAAGTGGAGAGTATTCCATTACACTCCTGACTTATGCCTTGAAGATGGTGGACGAGCTTTGGGAAGGTCAGGAAGTGAGTTCTCGCTGTAGGATTACTAGCCTTTGACCTGCTCTGCTAGCCACAGTATTACTATAGCTAGTCCAGTTCACTTTCTGATCAGTGGTAATCCCCAGGATGTTGATTGTGGGTGATTCAGCGATGATAATGGCATTGAATGTCAAGGGACGATGGCTAGATCCTCTCTTGCAGGAGATGGTCATTACCTGGCACTAGTGTGGCACAAATGTAACTTGCCATTTGTCAGCCCAAGCTATGGACTGCTTCATTATCTGAAGAGACACAAATGGTGCTGAATATTGTGCAGTCATCTCCGAACATCCTCACTTCTGACCTTATGATGGAAGGGAGGTCATTGATGGAGCAGCTTAAG
This sequence comes from Scyliorhinus canicula, assembly GCF_902713615.1. Classification (NCBI taxonomy): domain Eukaryota; kingdom Metazoa; phylum Chordata; class Chondrichthyes; order Carcharhiniformes; family Scyliorhinidae; genus Scyliorhinus; species Scyliorhinus canicula. The sequence goes on from NC_052149.1 coordinate 161,122,349, forward strand.
ATGGTTGGACCGAGGACACTACCCTGAGGAACTCCTGCAGTGATGTCCTGGAGCTGAGATGATTGACCTCCAACCACCACAACTACCTTCCTTTGTGCTAGATATGACTCCAACCAGTGGAGAGTTTCACCCTGATTTCTATTGACTCTAGTTTTCCTCGGGCATCTTGACGCTATACAGGATCAAATGCTGACTTGATGTCAAGGGCAGTCACTCTCAGCTCTGGTATGCAGGTCTTTTATCTTTTGTTGCAGATAGTTGGACCCTCATCTGGGATCCTAACGCATGTATCACAAACAACAAAGAGATAATAACCAACTACTCTGTAATGTTAGTTGGGAAATAAATACTGACAAGGACACCATGGAGAATGTCCCAGGTCTATTTTGAATAGTGTCAAGGGAATTTTTAAATCATCTGAGAGGATGTAATATCACATCCAATAGTTAGCATCTCTGACAGTGCCACACTCCATCATCAATGTGGTGGTGTCAACCCAGATTACGTGCTCAAGGTCTTAGCGTGGGACAGCCTTGCTCAGGGGTGAGAGTGCTGATGCTGTGTCACCCATGCAAGTTGTTATATCTAAGTTCTAACAGACTTGAAAGAAGTACTTTAGCTCCCATTCATTGTGGTTACACAAATTGATGCTACTGTCAAACGCAGTCATGCGAGAAACCTATATTGTTTCTAAAAATAAGAAAACTGATTTCCAGATTGTCAGATGCTATTAACATAATTCATCCTATACATTAACTGCTACATTTAGTGTCATGCTTTCCTGAGGACTTGCTTCAAAGGACTGCCTTTTCTTTTTAAAGTCTTGCCTGCTCAGTTCACTGGTCAGATTGCACAGCGGTGGTATTTGTAAAGGATCACATGAAATACTCAGAAAGATATCATTAATGTTTCTTGTGGGTCTGCTGGAGCAGTAGATTACAGCAATGTTCCTTCATCTTGAAAGTTGGGCTTGAAGCCAGCCCAGACTGATGGGGCTAAGGTTATCTCAGTATGTGGATCCAAAGTGAAATAGATTTAAGCAATTGCAGCTATGTTTAAGGGGCTAGATCTGCCATTTCCTTCAAAAAGATCACAAGCAGGAGTGATTAGAAAAGACGTTAGTCCAGCAGGAGGTCCCTTCTTAAATTTGTGTTGATGCACAGTGTTGAGGTTGATTACAATTACAATCACTGTAGAGACTGTTAACTTCAAGAAAAAAATGAGTTTCCCAAAGAACCCAATGGAAGAAACCCATGAACAAGATGTCACTTCTTAAAACTTTTGTAGTAGCAAATCAAAATCTAAACCATATATAATTATCTCGGATATAAAGTCAGCCGCTTTTGGTACCAACTGGACCTGAACTGTCAGGTACATCTGTGTTGTGTAAATCATCATTCATCAGAATAATGTTTCATCTAACTACTCAGTGTGAACTCTTTTGTGGTCTACAAAACTGGTGATGAGGATTCAACTGGTCTGCTATCAATGCTGCTACACTGTTGGTTAAACTATAAGGCCATAAGACATAGGAGAAGAATTAGGCCACTCGGCCCATCGAGTCTGCTCCGCCATTCAATCATGGCTGATATTTTTCTCATCCCCATTCTTCTGCCTTTTCCCCATAGCCCCTGATCCTTTTTTTAATCAAGAACCTATCTATCTCTGTCTTAAAGACGCTCAGTGATTTGGCCTCAACAGCCTTCTGCAGCAAAGAGTTCCACAGATTCACCACCCTCTTGCTGAAGAAATTCCTCCTCATCTCTGTTTTAAAGGATCGTCCGTTTAGTCTGAGATTGTGAACTCTGCTTTTAATTTTTCCTACAAGTGGAAATATTCTCCCCACATCCACTCTATCTCGGCCTCGCAATATCCTGTAAGTTTCAATAGGATCCCCCCTCATCCTTCTAAACTCCAAGAAGTACAGACCCAGAGTCTTTCCACCTCTCCAACTCTGCTGGATAAAAGTTGGAATTTTATTTTCGTTTGAACCATGCCTCTTTCAGAGAGTGAGATGTGTTTGATGCCACCTTGGAAGATTGGACTCAGTACACAGAAACAATGCACTACTTTTTCCAGGCAAACAGAGTCACAGAGAATGAATGCCAGACAGTAATTTTGCTAACTGCCTGGGGTGCGCATACCCACGATGTGATACGCAGCCTCACATATCCGATGGCTCCTGACACTCATACTTTCGAACCACTGGTAGCGCTGGTGGGTCAACATTTCAACTCAACAACGTCCATAATCACTTTAATACAACGGAAAGTACCCCAGGTGAGTCTGTCACCGGGACGGCACAATGGTGAAGTGGTTAGCACTGCTGCCTCTCAGTGCCAGGGTCCTGGGTTCAATTCTGACCTTGGGTGACTGTCTGTGAAGTTTGCACATTCTCCCCTTGTTTGTGTGCATTTCCTCCAGGTGCTCTTTCCTCCCACAGTCCAAAGACTGTGATTGGCCATGCTAAATTGCCCCTTCGGGTTGGGTTACAGGGCAGGAGATTGGGCCTGAGTAGGGTGGTCTTTCAAAGAGTCGGTGCAGACTCGATGGGCCCAATGGCCTATTTCTGCACTGTAGGGATTGTATGATTTATTCTGTAAGGATTCTATTCTATGGTTACAGAAGATAGTCTAGTTCTGTGAGTATGGCACCTCCTTGTCAGAAATGCTGCACCACCATTTTCTATGGCATCACTAATGTGGCTATCCAAAACCGAACCCTCCTTAAACTTGCAGCAAGCTGTGCAGATTTCCTTGTCCCACAAAAGCGCTGAGTACGGGGTACAGGAAATCCAGGGGATGGAAGTTAACGCTTTAGGACACGCCGCCTCCTGGTGGGTGAGACCCCCCCCCCCCCCCAAGACCGGTATCCCACCCTGGACCGAGCGTCATGCAGGCCCGACTCATTGGTCGAAAACCAAAGTCATTCTGACAGGATACCTCCCCAGACTTGGCACAGGGGAAATCAGGCCTTTGTGGCACATGTGTCTGTAATCCCCGATGAAAGCATGGGCCACAGGGCAACCAGAGATCCAGGCGCTCTGGTAGAGAAAAGTGTTCACCTCTGGTCTGGGTGAACAAAAGGAAGACAACTGCCTACAGCTAAATTGAGTGGCCCCCATAAAATTCCTGGTGTAGGTGAACGGGCATCTACCGGATATGGACTTGATACTGGAGCTGCAGTTTCCATTGTGGGATAGAAAGCCTTCAACCAGACAAAGAAGGGGATACAGAAATTGGATCCAAGGACAATGAGTCTTGAACATTTAATCATATTGGTGTCATGTGAATGTCCCTTAAAGAAAAGTGTGTTTTATCAAATGGCTGCAGTGGAGCTGGAATGATTCTGCTTTTTACTTTTTTGCTCTGTGCTTTAGTTTCACTTTCAATTGGAGAGCTGCATTCAAACCAAGCAGATGTGCGTTGATCTCTCTCTCTGCAATCTAAAGGATGGCTCCAGATCACTTGATGATTTCAAAGTAATACCTGCTTCTGTAGTGAATTCAAATCTACTGGGCGGGATTGTCCCGTACCCGGCGGGGTAGGGGATCCTGGCGGTACGGAGTGTCGTGAACCACTCCGGCGTCAGCCCGCTCCAAAGGTGCGAAATCCTCCGCACCTTCAGGGGCCAGGTGTTGGTCATTCTGGGTGAGTGTGCTTAACACTCAATTTGGCTCTGTTTCTTTACTTAGCTCTGGAGTCGCCAGATATCGTTAAGATACCGCCACAAGTTCAAGGTGAAGTTCAAAGCAATAAAACCATACACCAATTAGTAAGTTCAATCAACTGAGTTTATTATAATACAATTATAATAACTACCCATGCACACGCTAAAAGGATTAAGCTATTCCTACCGCTAAATAAACTAATACTTATCTCAAAGGAACTGCCGGGTCAGGGAACAAGGCCTCTTGCTCTGCTCTGGTCTGCAGACTTCAGGTTGGTATAAGTTAAAAGGGGTCAGGAGTGTCTATCTCTGGTAGCGATCGTTGTGAGACACTTACTTGCTGGCGGCTACTGTCCGAACCCTCTCCTCTCTCTCGTTCAAGGTCTTCTTGGCAAAAGCTGGTCGAGGTGCTGGTCCATGGAGGAGTGCTGGTCAAAGAGAGAGGAGGGCTGGTCAAGAAGACTGAACCATGTGTGGGACCTGTCTTTTATAGGTCCCAGGGATCCGCGCCCCTTTGGGCGGACTCCCTTACCTGCTTGGAATCGATTGGGTCACATCCCAATCGATATGTTTGAATCCCCCCCAATACTGAGGCTGTTCCTTAGCTACTGGGCGGGCTCTCAGGCTCTTTGTTTTCGAACCCTGTTGGTGCCTGAGTGTCTGGTATCCTTTACAATGTTGCAGTTGCTTCCCCATTTGTGTCCATTGTATCTGGAATCGTTCCATTAACATGCTAATTATCCCGGTGATTGCCTCATTAGTATGCGGAATGTTCGTTTCGATGCTGTCTGCTTTCTTAGCAGACAGAATCCACACCTGCTAGGTGCAGCCTGCTGGCACTGCAAACATTGTCCATTTTATCCTATATGCTTTGCGTTCCTCCATTTTGTATTCAGGGAAATGGCCAACTTCGGTGGCTACACAGGCCAGCGCTGGAGTGGTTTGCGCCCCGCTGGCCGGCGTGGAAGGCCTTTGGTGCCATGCAAGCCGGGGCGGAAGGGACTCCACCGGCCGGCGCGGGTCCACGCATGCGTGGGAGCGTCAGCGGCTGCTGATGTCATCCCCGCGTATGCGCGTGGGGGGAGGGGTTCACCTACGTGTCGGCCATCGCGGAGACTGACACGGCCAACGTGTAGGAAAAGAGTGCCCCCATGGCACAGGCCTGCCCATAGATCGGTGGGCCCCGATCGCAGGCCAGGTCACCGTGGGTCCAGGACCCCAGAGCCCGCCCGCACAGCCAGGTCCCGCCAGTAAGGGACCTAGTATAATCTACGCCGGCAGGACTGGCAAAGAACCAGCGGGACTTCGGGCCATTGCAGGCCAGAGAATCGCCGGGGGGGGGGGGGGGGGGGGGGCGCTGCGAGTGGCCGCCGACCGGCGTGGCGCGATTCCCACTCCCGCGAAATTCCTGGGGCAGGAGAACTCGGCAGCCAGGGGGGCAGGATTCACGCTGCCCCCCCAGCGATTCTCTGACCTGGCAGGTGGTCAGAGAATCCCACCCACAATTGGCCCGATGGCCGGGACCCGGCGCCAAAAACAGCGCGGATCACTCCGGCATCGGGCCCCCCAAACAGCGCAAATTCTCCGGCCCAGAATGGGCTGGTAGCACCGTGACACCATTCGTGACTGGCGCCACCCGCCACAGACGCGTAGTGTCATTGACGCCAGGCAGTGTCACAGCACAAAAGTCGCCGCCCCGCCCACCCTCGGAGACCCGACAAGATGGCCGCCCGCCGCGCAACCCCGAGGTTCCAGGAGCGCGACATCGAGGTGCTCCTGGATGCAGTAGAGCAGAGGAGGGAGGCCCTGTATCCCAGACACAGCCGCAGGGTTGCCCCACGCCTCAGCCGGCGCCTGTGGAGGGAGGTGGCAGAGGCCATCAGCGCTGTGGCTGTTACACCAAGGACGGGCGCACAATGCCACAAGAAGGTGAATGATCTTGTCAGGGCAGCCAGGGTGAGTACCCCCCCTATGTGCGGCACACCCCCAGGTCCAACCATGCCGAACCCTAACACTAACGTGCTGCGCACTACGTTATGCCAGTATACGCACAACCGCTGGCCTGCATGTATATCCCTGCCGAACACTGTTGCTCTTTATCCCTGCCACCCACCCACCCGCACCCCCCACAGGAGAAGCGCACACACAACAACAGGGAGCGTGAGCGGACTGGACGGGGCCCAGCTGATGAGAGACCACTCACTGTCCATGAAAAAAGGGCCCTGGAACTGGCAGGCGGACCTGGGGATCGTGAGGTTGCCAATGCAGAGGTCGGGGGCACACCACCAAGTGAGACCCCCCCACAGCCCGTCCCCATTCCCCCAATAACCCCCTCCCCATGTCCCCATATCCTCCCTCCCCTATATCCCCCATATTCCCAATATCCCCCCTCCCCCATAGCCCGCATATCCCCCCTCCCCCATTCCCCCAATATCCCCCGTCCACCATATCCCCCAATATCCCCCCTCCCCATTCCCCCAATACCCCCTCCGCCCCCATATCCCCCACTATCCCCCCTTCCCCATATCCCCCCTCCCCATATCCTCCAATATCCCCCCTTCCCCATATCCCCCACATCCCCCAATATCCTCCTTCCCCATGCCCCCAATATCTCCCCTCCCCCATATCCCCCCTCCCCAATATCCCCCCACCCCCATTTCTCTCGATCACCGCCTGCGTGTCTAACCAGGCATGCTGTATTGTGTATTGCACAACCAAATGTCGAGGCACCCGTCCCCGCGGATGCCGACCGCCCGCAGGACACCCCAGGTCGGCCACGAGACAGGGACAGGCCCGGCCCCTCCGGCATGCGACGCCCGCACGATGCCCCAGGGCGGCCATGAGACAGGGACAGGCCCGGCCCCTCCGGCATGCGACGCCCGCACGATGCCCCAGGGCGGCCATGATACAGGGACAGGCCCGGAGCAACACGGAGACGACGCCCCCATCTCGTGCTGGTGCGGCGACGCAGTCGTGTCACACCCAGCGACAAGGGGGGCAGCCACAGGCCCCCCGTCGCAGCCAGGACAGCCCTACCCAGGATATCAATACCCAGGACACCACTACCCAGGACAACTCTACCCAGGACAGCCCTACCCAGGACACCAATACTCAGGTCACCACTACCCAGGACACCAATACCCAGGTCACCACTACCCAGGACAACTCTACCCAGGACAGCTTTACCCAGGACACCAATACCCAGGACACCAATACCCAGGACACCCCTACCCAGGACAGCCCTACCCAGGACCCCAATACCCAGGACACCAATACCCAGGACACCACTACTCAGGACAGCCCTACCCAGGGCACCTCTACCCAGGACAGCCCTACCCAGGGCACCTCTACCCAGGACAGCCCTACCCGGGACACTACCATCCAGGAAACCACTACCCGGGACACCGACACACATGACACCGAAAGACAGGACAGTGAGAGGACGGGTGGACACGAACCGCCACCCCAGGGGACCATGGATTCTGGGTCGGACGATGCTCATGACATAACGCTACTGTTGTCTCCAACACCCTCCACCATCGCAGAGACACTCACCTCGGTTGGACACTTTAATGATGAGGCGTCTAGTACACTCACTGGTGCGCAGAACACAGCAGTACCGGTACAGCAGATGGAGGTAGGAGCAGCAGAGGGGCCAGGAGGTCGGAGGGCATCCTGGCGCAAGCAAACATCTGCCGCCCAGACGGGTCCTTGGTTCCTGGAGTTACCACACCCAGCCATAGACTCAATGCAGTCACCGAACCAGGGACAATCGAAGGGGGTGACGGCTGGCTTGCAGCGGCTGCAGATGCAGATGGAGGAGTGCACCCGTGTCCAGGAGCTGGGAGTGGTGCCGGTCATGCGTCCCAGGCCGCAAACGCATGGGTGGCGTCTGAGGTGGAGGCAATGGGTACAACAGTGTCAGACATGGGGAGCAGTATGCAAGGCCTGTGGCTTTCCGTGCAGGTGGCGTCTGTGACCCAGGACATGGCTTCCCTCTCACAGGAAGCCATGAGCCAAAGCCAGCGGCAAATGGCAGAGGCGCTCAACGCCGTGGCCCTGTCTCAGCAGGCCATGGCCAAGTCTCTGCAGGCAGTGGCCCAGTCTCAGCAGGCAGTGGCCCAGTCTCTGCAGGCCATTGCCCGGGCATCCTGGCTGGCCCGGTGCACAGGGAACTGGATATAGTGATCTGCAATGGCATATAGGGCGTCTGTCACTGCACAAATGCTCCGGTGCACTGATGCCTGCGAGATACCAGACAGGTCCCCACTCGGTGCCTGGAATGACCCCGTGGCATAAAAGTTCAGGGCCACCGTAACCTTAATGGATACGGGGAGAGGATGTCCTCCCCCAGTGCCACGGGGTGCCAGATGTCCCATCAGGTGGCAGATGTGTGCCACGGTTTCCTGGCTCATCCGGAGTCTCCTCCTGCATGCCCGATCCATGTGTTCCAGATACGACGAGCGGGGCCGGTACACACGGGGCCTCCTTGGGCATCTCCGTCGCCATGGCGCAACCACCTCCTCCTCGTCCTGTCGGGCGGGCGGCCCTCCAACCTGGGCGGCTGCCACCTGCTCCTCTGCAGCATGCTCCTCTGCAGCAGCCTCCGCCGCCTCCCTGACACGCTCCTCCTCCTCCACCAGGGCAACATGTAGAAGTGCGGCTGCCGCCACGGCGGCCAACATCGCTGGCTGATCAGCAAACATAACGGCTTGCAGGGGGTGGGGGGGTGGGTGGGGGGAATGACGATATGTCATCATTGCTCGTTCCACCCCCCCCCCCCCCCCCCCCCCCCCGCCCGCCCGCAGCCAGGTACCATGGGCTGCATGGGCGCGACAATTGGAGGCTGGCACCTGGCCAAGCAAACGACCTCCCTCGTCCTCTCCCCTCACACCAGCACTTGCCCCCCTCCCCCCGGCACTCACCCCCCTCCCCGGCACATGCCCTCTCCCCCCTCCCCGACACTCGCATCCTCCATACCACTCGCCCTCTCCCCCCTCCCCGGCACTCGCTCCCTCCATAGCACTCGCCATCTACCCCATTCCTGGCACTCGCCCTCTCCCCCCTCCCTCCCCAGCACTCGCTCCCTCCATAGCACTCCCCATCTACCCCATTCCTGGCACTCGCCCCCTCCCCCCTCCCTGACACTCGCCTTCGCCCCCCCTCCCCGGCACTCGCCCCCCCCCGGCACTCGCCCCCTCCCCGGCACTCGCCCCCTCCCCGGCACTCGCCCTCTCCCCCCTCCCCGGCACTCGCTCCCTCCATAGCACTCGCCATCTACCCCATTCCTGGCACTCGCCCTCTCCCCCCTCCCTGGCACTCTCCCCCGCTTCCCGGCACTCGCCCCCTCCATAACACTCGCTCTCTTCCCCCTCCCCGGCACCCGCCCCCCCCCTCCCCAGCACTCGCCCCCCCTCCCCGGCACTCTCCCTCACCTCCTCCCCGGCACTCGCCCTCTCCCCCCTCCCCAGCACTCTCCCCCACTCCCCGGCACCCGCCCCCTCCCCGGCACTGACCCTCTCACCCCGCCCCGGCACTTCCCACTCGCCCCCTCACCCGGCACTCGCACCCTCAACCCCCTCCACTCCCCACCTCCCCCTCCACCTCTCCACCCCCCCCCCCCTCATGCCCCCACACACCCCCCGTCCCTCACACAGACTACGGCCACACCATCAGCACTGGTTGACGCCGTTATATAAGGTGGTTTAATTTATGCCGGCATGATCCGTGGTCACGTCGGCGGGACTTCAGTCCATCCAGCCGGGAGATCTCGGGCAGCTTGGGGTCCATAGCGTCGCACCGGTCTCCGCCATTCTCCATGGTGGGTGGCACGATTCACGTCTCGCCGACTTTTGGGGGTCAGAGAATTCGGAGGACGGCGGGGGCAGGATTCACGCTGACCCCCGGAGATTCTCCGACCTGGCGGGGGTTCGGAGAATCCTGCCCATTGTCTTTGTTAAAAAGTGTTTTGGCTTATGGACGTTGTTAGGAAAGTTACTAAGGGTTACCTATAGAGTACTCTGTATTTTTGGGGGGTTATCAGTGTTGGTAGTTGGTAAGATGTTTACTGTGGGTTTATAAAATGTTCATAGAATAAACATTGTTTTGTTTTAAAAAAAACTTCAAATATCTGTTGCATCACACCTGTAAAGTGGGCCCTTGTGCTCCCCATAACCAAAATCTATTCAAAGTTGTGGGTCAGGTGAACTCCATGATATACTTTGGTGATCTCTAAACCCTGGCCCATAATACTGGCGAACGACTGGAAATTGCAGGAACCACCATGATGGTTTATGGGCACCAGTCAGTGTATCTCTCACTAATAATCATGGTGAAGGGACATGGCCCAAGCTTGTTAGGCCATGGTTCCTTGAGTTTCTGCTTGGATCCAGCGGCGGGCTCCTTTATTGGCCGCCTAATCGTATTTGTTTGAACATCGCCAGGCACGCAGATTGGAAATGCCGATGCATTGAGCTGGCTGCCCTTGCCGATTAGCTCTTCATCTCTCCCAGGGCAATCAAAATTGTCACCATTCTAAGCATTATGGATTCATTGCTGGTCACTGCATCTAGATCAGTAAGTGGATCCAAATGGATCCTTATCTTTCAAAATTTAGGCATCTCATATTGTATGTCGGTCAGCATCGCCAGCTCTCGGGCAAATTGAGAGCTTTCTCATCAAAGGTACGCGGACATAGTGTGGAGGGTGGTTCCTGCTATGGACTACATGTGTAGTCACCCTGGAAAAAGGCCAGAAATTGATCTTCAAAGACCTTCACAACAGACACCCGTGAGTGTCAAAAATGAAAATGTTAGCATGCAATGACGTTTGGTGGCCACGCCTGGATGAGGACATTGAACATAGGACACGATAATGCAGTGTCTGTTAGGTGCAACAAAACCGCCGGACAGCCGTTAAGGGGGTGGGGAACGAGCATCCCCGTTAAGGGGGTGGGGAACGCTAAACCATTTGTAATTATTTCTGATAACGTCCTTGAGAACTGCCTCTGGCGAAAATGACAAAAATATAAGTTGAAATTTCAGTTGAGGCTCATGGAGCTCGGCAGAAATAATTCCAGTGTCATTTATATGGAACTGCACCAAAGCTTCAATAATGAATGTGCACATACAATCTGCAGTGTTGCCTAACAGTGCATTCAGACACAAGCTTTCCGTGTCATGGTGAAGTGCCCTGAGCCACTGATGTTGATGCCGTAACAGAGATTGAGGCCAGGGGTCAAAGAATGATTCACACTGGAACTGACAAAGTGAAAGCCCTCAGAGCTAGAGATTCCCCATTTCAACAACAAATCCCACGCCGCAGCATAAATGTGATGTTCCACCCGTTTGGTTTTAAAAGTGTAGAACAGAGCGAGGGCATGACTGGAACTATCAAAGTCACAAGGCAAAATGGAAATTTCGGTAAAACTTTTTGAACAGTTGATTGTCCCTCCTGGATATGGTAGAAACTCTTTCTGATTCTTTGTAAATTCAACTATCTGTCATGTTCCTGCATTGTAATGTGATTTGACACATGGTGGTACAATAACACCAACTGAGTTCACAGCATTTTAAACTTAGAAATTATAATTGGCCTTTAGGACAGCCTTTATAAAGGACAGCTTATCAAATTGAAGGAACTTGGGGATGATTAACTCTCACATAGGCACCCTGGATCAAGGTGTCTGTTCTATCATTTATATCTCTGATCTCAACAGGGAAATTATATACCGTACATTCTAATACAAGGCTTGAGAAATAGACATGTTTTACTGTGCTCCGCAGAGAATTTTCGGTAAAATGAATACCTATTCATGGTCTTGAATTCAACAAAATGCAAATATTCACAACCTCCTTTTAAATGTGGTTTCTTCGTGTTGGGTGGAGTGCAAAAATATTTAGATATGTCCCTGTCCTATTCATTTGTTTAAAAATACATTTCTCGGAAAGACACTTCAGTCTTCAAACCAAAATGTGTAGGCTTTTTAGAAATGCCAATGGTTCAGCCTGAGAGACTCAAAAATGACTATTAATTTTGTATTTGAATACTAATGAATGATGTCTGGGAGATTAGACTAAACGGAGCCTGTGTCTCCCTTTATATAACTGCAGCTCTCAGCTGATTCACACTGCAGGCAGAAATGAGCTAGTTCCTCTTCGCCAACTGTTATTCATGATGCTGAGATACTTCACAGGATAAGTCTGATGCCTGAAGAAAATCCCTGGACTCATTTCAATATGTTTGATTTCCTAGCGTCTAGTTTTATATTTTAATAAATCCACTCTCATATTTCTGTGTGGAGATTTTGACCGATATGACATTGCAATCTGCTTCAGCAAATGTTTCTGAAAACACAAACATTCTAGGTCATAATAAATTGATAATCTTCAATTATTATAATATTATTCTGTCGTATTAAGAAAGCACATTAACCGTGATCAAATCAACATAAATAAGTGCTATATTTGTTCAATTTTATTCCCGACTAAAATTAATTACGATTTTTAGGAGTACAATTTTTTTAACTGTTTCTTTTCAAAGCCCCAAAGCTGAAAGTTTTTCTTTAGTTTGAGACCTACTATTCCAGTTCTAAAAAGTTATTTTAAAACATTGTTGTTCAGCCATTCATTGCGAGAATGAACATTTCTAGTTTCCAGTAATGAACCATTTCATTTAAATGCACAGATTAATTTGTAACTTGCATGAATAAGCTGGCAATTTCTTGAGAACTTCAATCTACCATGCCTTGGCATTGAGTTCTTTAAGCACTAATATACAATCGCTTGATGGATTCATACAAAATTACTTTGCTATTTTAAGGCAGGCATTAACCTGCCCAGAGATTTCTGATGAACATATTGGAAAAATCCAAATTTAGCAAAGAAACAAAATCATGAGCACAGTCAGTTTGGCTGTGAAGATTATTTCAATCCATTTTCTGGACATCAGTGGGAGAGCTGCAGTTGGTCTCAGAACTTGTTGCCTATAAAAAGAGGAGGAAATAGCCAAGGTTCCCACCCCTGTCCAGTGACTCCAGGGGTGACTCCTGTGGTAAATGTCTGATTTCTTGACCCTAACCGTCTCCTCTTCACCATGGACATCTGTTTTCTCCCCAACTCCATCCTCCACCAGGCTGGTCTGAGGGCTCTTTACTTCTTTCTTGAACAAAGGCCCAGCTAGTTTCCATCTACCACTACCCTCCTCCACTTGGCTAAACTAGTTCTCCTCATTGAACAATGTCCCCTTTAACTCACCTATTCCAGTCCTTCAGATACCATGCCCTAAGAGAGTGTTGGTGACCATGGACTTCCATTGGATTGCTCCATGATTATAGCATGATGAAGTACTTCAGTGATAATGCAATGCATTCCCACCACTTTGGTTGACAGGCCCCTCGATTGTGTACAACCCATTTTCCACGCTTCTGTTCTCACTCCTTCCCCTCTTGTCATCATATTCCACTCCACTCTATTCAATGGATCATCTTGCACTGTTTCCAATACCTTCAGTATGATCCCACCACCGAAAACATAGAATTTGCAATGCATAAGGTGGCCATTCTCCCCATCGAGTCTGCACTGGCCCTTGGAAAGAGCACCCCCACTTAAGCCCACACCTCCACCCTATACCCGTAACCTAGAAACCCCACCTAACCTTTTTTGGATACTAAGGGCAATTTATCATGGCCAATCCACCTAACCTGCCCATCGTTGGACTGTGGGAGGAAACCAGAGCACCCGGAGGAAAGCCATGCAGATACAGGGAGAACGTGCAGACTCCACACAGACAGTAACTCAATCGAACTTGAAACCCTGGAGCTGTGAAGCACCAGTGCTAACCACTGTGCCACCATTCCACACTGTTCCCGTCACTTTTCAGCATTCCAAAGGGGCCATTCCCTCTATAATATCCTGATTCATTCCTCAGTCACCCACAGCATCCATTCCCTTTCCCATTGCACTTGCCCTTTTACCTCGTCTCTTCGCACCATTGAAGACTAAGAAGTCCTCCCTGGTGGAGCAGTGATTTACATGTATATCTTTCAATCTAGTCAACTATAATGTAGTCTCTTTTATACTGGGGAGAGCAATCACAGATTGGGTGATCACTTTGCAGAATCTCTCTATTCAGCAGTCCGCAAGCATGGACCAAAGCTTTGAGCGATATGTCATTTTACTTCTCCACATTGCTCTCATGCTGACATTTCTTCCCCTGACTTATTGCACAATTCCAGCGAAGCTCAAGGGACATTTGAGGGCACAGCACCTCATCTTTCTACCTGGGACTATTCAGCCTTTGGGACTTAACATTGAGTTCAATAATTTTAGACCACTGACCTTGAGCGGGATTCTCCAATAATGGATTCCCTGGAGTACGGTTTTCAAGTCTAGGATGATTCTGCAATTTGCAGGGGGCTAGCAGGGCCCCGGAATGCTCCTTGCAGCTCTAGCTGCCGATACGGGGCCCTGCACTTCCAGTCGGGGGTCTGCGCATGCGCACGGTGGCTTATGTCGGCCGCCTCGCGCGACATGGCCGACCCACACCGCGGAACAACAGCAAAAAGATAGGCCCCCCCAGATCGCACGCGGCCGCGGATCGGTGGCCCTCAATCAATAGCCTGGCCATCCTGGAGGCCCCTCCGATGTCACCAGGACAGCCACAGACTAAGTCTGCTAAGTCTACTATGAGAGAAACATGCCGGCGGGAACTCGGCCAGTTGCACTGGAGAATCGCCGCGGGGCCTTTTTGAATGGTCCCCGACCGGCGCTGCATCGACAGGCGCGTGCCCGATTGCCCGCGATTCTCCGGGGAACGGAGAATCGTGGGAGCGGCGTCGGACCTGACCTTGGGTCTGACGCCTGTCGTGTTAAGCAGACTGAGATAACACGGTCTGCAACTGGATGCAGCTATGACTGAAATAGACTCCAGACCTTGAAGTTAGTTCAATTTGACTTATTGAACCTGTCACGCAGTTAGCACAGCTCTCTGTGAGTTTGACTCTCTGCTAACCTAAGTGTGATCTCTCTGTCTAACTGAACCAGACTAGCTCTTAGCCACGTGCTGTATGCGTTACGTGATATATACACTACACTCACTCTGTAGATGTCCCTCGTGGAAAGAGGCGGAGTTTAAGTGTCTCATGCCTATTATAGTGGGAAACCACCCCCAAGTGTTCTGCCTGCTGATTGGTTATGTCCTGTTCTCTGTGTTCATTAGCTGCCTGTCTGTATCTCATTATGTGCATGTCTGCATATCATGACATCTCCCCTTTTGAAATGTTTTTCTGCGGCCTATGTATTTACATGTGTAGGCCGAAAATCTAATGTATTTACATGAGATGGCATATGGGAACATATGTACATATGGAAACAGGTGTCCAATGTGTGAAAACAGAACATAGCAAACAAAACAAATGTTCATAAGTCCAGTCTCTGGAGCTTGCGTCTGATCCTGGTTGACCGCTGGAGAGGTCGTGGTGGGGACAACGGCACCTTGATGGGCGGGGTTGCAGCCAAACCGGTGGCCTCGTGGTTCGAGGTGTCAGGAGCTGGCACAATAACAGATGTAAACAAAGAAGAATGTGGTTGCGGGCGGGCAACTGTGCGCACTGCCCGTCTGTTTCGCTGCACAACTGAGCCATCAGCCATACGCACAACTTATGATCGAAGAGCAGCCTGTCGGACAACAACCGCTGGAGCTGACCAGCCTCCATCAGGTAGCTTGATCCGAACAGCATCCGCCGGGGATAGCAGAGGCAAATCAGTGGCATGAGCATCATAGCCCTGCTTTTGCCGGTCCCTGAGTTTCTGCACCTTCTGCAGAACCGGGATGTGATCCAGATCAGGCAAGTGTATGGCTGGAAGAGTCGTCCGCAGGTCCCTGTTCATCAGGAGTTGAGCCGGTGACATGCCGGGAAACAGAGGGGTTGCCCTGTAGGCAAGCAGCGCAAGGTTGACATCAGAAGCAGAATCCGCAGCCTTGCAGATGAGCTGCTTCACTACGTGCACCCCTTTCTCAACCTTCCTGTTGGACTGCGGGTAATGTGGGCTGGAAGTGAAGTGATGAAACTGATATAGCTGGGCAAATGTTGACCACTCTTTGCTGCTGAAGCAAGGACCATTGTCACTCATGACAGTGAGTGGAATACCATGCCTGGAGAACGTCTCCTTACAGGCCTTGATGACGGTCTTGGATGTGAGGTCCGAGAGCTTCACAACTTCTGGATAGTTGGAAAAATAATCGATGATGAGCACATAATCACGACCATTGGCGTGAAAGAGGTTGATGCCACCTTGGACTATGGGGAGGTCATGATTCTGTGCTGCTGAAGCGTCTCCTTGCTCTGTGCAGGCTGGAAGCGTTGACAAGTCGGACAATTGAGGACCATATTTGAGATGTCCTGACTAATCCCAGGCCAGAAAGACAGTTTGACTGGCTCTGCACCTGCACTTCTCGACACCCAGATGCCCCTCGTGGATCTGCCGGAGCACCAAGCTCTGGAGACTGCGTGGAATGACAATGCGATCCAGCTTGAGGAGGATACCATCAACCACTGTCAGGTCATCCTTCACATTGCAGAATTGAGGGCACTGCCCTTTTTGCCAGCCATTGGTGAGGTGGTGCATGACACGTTGCAGAAACGGGTCTTTGGCTGTCTCGTCACGAATGCTGGTCACCTTTTCATCCGACGCCGGGAGGTTGCTGGCCCACAGCTACACCTGTGATTCAATCTGTTGGATGATTGCCGGCGGGTCGGCAGGCAAGGTTATGGAGCGGGACAAGGCATCCGCAATCATGAGCTCCTTGCCAGGCGTGTACACAAGCTCAAAGTCATACCGTCTGAGCCTGAGGAGGATGCCCTGCAGCCGGGGCGTCATGTCATTCAGGTCCTTGTGGATAATGTGGACCAGAGGCCTGCGGTCCGTCTCGATGGTCAACGTCGGCAGGCCGTACACATAATCGTGGAACATGCAAATTCCAGTAAGAAGGCCCAGGCATTCCTTTTCAATTTGGGCGTACCGCTGCTCGGCGGGTGTTATTGCCCATCATGCGTAGGCAACCGGTGCCCATGATGAGGTGTCATCGCGCTGGAGCAACACCGCGCCAATGCCGTCCTGGCTCGCATCTGTCGAGATTTTCGTTTTTCTGTCAGGGTCAATAAATGGCAGTACAGGTGCAGTGGTGAGCTTGGCTTTCAGCTCCAACCACTCTGCTTTTTGAGCTGCATGCCACTCAAAGGCAGTAGACTTTTTCACTTGGTATCTGAGGGCCATGGTGTGTGAGGCCAGGTTTGGGATAAACTTGCCCAAGAAGTTCACCATTCCTAGGAAGCGCAACATCACCTTCTTGTCTTCAGGGGTCTTCATGGCTTCGATGACCTTGATCTTGTCTGTGTCCGGGCGCACAACCTGCTGAGATACCTGGTCACCCAAGAACTTCAGTGTCGACATGCCAAAGCAACATTTTTCCATGTTCAGCTTGAGGCCATTAGCATGGACACGACGGAATACGTGCTGGAGACGAGAGATATTCTCTTCGGGGGTAGTGGACCGAATGATAACGTCATCCACATACGCACAAATCCCTTCAATGCCCTCCATCATCTGCTCCATGATTTAATGGAAGATTTCCAAGGCCGAGACAATGCCGAACGGCAAACGATTATAGCAGTATCTGCCAAACGGTGTGTTGAAGCTGCAGAGCTTCTGCTGGACTCATCCAGCTGGATTTGCCAGAACCCGTGTGATGCATTTAACTTTGTGAAAAACCGGGCATGTGCCATCTCACTTGTTAATTCCTCCCGCTTAGGGATGGGGTAGTGTTCCCGCATTATATTCTGGTTGAGATCCTTGGGGTCAATACAGATGCACAGCTCCCCTGTAGGCTTTTTTACACAGACCATCGAGCTGACCCAGTCAGTCGCTCCTGTGACTTTGGAGATGATGCCCTGGTCCTGAAGATCTTTCAACTGCGCCTTCAGGCGTTCCTTCAGTGGAGCCGGGACCCAGCGTGGAGCTTGGACCACAGGCGTGGCATCAGGCCGCAGCAGGATCTTGTACCGATATGGCAGAGTGCCCATCCCATCAAACACATCCGGATACTGAGCGAGGATGTCGTCAATGCTGGCTTGAAGATCCGTGTTGGGGGAGGTCATTGTGCAGACCTGCTGCACAAGGTTTAGCTGCTTGCATGCACGTGCGCCAAGCAGGGAGGCCCGGTCTGGCTTGATGACTTCAAACCTTAGCCTTGCGTGAATGCTCCTGTTGGAGACAAGCAGATGGCAGGATCCCAGTGCCGTGATGGCATTGCCGTTATAGTCCAGGAGCTGGCAGGCTACTGGATGGAGCTTGGGTGGCTCCTTGATGCGGTTGAAATCTGCCTGTGAAAGGAGATTGGCAGAAGCACCTGTGTCCAGCTTGAACTGGATAGAGCATTGATTAACCTGCATCACTGCACGCTATTCGTCCGCAGAATCCACAGTGAGGATGGGAAGGCTCCATGATGATGTCGGTGAGGCATGTTAACGTGTGGTGATGATGCCCACATGGTAGGGGGCCTCCAGGCAATCGTCCTCTGGATCCGTAATGCTGCCAGGATCAGAATCCTGTAAACCTTGCGGAACACTCCAAATGCGCCTACAAAGGATTTGGGAACGCTGGCCCTTGACTGGTGGTGCACGAGGCTGAATAGTGTCCAGGCTTCCCACAATTTAAACAGCACCTGCCGCTTGCAGGGCAGTGTTTCTTTGACACTTTTCACCACAGCTTTTGTGGATGCTTGACTCCTATTGTATCTCTCCTCCACCTCAGTTCTTGGGTGATGAAGTGGGGTCATCAGCCACCCCACAGGAGCCATCCATCTAATCATGCAAGAGTCTTGAACAGCCTCGGTACCTGGAAAAATATTAGAAGTTACTGATTACATTAAGTAACATAATGTGAGGCAGACACATCATCTGTGAGAAGCATTTTATTTAATTATTTATCATCATGTCACTCAAGTCACAGAACTGGTTCACCCTGTGAATATGTGGAACAATGCCATTCAGTGTGTAATTACTCACTAAAGTCACTGCTTCGCTTCTGTCGTCTTCTACTTGCGGAAGAAATGTAGACTTTATCACTGTGGTTTATACTTAGCAGTTTATAGAATATCAACAGTACAGATGGAGGCCATTCGACCCATTGAGTCTGCACCAACCCTCCAAAAAGAGCACCCTAACCTAGGCCCACTCCCCCACCTTATCCCCGTAACCCCACCTAACCTTTTGGACACTAAGGAGCAATTTTATCATGGCCAATCCTCCTAACCTTCAGTTCTTTGGACGATGGGAGGAAACTGGAAAACCTGGAGGCAACCCACGCAGACATGGGGAGAATGTGCAAACTCCACACAAACAGTGACCCAAGGCCGGAATTGAACCCGGATTCGGGGTGCTGTGAGGGAGCAGTGTTGACCACTGTGCCATCATGCCACCATTTGCAGGTCCAAATATACCCCTTTGATAATGTTTTGCGATGCATCCTCCCTCCAGCCTGCCTACTCATGTCCTGGCAATTACTTTTATTCTTCCCGCTCTGCTTTTCATCTATCGTTCTTCAAATCCCACTTTCATTTTCACCCTTGTTTGGCTGAGGCTTCATTCTTCCTGCTATCTCAGTTCTGTTTTTCTTCACTGGGTTCATGGTTCTAATTGATCTTTAAAATTATGCTTTATGCCACATTCATACATTGTCACTGCTTTTTATACGCCTTGCATTTATGCTGTGTGGTATTCAAAGACATTGATACCCCCACTGTTGGGCATTTAGTATCTGAAGGAAAATGTAAAAAAAAATTCAAAAGTTGAAGAATGGACCTTTGATGGCACCATAGCTAAACAAATGCACCAAACACTATAGTAATGAACCATACAAATGCGAAAGACCTAGCGCTCAGTCACTCGGCTTAGCTGATTTAGATCAAAGCAGGATTAGAGAGCAATCACTCACGTCAGGTTCTTCAGTCTGCAAAGGGCAGAACAATAACTCAAGTTCATCTTACTGGTTGTTAACTGTGACCTGTGTTTGTGTGTGCATGTGTGTGCATGTGTGTGCATGTGCATGTACATGTAGGTTGAAGACAGAATACATCCTGAGGCAAAGATTGATGCTGTGATATCGTTCCATGGGGTTCAGGAGTCCTTATCCAATTGACAATTCTCTGTCTATCAAACTTGACGGGGAGTAACAACATGCTCCATACATATGTACATACGAATTAGAAGCAGCAGTAGGCCACTCGGCCCCTCGAGTCTTCTCTACAATTCAATGAGATCATGGCTGATCTAGTTGTAACCTCAACCCCACATTCCTGCCTATTCCCAATAACCTTTCACCAATGACAGCATCATAACTGGGACAGAAACTGTCCACATAATAAGAATAATCTTTATTATTGTCACAAGTACGCTTACATTAACACGGCAAAGAAGTTACTGTGAAAATCCCCTCGTCGCCACACTCCAGCGCCTGTTCGGGCATACTGAGGGAGAATTCAGAATGTCCAAATTACCTAACAGCACTTATTTCAGGACTTGTGGGAGGTACCGGAGCACCCGGGGGAAACCTACGTAGACACGGGGAAAATGTGCAGACTCCGCACAGACAGTGAACCAAGTTGGGAATCGAACTTGGGACCCTGGTGCTGTGAAGCAACAGTGCTAACTACTGTGCTATTGTGCTGCCCTAAGTTCTAACTTCACACAAACACTTCAAATTATTTAGATCACACAGGAGCAGGGAACCTGGCTAATGTTTCTTTCCTTTCTCTTTTTGCCAGGTTCATTGAAGCAGCACCATTGCCAGCCCAGCTAAGGCTGTGATTCAGGTCCTCTTGATGAAGCTTTCCAAAGCTGCTAATAGCAGGTCAATTTAAATTCTTCTTTCAATTCTTTATTCAAGTGGCTTCACGACAAGAAAATGTTTGTGACAATGTAACAATAATTTTCCACTCTGCCACAGCCTTTAGAATTTATGATTACCTGTACATGAATTACCACGCAACACTATGCTCACTGTTCAAAATCCCACAATTAATTTTATATATTTCTACTTCAGAACATTAGTGCATCCACTGCAGAATTTTTTGTGTTGCAACCTGCTCCTTCTGCAAGTTTCTATCAGTTTTATCCCCCGTTACGTCATGCTTATATAACCAGATTTAGATGTGAGCACTCAGTGGAGAGAGCATTAAACAGCCCATTTTCCAGAAACGTGATAGAGCTCGGTCGACAATTTGCTTGATCCTGCAGAGAATGGAATTGTTGCATGAAGACTGATTACTCCCTATTGAACAAGAACTGAATGGCTTCACAACTGATATTCCAAATGGACCAGCAAGCACTTAACCTGGGATGATTATTTAGGTTTTGAAATCGTGTGTGACACAAAAGTAAAATCAGGTGAGAAAAATGTATTACTCTACATTTGATGGGATACTTAAATCGTTCCAGAACTGAAGTTAACTTAAGGTTCTTGGTAAACTCTTGAGGGTTGAACTTTCCCGTTTGAGCCACAAGCCTGATTTTGGCCTGATTTCTGGGTGGTGAAGCCAGTTGTGCACATGGTAGGACGTGGGGTGCAATCTTCCCGAAGGAAGCTAATTGAGAAGCCACTTCCAGGAAGCCCAAGGACATGGGAGGAGCAATCAGATTGCTCAAAGTGAAGGGCAGCGAGCAGAGCTGCTGTGAGTGCTCTGCTACTAAGGCGAAAGGTGGAGGAGAGGACGGTACGAGATGGGACCAGCAGTCAAATCCTCGCAGCTAGCACTGTCCATGGAAAAGCAAACAACTGCAAGCATTTGCCTGTGGATGTCCTGATGATTGAAACTTTTGTCCTTTTAAAGTGATTATTACACCTGGAACTCACGGCACTCTGACCTCCCACCCTGCACTTGCCTTCAGTGTGTAGACAAGCAGGAAGTACAGTTGGGAAGTCTGTGTGCCACTCGCAAAATTCCAAAACCTTACAAAAATACCCGATAATTGCCTCCTTCATTGGCTGCCCGCTTCCTGCAGCTAATGGATGAGCTGCTATAGCCACTCTGAAGCTGCCCCCAGCAGAAATGAGAAGGAGGTAGGAACATATCGAGGAACTGGCTCTGGTGCATTTGCTTGCCGTTCTCCCTGTCCCTCCAATCGCCTAGAAAAATGCCTCCAAAGTATTGGGAAAAATCCCTTCCCTCCCCCAAAATGTAGCACTCAGTGGTCCCAAGAATAGGGAGAGAAATCTTAGTATTCAGCTTTATGAATAAGTACCTTCCTGCTCAAAGAGACAACTCTGCAGCTCAATATATTTAAACTTCTCAGATGCATTAAAAAGTTAAGAAAAAAAAGGAAGATATGCATTTGTAAAATGTCTTTCATCAACTCAGGATGTCCCTCAATGCTTCTCAAGACACTGGACACCACGGAAGACGCTGAGGCATCATTAAACTCTGTTCAGAGTAGAATGAACACTTTGTGTGGAATTTTGCCCTTCTGTTTGCATTGGGCGTTAATGGAGCCAAAATATCGCCACAGGCCCAAATCAAATTTTGTGTGACGATATTCTATTGTGATTGTCCCCTGCCTGTAATAGAATGAGGTATCACCGAGGAGGCTTCTTGTGTAACAAAGAGGTTTATTCGAGACAACAATGAGGTCTAAAGGCACAGAGGTATCTCATACAGGTCTTCATTCCTTGGCGCCTGGGTCCATACTGCTCAGGCCCCTGCACCCAGGGCCCCACGCCTTTTCCCCATTGGTCAGAGTTTGCACGCTCCTGAGCGATAGGCCTAGCAGGTCACATGGCCCACAAAAGGTCACCCCTTACAGGGGCCAGGCTACCACACTGTCCCCTGTCAATGATGTAACAGGGTTCCCATCATGCAACATCAGGAACCCAATAATAATAAGTCAGTATCTGATTATCCAGCCTCTGTGACTAATAATCATCCGCACACTGGACAGTTCTTTGGGAAGCAGTGTAGCACAAGTGGATAGCACTGTGGCTTCACATCGCCAGGGTCCCAGGTTCGATTCCCCGTTGGGTCACTGTCTGTGCAGAGTTTGCACGTTCTCCCCGTGTCTGTGTGGGTTTCCTCCGGATGTTCCAGTTACCTCTCACAGTCCTAAAATGTGCAGGTTAGGTGGATTGGCCATGATAAATTGCCCTTAGTGACCCAAAAAGGTTAGATGGGATTATTGGGCTACGGGGATAGGGTGGAAGTGAAGGGCTTAAATGGGTTGGTGCAGACTCGATGGCTGAATGGCCTCCTTCTGCACTGTATGTTCTATATATGTTCTCTGTTAGATTATCCACTCATGGTGGTGTGAGGGCAAGAATGACGACAGGCCTCCCACAGCATTTACCTGGCGAGCAGAACCTTCCAGGAGACTGCAGGTAAATGTACCGCTCAGGGGAAGTGGGACATACTTTGTGATTCTCTGGGCACTTTCCTCCTGGTACTGCCAGTGCCTCACGGCAGTGCCAGCTGGCAGTGCCGGGGGCTGTTACATATTGGGGAGGGTGTGTGCTGCAGAGGGCAGTTGTCTCTGGGGCTGTACAGAGGGGGGAGAGGGGGGGGGGGGTATCAGGTGTATACTTTCCTGTATCAATGCCGCCTTGAAAAATAGAGGCCTGATCTTTGAAAAACAAAGTTGCTGGCCCCCTGCCGGTGTGACATCGTGGGACCTGCCCCTTGTACTTTTTTGGTTCAGAGATCCGAACAATACAGCTGAAAAAGCCGCCATTGGGGCACACAGCTTCAATATCGTTTTACCTACCTGCTGCGACACTCTACATTAAAAAGGGAAAATTCATACATTTGATTTAAAGCTTTTGCATTATATTTATGGTTCCTTGTAAAGCTTTAGGAAATGGATTGGTGCAAACCTAGTCATTTAGATTATCATTGGAGCATTCACACGCAAAGAAATCCTGCATCTAGCAAAATCGCTAAGCTTTACTGATGAGCATTTTCTTGACATTTGAACCAGGAACCATTTGTTACAGTCTAAAGAGAATTAAACTCTTATTATCATCCCAGTGCCCAGAAGTTTACATTCTATATTATTTATTGTGATGGTTTCTGATAATTATGAAATATTCAGTCTTTTTAGTAACCTTAAGTAAATGCTCAGTCACACAAGCCATTTCCAACACTACACTTGAGGTAAAAGTACTATTTTATTTCAGCAACTGCACAAAATTCAATGTCTTGGCGAACTTGCAAAGGTTGCAAATTGTGGAAGGTCACACAGCATGCGCAGAATGAGTAACAGAGTCGGACCAAAGACTGAATAAACATACAACCGAGAATTAGTAATTATGTTATTGTCACGCATATTAATTGCCGAATTAAGCGTATAATTATTTAATTCATTCAGCATTGTTGTACAAATCTAATATCTAGATGCATAATCAAATGCTTTACGTTTGATGACGATGAAACTATGTTGACATATGAATCGTAAAATAATTGCTGTTCGCAAGGTAACAGCAAAATAAATATTCCAGAAGTTATTTATTTGCAAAATAATTTGCCTGCATACTATTTTCCCAGAGCAAGATATATCTTCTTTCACCCCAACATTTCGGAAAGGCCCAGTATGTGGAATAAAGCCCGAGCACTATATCCATATTCATAATGTCATTTATAATGTCGCTGTGATTTCGATTGGCACCTCCCATTTCTATCCCAGTAGGCTGATCTCATTCCTGCAGGCAATCGTATCTCCTAGTCAATCACTGTGGAGTGATCACTGTGCCTGACACCCAATCTCATCTTGAATGACATCAGCCTGCAGCTGATTGTGTCAAGACTCGTGGGACACAGGAGATGATTGATGATTTAATTCTTAGCACAAGAGATTATTTCCGAACAGAATGTGCTAACTGCAATGTTCAACCTTTTATTGAAAGTTTGGACATTTATTCTCACCTAGGCTTTCCATCCGAATGACACCATCAAGTTGGGCTACTTAAAAACTCCTGGGAAAGGCTATGGGGGGTGGGACTTTTTATGATGATATACACCATCAACTTGCATATGCTTCTGAAATGATCATGTTGGTTGTTGGTCTGTTGAATCATGTTTTGAAATGCACTCTTGAAAAATCCGACTTATAAAAATTATGCGGAGCTTTATCCCCATAAATATGGCAGGAGTATTATTCTACCCTAATCCATGTACCTATCCAATAGCCGCTTGAAGGTCCCTAACCTTTCCGACTCAACTACTTCCACAGGCAGTGCATTCCATGCCCCCACTACTCTCTGGGTAAAGAACCTACCTCTGACATCCCTCCTATATCTTCCACCATTCACCTTAAATTTATGTCCCCTTGTAATGGTTTGTTCCACCCGGGGAAAAAGTCTCTGGCTGTCTACTCTATCTATTCCCCTGATCAGCTTATAAATGTCTATCAAGTCGCCCCTCATCCTTCTCCGTTCTAATGAGAAAAGGCCGAGCACCCTCAACCTTTCCTCGTAAGACTTACTCTCCATTCCAGGCAACATCCTGGTAAATCTCCTTTGCACCTTTTCCAAAGCTTCCACATCCTTCCTAAAATGAAGTGACCAGAATTGCACACGGTACTCCAAATGTGGCCTTACCAAAGTTTTGTACAGCTGCATCATCACCTCACGGCTCTTAAATTCAATCCCTCTGCTAATGAACGCGAGCACACCATAGGCCTTCTTCACAGCTCTATCCACTTGAGTGGCAACTTTCAAAGATCTATGTACATAGACCCCAAGATCTCTCTGCTCCTCCACATTGCCAAGAACCCTACCATTAACCCTGTATTCCGCATTCATATTTGTCCTTCCAAAATGGACAACCTCACACTTGTCAGTGTTAAACTCCATCTGCCACTTCTCAGCCCAGTTCTGCATCCTATCTATGTCTCTTTGCAGCCGACAACAGCCCTCCTCACTATCCGCAACTCCACCAATCTTCATATCATCTGCAAATTTACTGACCCACCCTTCAACTCCCTCATCCAAGTCATTAATGAAAATCACAAACAGCAGAGAACCCAGAACTGATCCTCGCGGTACGCCACTGGTAACTGGGCTCTCGGCTGAATATTTGCCATCCACCACTTCTCTCTGACTTCTATTGGTGAGCCAGCTTGTTATCCAGCTGGCCATATTTCCCACTATCCTATGCCTCCTTACTTTCTGCATAAGCCTACCATGGGGAACCTTATCAAATGCCTTACTAAAATCCATGTACATTACATCCACTGCTTTACCGTCATCCACATGCTTGGTCATCTCCTCAAAGAATTCAATAAGACTTGTAAGGCAAGACCAACCCCTCACAAATCCGTGCTGACTATCCCTAATCAAGCAGTGTTTTTCCACAGGCTCAGAAATCCTATCCCTCAGTACCCTTTCCATTACTTTGCCTACCACCGAAGTAAGACTAACTGGCCTGTAATTCCCAGGGTTATCCCTATTCCCTTTTTTGAACAGGGGCACGACATTCGCCACTCTCCAATCCCCTGGTACCATCCCTGTTGACAGTGAGGACGAAAAGATCATTGCCAAAGGCTCTGCTATTTAATTTCTTGCTTCCCATAGAATCCTTCGATATATCCCGTCAGGCCCGGGGGACTTGTCAAAATGCCCAACACATCTTCCTTCCTAACATGTATCTCCTCGAGCTTACCAGTCTGTTTCACACTGTCCTCTCCAACAATGTGGCCCCTCTCGTTTGTAAATACTGAAGAAAAGTACTCGTTCAAGACCTCTCCTATTTCTTCAGACTCAATACACAATATCCCGCTACTGTCCTTGATCGGACCTACCTTCGCACTAGTCATTCTCATATTTCTTACATATGTGTAAAAGGCCTTGGGGTTTTCCTTGATCCGACCCGCCAAAGATTTTTCATGCCCTCTCTTAGCTCTCCTAATCCCTTTCTTCAGTTCCCTCCTGGCGATCTTGTATCCCTCCAGCGCCCTGTCTGAGCCTTGTTTCCTCAGCCTTACATAAGTCTCCTTCTTCCTCTTAACAAGACATTCAACCTCTCTTGTCAACCATGGTTCCCTCACTTGACCATCTCTTCCCTGCCTGACAGGGACATACATATCAAATACACATAGTACCTGTTCCTTGAACAAGTTTCACATTTCACTTGTGTCCTTCCCTGACAGCCTATGTTCCCAACTTATGCACTTCAATTCTTGTCTGACAGCATTGTATTTATCCTTCCTCCAATTGTAAACCTTGCCCTGTTGCACGCACCTATCCCTCTCCATTACTAAAGTGAAAGTCACAGAATTGTGGTCACTACCTCCAAAATGCTCCCCCACTAACAAATCTATCACTTGCACTGGTTCATTACCAAGTACAAATCCAATATGGCCTCCCCTCTGGTCAGACAATCTACATACTGTGTTAGAAAAGCTTCCTGGACACACTGCACAAACACCACCCCATCCAAACTATTTGATCGAAAGAGTTTCCACTCAATGTTTGGGAAGCTGAAGTCACCCATGACTACTATCCTGTGACTTCTGCACCTTTCCAAAATATGTTTCCCAATCTGTTCCTCCACAGCTCTACTGCTATTGGGGGGCCTATAGAAAACTCCCAACAAGGTGACTGCTCCTTTCCTATTTCTGACTTCAACCCAGACTACCTCAGTAGGCAGATCATCCTCGAACTGCCTTTCTGCAGCTGTTATACTATCTCTAATTAACAATGCCACCCCCCCCCCCCACCTCTTTTACCATCCTCTCTAATCTTGTTGAAACATCTATAACCAGGGACCTCCAACAACCATTTCTGCCCCTCTTCTATCCAAGTTTCCGTGATGTACTAAACGTTTGGAGGGATGCTCCTGCTTTCCTGGCTCTGCAAGGAATTTTTAAAAAATTATATTTTGGCTCCTCTCTGCCTTTTAGTTTTATTACATGACAAGAATGATGGTAATGTTACAGGGGGGCAATGAATACAGAGAGCCAGTAATAATGCTCCAGAGATCTAAAGTGACCCAACAAATCCTGCATTGCATTAAGCCATGATAGAAAAGTCAAACAACAATGAAACCAAATGGACCATCTGGTACAACCAGAAATGAGAATCACACACACCAGGCTCATTGGAAAACTGGTCTATGTCCTTTACATCCTCCACTGGAGGTCCAGGTTCACCGTTCTGACCATTGCAGGTTTTTCAGCATCTGTAATGTGATGAGTGTAAAAATTGTTAGAGATTATATTTTACATCTGTTATAGTAAGGTTTTTAAAAACCTGGGTTGAAGCACATATTTGTTCCAGTAATATTTTTAAAGGACCTAGGTTAAGGTATCCAGACTGTGTGTCTACTAAAACTGTAATTAGGGACTCATAAAAGGTGAGGTGATAATTGATTCCAACCACTTACTTGGTTACAGATAAAGGGCTAATGGGATATTGTTTTGATTATTGGGGATTCTGTGGAAAATAGATAGTTTACACGGGGTTGTATTTATTCCTAACTAAGCAGTTTATGTGACATCTTAGTGGAATACAGGTAATGTAATTAATGGGAAGAGCTAGGTCTGTCTGTAGTTTTGCACTTTGCCAGAGAATTTGAGTCTGACAAGATGGGAGGATTTTAAGTTGGACAGCGGTTTTGCCAAATGCTGTTGGGTTGAGCAGAAGTGTACTGAATCTGCTCTTGAAAGGAATACTCTCCAAAAGTCTCTGCACTGCTGAGCGGCTATACCCGTTTTGTTATCTTCATTTATAAGTGGCATTTGAACTGCATTGGGTTGCTTATTTGGAGTTTGTAGCAGGGATGATAGTAAGTTTCTAATTTTGTTTAAGAACTGGTTAACTGATAATTGTAAAGGTATTTTCTTTGATGTTGATGTGGTTAATTCTGTGTTCAAATTAACATTTGTTTTAACATAAAAGATATCTATTGATCATCACTCCTGGGGTGAAGCATCCTTTTCTCACAATTTTACAAATTCAAGTTCCTTTGAGTACTGGTGATCTATCAGTTCTGTATGATTAATGACTTTGGTTGCCTTGACATCTTGTGCTGTTTTGAGGAGGTCCAGGGCTACACATCTCTGCTCAGGAGAGAGAAAGGCTGGTTACTGATGATGTACGTCAGCTCAAACGTTTGTTTGCTGCCATACCTTAATGGTTCCAGAATCATGCCAATGACTAGAATTTGGATTCCTCTGTGCCTATAAAGTGGTATGTCCATTTTTGAAGGCAGAAGTCATTCAGTCAGTTTCTTTGTCTGACAGGACTGTTACGCAGTCTCTTGCGTCTAATTTAAAATTCAGTAAATAACGATTGACTGAAATGTCTGAATAAATTCCCTGAAATTTTCAAAGATTCAATTGGAGGAAGATGTGGGGCGGCATTCTCCCCAACCCAGCGGGGCATGCCCTACCGGCACTGAGGAGTGGCGTGAACCACTCCAGAATCCTCCGCACCTTCAGGGGCTCGGCTGGCATTGGCAGTGTTTGCGCCGTGCCGGCCGGCACCGAAGGGCTTGGCCCCGCGCCAACCGGTGCTGAAGGGCCTCCGCCGGCTGGCGCGAGTTGCCGCATGCGTGGGGGCGCCAGCATGTGCTGACATCAGCCCAGCGCATGTGCAGGGGTGTTCTTCTCCGTGTCGGCCATGGGGGACCGTTACACTGGCCGGCGGGGAGGGAAAAGTGCACCCATGGCACAGGCCCGCCCATGGATCGGTGGGCCCCGATCGCGGGCGAGGCCACCTTTGGGGCCCCCCATGGGGCCAAATCCCCCCACTCCCCCTGAGGACTCTACAGGCCGCCCGCAGAGCCAGGTCCCGCCGGTATGGACCTGGTGTATTTTACGCCGGCGGGACCCACGGAAAATGGGCAGCCACTCGGCCCATCGCGAGCCAGAGAATTGCCTGCAGCGGCCCATGACCGGCGCGGTGTGATTCCCGCCCCCGCCGAAAAACCAGCACCAGATTGGTGTCGGGGCAGGATTCACAACGCCCCCCCCCCCCCCCCCCCCCCGGTGATTCTCCGGCCCACCGGGAGGTTGGAGAATCCCGCCCACATCGTTCGGGGCTTGTGGGAGGAAAACGGAGCACCCGGACAAAACCCACACAGACATAGGGAGAATGTGCAGACTCCACACAGACGGTGACCCAAGCCAGGAATCGTACCTGGCCCCCTGGAGCTGTGAAGCAACAGTGCTAACCACTGTGTTACTGTGCTGCCCTGAGAGCGAATGACTGCCTTGGGTGTCATTAAGCGCATTGAAACCCCGACAGACTGTGTTAATTCCATGGCCTGTGCAAAGAAGTGCAATGGGGACTTAAGAATCTGCATGGATCCGAAGGATTTGAATCTCAATATTAAAAGGGAACACTACCCTACATCAAAATGGGAGGGTGTGTGAAATGGCAGGAGCAACCTATTTCAGCAAATTGGATGCATCACAAGACTTTTGGCAACTGAAACTGAATAAAGAAAGCTTCAAAGTAGCAAAGTGGCCTCACGGTAGCATGGTGGTTAGCATCAATGCTTCACAGCTCCAGGGTCCCAGGTTCGATTCCCGGCTGGGTCACTGTCTGTGTGGAGTCTGCACGTCCTCCCCGTGTGTGCGTGGGTTTCCTCCGGGTGCTCCGGTTTCCTCCCACAGTCCAAAGATGTGCGGGTTAGGTGGATTGGCCATGCTAAATTGCCCGTAGTGTAAGGTTAATGGGGGGATTGTTGGGTTACGGGTATACGGGTTAAAGTAGGGTGATCATTGCTCGGCACAACATCGAGGGCCGAAGGGCCTGTTCTGTGCTGTACTGTTCTATGTTCTATGTTCTAAAGTGCACATTCAACATGCCCTTCCGGAGATTTGTTTTTTAAGAATGCCATTTGGCAAGATCTCGGATTTAGAGATTTTTCATCGTGCTCTGGAGCATACAGTTGAGGGAATTCCGGCATTCCGTGTGTATGCGGGTGACATTATTATTTGGGGGTTGACTCGGGAGGAGAATGATATCCGACTTCTCAGGATCCTAAAAAGTATCAAGAAAAACGGTTTGAAATTGAACAAGGCAAAATGTCAAATCGAGGTGCACAGCATCAACGTCCTGGGAGACGAGCTGTCCCCTCGAGGGGTTCAGCTCGATCAAGACAAGAGAAGGACAATTCTGCGGATGTCATGCCCTACGGATAAAAAATGGCATTCTAAGAATGCTAGGCATGATAAATTTTGTGGGCAAGTTCATCCCCAACATGGCAGCCAAAACAGAACATCTGAGGGAGACCATAAAAAGGGTGTAGCATTCTACTGGTCCAGCAACCATGAACAAGAGCAGCAGGCAGGTTTTGTCTGTTCTCACACTTCTTGACCCAGCCAAAAATACAAAAATCTCAACTGATGCATCACAGGATGGTTTCGGGACAGTCCTGCTTCAACAGGGTCTGGAATAAGACTGGCTGCCAGTGGCATTTGCATCCAGAGCGATATCTGACACTGAACGACAATAAGCACAAATTGAAAAAGAGTGTCTCGGGCTCATTAATGGGCTAACGAAGTCCATGATTATGTGTATGGGCTTCCGACCTTCATTGTCGAGATTAACCATAGGTCTCCATCATAAAAAAATTTCTTAGTGCGGTGTCGCCAAGACTGCAATGAATGTTCATGAAGTTACAGCTGTGAGATTTTGAGTTGGTGCATACGCCGGGTAAACATCATAGAATTTACAGTGCAGAAGGAGGTCATTCGACCCATTGAGTCTGCACCGGCCCTTGGAAAGAGCACCCTACCCAAGCCCACACCTCCACCCTACACCCATAACCCAGTAACCCCACCCAACCTTTTTGGACACTAAGGGCATTTAGCATGGCCAATCCACCTAACCTGCACGTCTTTGGACTGTGGGAAGAAACCGGAGCACCCGAAGGAAACCCACGCAGACATGGGGAGAACATGCAGACTCCGCACAGACAGTGACCCAAGCTGGGAATCGAACCTGGAACCCAGGAGCTGTGAAGCAATTGTGCTAACAATGATGCCTGTAGTGATGTCTATGTGTGCATATACAAAAGGGGTTAATGTGTCATCAGGAGCACCACACGATCACTAGAGGGCCGGACCAACAGGGGTATAAAAGGCAGCCACATTGGCTCTCTCTCTCTCTCTTGGGTGCACTGTGATCAAAGCAAAAGCAGACTAGTTTAGATGGCCAGTGGAGTTACGTATAGTTACCATAGTTAGATCTTGTTAACCTTATCACTAGTATCAAAGTTAAAGTAAAGAACTCATGTAAATATTATTGTAATTACTCAAAAAACTTTTGTTACTACAGGACGAGTTTGAATCTTCCTCATCGAGATTCAGAATACATCATCACCAACTAGATTGAGTAGCACATGTTACCTACCACACAGGTAACAAAACAATGCCCACTTCTTATTGTGGCTAACATGCTTCCCACAGCTATCGGCAATGAGGAACCACTCCAGCTGGATAAGGCCGTGCAGGTCCACGTAAACCTGGTGGCAGAGTCTCTGCCAGTCTCTGACAACAAGTCAAAGATCAGTGAAGAAGAAACTGCCAAGGACACTATCTTGCAGAAAGTGATACAGTATATCCTTGAAGGTTGGCCAAAGTTTCATATTCAAGTTTCTACAATATTCAAGCAGAATTAAGTGACGTGAGTGGATTTTTGCTGCAGAATCAGCAGATTGTGATTTCACAGGATTTGCGGTCAATGATCCTCCTCAAGTTGCATGAAGGGCAGTTAGGGATGGAAAAGTGCAAGAGGAGAGCCAGGGAGCCATTCTATTGGCCTGGGATCAATGGGAACATTGAGCTAATGGTGGAGAACTGTGAAACATGCCAACGATTTCAACGCAGGCAGAGGAAGGAAACTAAAAAGATGGGCGAGACAGTTACAACTCCTTGGCAGAAGGTTGGCATAGATCTTTTCCATTTAAATGGAAAAGAGTACCTTCTGGTCATAGACTATTTCTCGAACTACCTGGAGATAGCACAGTTGTTGAATTCTACAGCAAGATGTACTATCAAGAACGTCAAATACATTTTTGCGCGATACGCCATTCCGAATGTGGTCATGAGCAATAATGGTCCTTGTTTTGACTGCTATGAGTGGGCAGAATTTGCCCGGTAGTATAACTTCCAGCATGTTACTTCCAGCCTGCATAGCCTCAGTTGAATGGCAAGGCTGAAAAGGAAAATGTAAAAAGTAATTTAATGCTTGTAAATTATTTCATTTTTACAAAGGAAAGGGGATGTGATGATATGCATAAGGCAATTTTGTGCATAATGTTATGCACGATCTCCAGCCACTGGGTGACATTGTAAACCCATCACGTGACCCTGTGGTCTGGGAGTTGGGCATAGGTCGTGCTGGAAAATGGACGTATTTTGCAGTAGTTCCACAATAGTTAATTAGTGTTAGTAGCTTATTATTTCATTTATCCTAGTTACCTTATCACACAGTTGTTCTACAATCAATTATTTAAACTACATGTTCTGCAGTTTATCATTCACTACTGTCAGTCTACTTAACATGGCAATCAGATCAGTCCATATGAGGGTCTGGTAACAGCAGGGAAGATGCTGTTTTTGAATCTGTTAGTGCGTATTCTCAGAATGTTGCATCTCTGCCCGATGGATGAAGTTGGAAGAGTGAGTAAGCTGGGTCGGAGGGGTCTTTGATTATGCTGCCCACTTTCCCCAGGCAGCGGGAGGTGTAGACAGAGTCAATGGATGGGAGGTGGGTTTGCGTGATGGACTGGGCTGTGTTCATGCCACTCTGTAGTTTTTTACAGTCCTGGGCTGAACAGTTGCCAAAACTGGCTGTGATAGGATGGGATAGGATGCTTTCTATGGTGCGTCTGTAAAAATTGGTAAGAGTAAGAGCCAGTGGCAGCTGGCAAATTATGTTCAATCAAGTGCCCACTTAGTGGCAAAATGGTTATGTCACTGGAATCTTCCCAATGATAGACAGGCCTCCCACTAAGACTGAGGACAGGCACTTGCCTGGAGACAGCATCTCAGCTGCAAGCTGGGAGGCAATCAATGCTTCCTTTAAAATCACCCCTCTCTCCAAGAGCAACAGGTATTACAGGGCCAAAGCCAAAGCTGTAACCCATACTTGTCAAAAGATTCTGTTTCTGCAATAATGGTCTGATTCGTCTTGACTACATTTATTTTTTACAATTTTCTATTTCTCCAAAAGGCGCCTGCATCTTGAGGCATACTTGCTTACAGAGGCTGCTGGACAGACATCGCAGTGGACATTCGGGTTAACTCCCTCGTCTACCTGCAGTCCTTGAATGGGCAGGAACTCTTAATTGGCCACATCTAGGAATATTGTGATTAATGTCTTTTCACATCCCAGAATTGAAATGGACATCTGGATCACTAACTGACTGGGAAAATCTAGACACCTCTATCAGAAAGTGGAAACAAAGTACCGCAGATGCTGGAAATCAAAAAGAAAAACATGAAATGCTGGAGATGCGAAGCAAGTCTAGCAACATTTATTGAGAGAAACAGAGATTACGGGGTGGATTCTCCATTTGGGAGATCAGGAGTGAATTCTCCGGTCGCCGACGCCAAAATCGCATTCGCCGATCGGCCGGAGAATACCCCGTTTCCAACCAAATCGGGGCGGTGCCGCATTCTCGATGCTCCGCCCCCTCCAAAGCAGCATACATGCAGAGTACACCGCTCAGCGTATCAACGGCCTCAGGATGTTGTCTGATCCCCCCCCCTCCCCCCGCCCAGACTGCATGGGTCTATCATGGTCTCACCTGTCGGGAACGCGGCGTGGCGGTCGCGGACTCAGTCCAGCGTCACCACAGTCGGGGGAGGGCCGATCCGCAGGCAGGGGGTCTTTGTCAGGGGCTGGTGGCACTGTTGGTGGTGTGGTCTGGGGCTCACGAGCTGGCCAAAGGGAGGGGCACTATTTTGCAGGCTGGGTCCGCGCACAGCCAGCGCCATGTTGCATGGCGTGGCGCTGCAGGCCGCCGCACTGCGCATTCGTGGCTACGGACCCGGCAATTCTCCAGGCCATATAGGCAGCTAGAGCCGGGTGTTCTACGCTGCTCTGATGTTGGTCCCCAGCCAAACGGAGGATCGGTGGCCATTTTGCGCTGAATGTTTGGGCGTCAAACGCTATCGTTCCCACGCCAGTAGCCTCACAATCGGAAAATCTAGCCCGTTGTTCTATCGCCTGAGGAGAAATGAAATTGATTTAATTATCCCTGGTTGCTCAAATTGGGAAGCAATTCTGTATCACTTGCCATACAAAATTTATGCATGGCGAGGGTTTCCCAAGGGAATCTGCTATTGGGCCACCATTTTAATAGCAAAGTCTGACAACCAACCATGACCCTCTCCACCCTCCCCCGTCCCAGCACCGCCCCTTTCCCCAAGTATGGGGGTGACCTGACAACCACCCTCCCAGGGACTCTCTAATTAGGGAGATCCCCCACTTAATAGGGAGAACTCCCCTGGAACCCCATGTGTAGGGAGAGCCTTTCCCCCCCCCCCCCCCCCCCTTCCCCACGAACCCCAT
Organism: Scyliorhinus canicula; assembly: GCF_902713615.1. Classification (NCBI taxonomy): domain Eukaryota; kingdom Metazoa; phylum Chordata; class Chondrichthyes; order Carcharhiniformes; family Scyliorhinidae; genus Scyliorhinus; species Scyliorhinus canicula. The sequence continues at coordinate 161,157,589 of NC_052149.1, forward strand.
GTATAGAAGGACCTCCCCAGATACACCCTTAACGGGAAGACCCCCCAGGGAACCCAAAAGGGAGACCACCCCTAGGGACCCCATTAATAGGGAGACCCATCAGGGACTCCATGAATATGGTGATCTTCTCCAGGGACCCCATGAATAGGAAGGTCCCCTGCATCCCCCTAATTGAAGCAACACCCCACAGGACCCCTCAACTAAAGAGACACCCTGACTAAAGAGACCCCCTGATCAGAGGGATGCCCTGACTAGAGACCCCCCTAGGAAACCCATGACTAGTGGGATCCCTCCACCATGTCTCTCCCTCCACAGATGCCCCCCCCCCCTCCAAAGACCCTTCTTCTCCCAGAAAAGAGATCACTGGCTGGAAGCTAGAGAACAGAGCAGACCAGACAGGTACAGTGAATAGAATTACTGCTGTAACAATTACCCGGAGGTTTTGTGTATAAATTCCTCAAAGGAGGACAGCTGTGATCCGTGCTTCAATCCTGCAGATCCATTAGCTGCAAGCCTTTCATTTATTTCTAGGAGCGGGATGTGATTGACAGTTTCCACAAACCAGCTACAGCCTTGATTCATTCATCTCCCTTCATGAGTGACACTAGGTGGTGAAACCCAAATGCTGACAAACATCAACCACATCAAAGAAAGGTGCACTGCAATCCCTTATGGGGTCCTGGGGGTTGTGCCTATTAAAGGGGTATGGGTGGGTCTGGTGGAGGAGGAGTGGGCAGCTAGTGCATTGTGGAGGGGGAGAGTGGCCCTCAGATGGACTCTGGGCGGGCAACTCCCCCACGGAATTACCTTCTTTGCCCACCACAAAGTCTACCATGTTAAGGCCTTGTTTTTAAATACCAGAAGTGATCCACACCCACGTGATTCCCGGACCAGGGAACCAGAGAATCATGGAGGGCTGGAGATTCTGGTGCCGGGTCCACTAAACGGATGCAAATGGTTCATTGAGACCTATTTGCGTTCAGTTACGTTCCCCCGCTGGTGTGCAGTGGTTAACTTTGATCCCGGCACCAGTGGGGGGGTCAGAGCATTGCGTTCAGATTGACACCCAGCGCTGATCCCGATTTTCCCCTGATGCCCGATTCTCTGTCCCATCAGGAAATGTCCTTTGGGCGTCACAGAATGGAGACTTCAGCCCAACATTTCAGGTCAATGTCCTTTCATCTAGACATCATCATGTTCATACTATAGTCTCAATTGTGACTCAGTTGATAGCATTCTCCCATCTGCATCATTACGTTTTAGGTTTCCTCTTTCGGAGAACCTAGAACTCCAACTAATTAAAAATATAGGGTCGCTCATTTAAGATGGGCATGAGGGGAAATGTTTTCTCTCAGAGGGTCCTGAGTCTTTGGAAGTCTCTTCCTCAACAGGCAATGAAGCAGAGTCATTGAATATTTTTAAGGCAGAGCTCGATAGATTCTTAATTAACTAAGGTGTGAAAGGTAGGCAGGAATGTGGGGTTGATATTGCAATCTCATTCTCATATCTCATTCAACAAGGCTGAAAATTCCAAGTGTTTTTACAATGAGAATAATAGTGAAGAAAATGGAAGGGCATGCCATTTCAACAGGAGTAAGAAATCATCAAAAGTAATTTCTGGATTTTCTCATTTAATTGTGTTTGTCAGAGACTGCTGTCTGTTTCATAAAGCAATGAGAGGCAACACTGACATTTCCACCATCATTACATCCGCAAAATCCAGGCTTGAGTTATTTATTCTTTTATCATTCAATATTAGATCATTTAAATATCAGGAATAAATATATGAACAAAGAAAGAGGAGCTTGTAAGGTCACCTGGTACTTGCTGGAGATCAGTTGATTTTAGAGGAGAACTTCATCTTAAACTTTCTCCCAAAGTTATAATGATGAAAACAAAGACAAAAGTTGTGAGCAACTCTGCTGCAAAACTAAAAAATGCTGGAAATGTTTTTTTGGTCTGTCAGTATCTGTGGAGAGAGAAAAAAGAAAATTAGAAAAACTTGCATTAATATCACACTTCTCGCCACTGCCCGACATCTCAAAGTGCTTAAGTGCTTGTGATCTGTGGTCACTGTTGTAATGTAGGAAATGTGGTAGCCAATTTGCAATAATCACCAGATAAAATGTATTTTTGTGATACTGATTGAGGAATAAATATTGAGCAGAACACTGGGGAGAACACCCCTGCACTTCTGCACAGTGGTCTAATGGATCATGGAGTCTTTTACATCGACCAGAGAGGGAAGACACTTCATCTGACAATACACATTCCCTCAGTACTGCACTGGAATGTTAGCCCTGATTTCTGAGCTTAAGGTCAGGCGTGGGGCTTGAACATGCAACGTACGAATTAGTAGCAGGAGGATCCCACTCGATCCCTCGAGCCTGCTCCACCATTCAATAAGATCATGGCTGGTTGGTGGTGTGACAAGTCAAAATCATTGCTGGACAACCTCTTTAACCATGAAATGTCAAGTTGATATTTGTGGATAGTTAAATGTCTAATTTCATGAGAAAAAAATCTATTTAAAAACAAATTCACTTATTTTTGTCTGCTTCTACTTCAATCCCATGTGAATGCTCCAATCTTTATTTCTGATCATCGTAATTTGTTTAGAAAAGTGAATGATGAATCGTGTTTAGTGCTTGCTTATTTTCTGTCTGTGAGAATTCTTCAATGTGTTTGGCAGCTTAGTCTGCTTCACAATGACACGGTTGCTGGACTCCTGGAGACCCCCTATGCTGATGCGAGAATGAAGTTAGCAGTGGCTAAGGTGATATCAATGTCAAGGAGCCCACTAGATTATGGCTTTCTTCAAAATCAGCGATGAGTGTCACTTCACCATTGGCCACATAATCAAGACCATTACGTGCAATGCTTTCAATACAAACAGCCTCGGGTGGTCAGTCCACCCTAACCACTATTGAAGCCTTTAAGTGGCCAATCACTAAGGGCAACTTCCCACCCAGCCTCAACTTTCAGTCTGGCAGGTGAAGTTGGGTGATGGGTGCAAGGTCCAGCATGTCATCTGGTCCTGGGCTCCAGGTCTTAGAATCTTATAGTCTCAGTCCTGGCCTCCACTGCCACTGGCACTCACTCGGGCAGAAGTTCTTTCTGCAATCAATTAGCACTCCTCGGAAAACCAAGCCACCTAAAACATCCTGCCTTAAATTCAAAAACAAGAGGTGGGATTCTCCATTTCTGAGACTAAGTGTCGATGCTAACGCAGAATCTGTGGACTTTTACGACAGAAAAACCGGGGCCACACCTGGACCGATTCCGCTACCGTTGAGGGGCTAGCACCGGTGCCGCGTGGAACACAATCTATTCCAATGAAAAATGGTGCGGGATTCACCGGGTCCGTGATCGACACTCGGGAGGCTGACAAGCTGCAGTCGCACATACAGATTAGACTCCCTACACACACTTCGCCCAGCCAAAAAGATGGCACTGGTTGTGCTGGAGCATGCCCATGCAGCTCATGGGTCAGCTGGGGCCAGAGGGCACCCAGGGGGGTGCCCTGGGAGAACACTTATGATGTGTTAGGCAGGTTGGTTCGATGTGGATTGCACTTGAATGCGGAAATGGGTCAAGAAGGACTGAAAAGGTTCATTCCTACCCTGAAGCCTCTGCTGGAAAAATACCGTTCGAAGCTCTCATTCACCTCAATGTCACAGTGGCTGTCGAACCTCAGCAGGACTGTTTTGAATTTTGTTTTGTCTTCGCCATCAGCGAATGTAAGGGAGTTGGAGATGTGGATGGTGTGGCCCCCTGCTGTGGAGAGAAATAGCACGATCTTCCTGGCATCCGATGCAGCTTCGAGGTCGGAGGCCTCGATGTACAAGAGGAACTTTTGCTTGAAGATCTTCCAATTGGCGCTGAGGTTGCCGGAGAAGCGGAGCTGTGGAGGAGGGTGGCTGCTTGCTGGTCAACGCTGATTCACTCGAGGTAGGTCCATCAATTTCAGGAGCACTCTGGTACCATGATGTGTTAGACAGGTTGGTTCGATGTGGACTGCACTTGATGCAGTGAAGCTAGAAACAGACGTCTAACACTGGAGAAGATCCAACACTGTTTTATTCAACGATAGAACTAATATACATATTCAGCTGTGGGTCGACACTATACTAAACTGACTGGAGACCTTGTACTAGCCTTACCAGACTTACTAGCTACCACATGTTCTTTGCTAGCTCGTGGACTCTGGCTGTCTCAGTGGCTGGGTCCAGAGAGAACGGGAAACCTAGTGCCCTCTGGCTTTATAATGGTAGTGTGCTGTCTGGTGATTGCCTGAACTGTGCTGTGTGCTTACTGGTCATCCTGTGTGTCAATCACTGCCTGTCTGCACTTCCGTATGTACATGAGTGGATATTATGACAACTTATACCACCCATGGCACTAGGTTCAAAGTGGCTGTTAATAGTGAGCGCAGCTGCATGGCTGCCTTGCCGGCTGGGGCAATCGTGTTCCATGCCCGTCCACCCCGAGACCACAGCCCACCTCCTGGCCACCCCCCATACTCCCCCCGGCCCTGGCAGAAGCCTCCCGGCCAGCGGCACAACTATCAGCAACTATGGTGACGTTGGACACCTTCCGTATCCCCTCTCTCCCTCAGCAGCCACCATGCCGGTTTCCCAATTTTTAAAAGCACAAGTGAACCACGATGTCGGGAACACGGCCCATCAGAGGCGGAGAATCGCAGAAGCCCCAGAGAATACCGGGTCGTGCCTGCTAATGATATGCAAACGGTGTCTACTATTCATGTGTTCTGGAAAGTATTGGCACCGCTGTCGAGGTGCTGGAGCATTGTAACTCGGCATCAAATCGGCGCCTGCTGCGATTTCAGCGTCGGAACCGATTCTCCGCCCAATCATCTTTCCCGATTTCGGCGTTGTCTGACGGAGATTCCCGCCCAAGGCATTTATGGTAAACATCAATAAATTGAGCCTCAGCAGGAACCTTCAGGAAGAATGCTTTGGAAAGGATAGAGAGGGGATTTACGAGAATGGCACCGGATGAAAATGGGAGACTCCCTTGTGTTGTGTTTTCTACCATACACGAACCACCCAAAGATGAGTGGTAACTCATTGAAGAGTTGAAATTATATACAACAATATCTGGAGGCTAGTTAAAATGTCTAATCTGCAGGACTGCTTCTATCATCTGTCCAGTATATGTATACACTCTACATGAATTTATATATCACATCCTGTCTGGTGATGTGCAGCAGTTTTAGATGTGCCCCTTAAAGGTATACCACAGCCAAGCTACAAAATCAGTAAAACCAGAAAATGACTGGTATCATGAGCATCCGAGGAGGGAAGCGCAAGACTGCTAGGCATGGAGAAACGGAGAGAGGACCTGCCCTTGGGCACATCACCACTACTACTACTTTTTTTAATATAAATTTAGAGTACCCAATTAATTTTTTCCAATTAAGGGGCAATTTAACATGGCCAATCCACCTCACCTGCGCATCTTTGGGTTGTGGGGGCGAAACCCACGTAAACACGGGGAGAATGTGCAAACTCCACACAGACAGTGACCCAGAGCCGGGATCGAACCTGGGACCTCGGCGCCGTGAGGCAGCAGAGCCACCGTGCTGCCCACTCTACTCCTACTTTTAATGGAATTTAGTTCTGTGGAGAAACCAGATAAAATAGGATTGGGCTCTTTAAAGCAGACAAGATTCATGGGAGATTTAATAGTATTGTTTAAAATCTTAGAGCGGCATAATAATAATAATCGCTTATTGTCACAAGTAGGCTTCAATTAAGTTACTGTGAAAAGCCCCTAGTCACCACATTCCGGCACCTGTTCGGGGACGCTGGTACGGGAATTGAACCCACACTGCTGGCATTGTTCTGCTTTACAAGTCAGCTGTTTAGCACACTTTGCTAAAGCAGGTTAGGTGGATTCATGGTGGCGCAGTGATTAGCACTGCTACCTAACAACGCTGAGGACCTGGGTTAGATCCCGACCACAGGTCACTGGCCGTTTGGAATTTGTACATTCTCTGCATGGGTCTCACCTCCACAACCCAAAGACGTGCAGGGCAGGTGAATTGACCATACTAAATTGCCCCTTCATTGGAGAAAAAAATAATTGGGTATTTTAACATTTTTAAAAAAGTAAAACATTTTTAAAAATATATTTTTGAGAAGTTTGGCACCTTGGGAACGCCTAGGATTCAGAGGTTCAGGGTAACTTACAGGGCCTCAAGGAGCACCCTTGGCCTCATAAATTTGAGACTAAAGTTAAACTTTTAGGACGGTGTTTCGAACTTGTAAAGAAATGTTGCATTTTCAGTCAATCCAATAACAATGCTAATATTGTTATTGCAAGTATGTTTCTGATATCTTGTGTTGCTATGGCTGCAGATGGCTGCAGAATAGTTGGATTGGAGGGTTGGGAAGAGAAGGTTTGAATCTTAAATGACCCACAAAATGAAAAGAATTAATTAAAATGTTAAAATATTTCATATTATATTGTTATATTTTAAAATATTTAACATTTCTCCAGGGGCTATCAGTCTCCTTTAATAGCAACAGCTGCCCAAGCCCTGCAATACTGGTTGTCTTCTCCCATCAACATCAGCTTCCACACCACCCCTCCCTGCCCATTTGCCAGAAGTAGGCTGTTGATGCCAATTTCCTAAGTGGCTTTGAACCTGAGCCACGATTGTGAGGTATCCTTTGAGGATTGCAAATCCCTGAACTGTAATCATCCATTGTTTGAGTTATGAAAGATGTGCTAATAAGATGTTGAACTCATTAATAAAATAGTGGTAACGTTTCAGTACAAAACTGAGTACTGAACCTTGCCTATCTCTATCAAATGAACTGAAAACATGAGAGAGACAGAGTATCATGCTAAGGGGCCACTTAACATTAGCTATGTGCTGATGGAAGTCCTCAAATCTAGATTATATTTTAATACCTAACACTTGATTTGTCCACTGCACAAGCATGCAACTCAAAGTGAGTAATTCACAAAGTTAAACCTTCATTGACATAAAGTTAAGCGTGATGCCTCAAAGGATGAAACAATAGATCCAATAGAACCATAGAAATACTACACAGTGCAGAAGGAGGCCATTCTGTCCATTAAGTCTGCACCGACCCTTTGAAAGAGCACCACCCCTAGGCCCACTCCCCCGTCCTATCCCCATAACCACATAATCCCATCTAACCAGCACATCTTTGGACTATGGGAGGAAACCGGAGCACTTGGAGGAAACCCACGCAGATAAGTGGAGAACATGCAAACTCCACACAGTCACCCAAAGCCAGAATCGAACCCATCTCCCTGCCACTGTGAGGCAGTAGTGTTAACAACTGTGCCGCCCTTGCATTCTCTCTCAGGTTCTCTGAAACCCTAGATAAATAAAAAATCTTCTTATTGCACCCTATTCTACAAATTTGATTTATCATATATTGCCAGTCACACTTTGGTGTCGCATCTGTACATATGAAAATTTCTCGATTGAAAGTTTTTCACTCAGAAAACAGCAACGAATTACAATTGGAAGAAGCTGGAAAAGCTGTCTGAATCAAATTGGAGGAAGAGGAAAAGAAATGTCAAGACGAGAGAGCAGTGGTTGACAAAATTAGCAAGAATTAAGTGGAGTTGCCAGTGGTGACATGTGGCAAGCAATTCACTGCAGGCCAGAGGATGAGAAGGTGTTGCGTCTTGGCTGAAGAGTTGTGAGTTGATCAGTTCATGAGTCTCACATTTACAAAACGATGGTCACAAAGCATGAATTATTTGTCCAAGTGATGTTGAATAGTATGCTCCAGGTCTCACCTTAACTTCTGGGCTGCCTCTACACTTTGACAATGTGACAGCAGAGTTGTGCTAGACAGGTCAAAGTATTTCAACACCAAACAATTCTGGATGCTTAAAAGTACTTCATAGTTCCAATTATTAAGAATATTCTAATTCTGATGGGAAGTGAGCACTATCTCTCTCTGGCCGGGTGTCAGGGGAGAGGGTAGGCTTAACTACAATTCCTTTCAATCTCATTATTTTTTTATGAACCCCGGTGATGCTCAATGCGAGGGCATCCCAAATCCCAGAAGGGAAACTTAGAACTTTAGTTCTTAACTATTTATTTTTGAGATTTGGAAAAATAAAATTGGAGAAAAGAGTTAAAACCCGATGAGGAAAGGGGTCAGTCTTGTAAATTATTCAAATAACAAAACATAATTAAACTTTAAAACACACAAAAAGGCAACAATAAAGAATAACTTTTACAATTAAATAATAGTTACCTGGACAGTATAAATGAATTACCCTGAAATAAGTCCACTGAGGCATAAATACCTTTACCAGAATCCCTTTTATTAACAAAACCAACAGCAGTATGATCATGTACATTCAGCTTGCTATCTACACTGGGAGTGCAGAGGATCTGACTCTCCCTGTTACATACAAAGAAGAGGTTCCCTGATTGGCCTACTAATCAGGGAGCTCATATTCTAATTGGCCAATCTCAAAGGCCTGGTCTAAGTCATTACATACCCCCAGTCTAATCTATCTATTTTCCTAAACTCAGAGGATACAGGTTCCCCAAACAACATCCCATAGGTTTTAACACTATGAGCCAAGTCTGGCAAATAATTACCACACATGACCTGTAGATTTTCTTTTGAGAACCTATCTTCTAGTTTAGAGTAGAACATATATCGTCTGACACAGATAGACTTCTGAAGCCTTATTTTTTGCTTGATTTCTCTGCCTGAGCTCTGCTTTGCAACTGGGTACAGCTATAACTTCGGTCCCTAAACATAGTCTCCACCTTGCATAACAAAGTACCAGCTTCACCCTGCTGCAAGGCTAATCTCCATCTCACGATTCCCCAGTGCAGCTAAAAAAAACCCTATCAGATTTTTTTTTAGACAATTCTTTACTTTTCATTTCAATCTACTTTCTTAATAATGTCATAATAATGAAAGAAAAATACTGAATTACAACCATAAATATTGAACTGTGAATAAGACCTGTGAGTTTTTTAATATGAACGTATCAGCCAAAGATGCCGAGGATGTAATGTGACGAACTGCCTGAATTGCTGGTGGATAATACTCTAAGCAAGACAATGGAACCACGCCATGTTTCTAGATAAGGATACTTCTAAAGCATATGGAAACCAATTACCATCTCTGGTGGAGACAATAGGAGATAATGGGAAATGAGTATCATCTCACCAATGAATATCCTGTGTGTAATATCCCAGATATATTTGTGGATATCACATTCCAGGAATATGCAAAGAGTCGGATAAACGTCAGCTGAAAAGTTTCCCCTGGAGGTTGTGTGTGCATGTGTGTGACCAAGCGCTGAAGGTGGCAGAGGGTGTGTGACCACAGAAACAAAAAGCCAGCCAGCAGCAGCACCCCTTTAACATTTCCAGGTATATATTTCTCTGATTGTGGAAGTAAACCAAGTTAGCAAAGACCACAGTTGAAAAGAAAATAGATAAGTTTCTTAGCTAAACTGCAGAACACTGGAATCTCAAAACTGACTATCGCCTCCTGAAATCAGCGCTGCTTGAATCACGAACAGCCGCAATGCTCAATCATCTACTCTTCACGGGTCAAGAATTGTTTTGAGGCACTGCTGCCTCACAGCGCTGAGGACCTGGGTTCGATCCCCGCCCAGGTCACTATCCGCATGGAATTTGCACATTCTCCCCGTGTCTGTGTGGATCTCATCCCTCAACCCAAAAGATGTGCATGGTAGGTGGATTGGCCACGCTAATTTGGCCCTTAATTGGATTTTTGTTTTCAAGAATTGTTTTGTATACCGTTTCTTACTTACCTTGGACTCAGTTATCATTTCTAATCTGTATGAATGTACATGCATGCGTTTTACCATTTTCTGCAAACTCACTTTGTCTTTAACTCAAAAAAGCCTGGTTAAATTGGCTCCTTTTAAAACATTAATATTGGGTCTGGAAAAAGGGATCTGAGAAAGCAGGGATCCTTTAAATTAATCTTCTTGCCACCAAACAGAGGGGGTTGAATAAGTAAAGGGAGCCAGCTCATCCTTCTTCTATACAGCATAATAATTTGGAGCATCTCAGCCCGACGTTAATAAATTGGGGTGCGTATTTAGGATTTAAATAAATTGTGGGTTCGTGCTGAGGTACTTCCCAAGGAGGGGACGGTGGGTAACAAATTGAGGGATCTCCATCTGGGTTAACAAATTTGGGGATCTTCACCTGAGGACTGGTGAGGACATATAGCCTATCAACACTCACTGCCCTGGCTTAACCAAGAGCAATGGCTGAAAACTGTTTGTGTGTTGGGAATGATACTTCCACTTTAACCATTCGCAGGAGAAGGTGAGGAGATCTTTGAGAGGGACAAATTGGGCGGAGTGAAATATCAATAAATAAAAATATAACTAAGGATTTAACTTTTCAAACTTAAATATTGTAAAAATGAACCTTAAATTTAATGCTGAGATCAGGCGTACCAAGTTCAAATAGATCTTGCTGGTCCGGTAAAGTTTCCATCCCACCAACAGTGATTCCTGCAATGGGTGGGACTGATTTAACTGATGTTGCCTGATCTGCTAAGTGTTTCCAGCATTTTCGGTTTTTATTTCAAACCTCCAGCATCCACAATATTTTGCCTTTCTGTTAGTATTTAATTCATTATTAACTCTTTTCCAGGAATGCCCACCTTGAAGATATTCTACAGTCCAACGGAATCTCTGTCTGTCTCTTTATTTATCATCACTGCTTTTTGTTTCCCATCTTTCCCGGGTATCAAACAATACTTGCCTTAACACCCACAACCTCAGCAATTGTCTCAGGCAACAAATTATTCCCCGTGGTTTTCAACTGAATTTGTTTCTAGGCGATGGGAGGTGCGCCATTCACTGGAGGTGGGATTCTCTGTTCCCACCGCTGTCAGTGAGAATGTCCATTGAAGCCACCCCACACCACCAGGAAATCCACAGATGGGGGTGTGCTGCCGGTGGAAACAGAGAATTCCGCCACCAACAAATGACTGGAGAAATTCAGCCACTGTTTTTGCCACGTGCTAAAATTCACATGAAATGAAAATCGCTTATTGTCACAAGTAGGCTTCAAATGAAGTTACTGTGAAAAGCCGCTAGTGACCACATTCCGGCGCCTGTTCAGGGAGGCTTGTACGGGAATTGAACCGTGCTGCAGGCCTGCCTTGATCTGCTTTCAAAGCCAGTGATATAGCCCTGTGCTAAACCAGCCCCTCATATGCTCTCAATCTTTCTTTTCAGAAGCACTTACTTATTCTATCTGAAGGTGAGACGAAGAAGACTCAAAATGGACTCAAAACGTTGGCTGGAATACTCTCATGCCCCTGTTGGTAGGTTCAATGGCAGACTGAGGTAATGGGGGGGGGGGGGGGGGGGGGGGGGTTCAGCGGGAGGCCCAAAACCCAGTTTCACACTGAATTAATTTATAGCAGGATCTTCTAATCGTGCCCGCCATGGAGGATCAGGAATCCTGCTGATCTGATCCCACTAATGGGATGCAAATCAAGACCCGACAAGAATCTTCCACCACCCCCCCACACCCGATTCTCCGTGACACTAGCAGGAGAACACGCCTGGACAAACGTGGCATGCAAATGTCGGGACTTACCTTTTGGGCCTTGCTCACACCACAGACGTCAGAGGATGCTGGAAACCTGCAGCAATTGGACCCTGGAAAGATATGTGCATCGCATGGTAGGTGGGCCTTCATACATACTGCGCCACTGAGAAGCAGCTCTCGGAAGATAGGAGATCTTCACACAGCAGCTTCAGAATCACTACTCTCCGACCTGCTTCAAAAACTCAGGGTCTTCACCATGGGCTGTAAGGATGTGTTGTATGGGTCGGGGTATGTTTAGCTGTGAGTGGAAGAAGGAGAATGGCAGAGGAAGCCAGGAGGGGAAATGAAAGTGTCAGGTGGGAATGAATAAGGGCTGGGGGAGGGAGTTCAGACAGGGGAAGGAAAGAGTAATGGTGGGATTTCAAAGGGGAGATAGACAAAAGGGGGCGGTTAGGCAGCAGCAGGGAGTAATTGGAGGGTGGAGGGTCCAGATGAACATATAAGTGAGGAGTTTGTGGAGTTAATGTCTGCCTCCTGGAGAGTGAATTTATGGGACCGTAGTGTAGAATGGTGAGTGTGAGAGGGGGCAGGAGGAGCCAGTAAGATGAAAGTGAGGATGTGGTGATGTCAATAGAAGCGACGGCGAGGGTGGTTGGTGGGTCACAGATGTAAGTATAGATACGGGATATGGGAAGTATAGATACGGGATATGGGAAGCAAGAGGTCAGAGTGGTCAATGTGGAAACGCTGGAGGCCAACTTGTGGCCTGCCACCAAGGAGACAACAATGGTCTCCAGCTCCTACTAATCCCCCCCATGTCATCTAAAGAGCAACGGGCAGAACAGGGTGCCACCGCGACGCCTGTGACATTGGTAAGTCGGCCGGGCACTCTGGCTCCAGAGGACGTCTGCCAAGGGAATCAAAGGCCACAGGGCATAGAAAGCAGCAGGCTGCCTCCACCTCTGATATGTTCCCTGGCGACACACCTAGATGTAGTAGTGAACCACAAAAGATCAAGAGGAATGAGGGTCACTGAGTGGGCACTGGGGATTTCTCTATTTGTAGCCGGGGGAATGGAAATGTAAAATGTTCACTATTAAAACACGTAACACCTGATACATGCAAAGCCTCTGTCACGTTAATCTTCACAGTGGGACAACTGCATTCCCACCCTTTGTTGCCCTCCCTCCCCCCCCCCCCCCCCCCCTCCCCCCCCCCCCCCCCTCCCCGCCCCTCCACCGATCGCCGGACGCAGTTGTCCAAGATCAAAAACCTCCAATGCAAACCCCGTTCAGAGGATGGGTGCGAGTGCGCTGTCAGCAAAAGAATAGGAGTCAGACTTTTGCAGAACCTGAACAACACTAGAGCTTTCCTCACAGCGAGTTATCATCACTCTCCTGCCTTGTAAAGAGACCCGCTGACATTGGAATAGGGGGAAGGGGTGAACCTTTGGGCTGTAGATTGTGAAATGCCACACAGGTCCCCGCTCGAGCCCCGGAATGAACCGGCAGCATAAAGGGTGAGGGAAACGGTGACCTTCATGTCAACCAGGAGCAGGTGTCCTCTTACTCCACAGAGTGCCAGGTTCATGAAGATGCGGCACAGGCTCCACACAATCACCCTCCTGAGATGGAGTCTTCTGTGGCACTTGCTGTTTGCCATCTCATTGAATGACCAAAATGCTTGGAAACAATGGGCCGTCGCTGGTCTCCTCTTCTAGGTCCCTCCTCAGCCGGGTCTTCATGGTGTGAGATGGCAGCCTGCACATGGGATGCCACCTCCCGCCTGATTCATTGCTGCTGCCTTCTCCGGCGACTGACTGGCTTACCTGCCGCGAGCACTACAATGGTAACTTCTGCGGTATCAATTCCAGCAACAATTTTGGTACCTGTATGGGATTGGAGAAGGACATAGTCTGACAATCAGTTAGGGCCTCCAAACCCACAAGCCTCCGCTCACCTCAGGTGTCCTGTCTTCTCTCAGAGTGCCATCCACTAAGCATGCTGACATGCCGTGCTCTGCACACACACCCCCCTCCCCCGGGCCACATTAAGAGCCCATAGACCTCAGACCACAGACCTCTGTTGGGAACATTAAGAGGACCGTGCTCATGTGCCCTCCCCTGATCCTTTGGTCGCGAGGATATCCCAGTGTTGAGGGCCCGCTCATCAGTGTTTGATTGTTGGCAACTGCCACTGTGGTGCTGACACTCCGAGAGATCAGGCACACTGATCAGGCATCAAAGTGTGTTTGGTATGCAGTGTACTAAACATCCGCTGAGACATGACATGTATGCCCTTGAGGAAGCACTTGAGAGTTAAGAATATTTTGTTTATTAAATAGTCAACAGCAATAAAGATTTGAAAATGAACGACATAACATTTCACATAGTACACTAACCATTAACCACAAAGACATGGCACCATTCCATATTGGAACCGATACAAAGCTATATCAGCTCATTTTCCCAAAGAAAAACAAACATACAGCATCACCCCTTGCAGGTTCCTCAACAGAATAATAAGCCTGAGAATACATTATCATGTCCAGAACTTTGTTGTAGGAATGATCTGTCCATCAATGTGTGACTTGTTCCACATATCAGTGACACTCTCTGTCCAGTTGTGCAGACCCTCCCACACGGACCAATCTCACCGGAACCAAATCCTGGCATCCACATATTCCACTGGTTTTCAAGGTGCAGTTGAACATCTTGACTTCCAGTGTGTTTAACCCGCAGTGAAATGCCAGTTACCTGCAGCACTCTCCACACCAGCAACAAAAACATCAGCAATCTGCAAAAGCATTTCTTCAACAGCATTAGCAGGTGGCCCATTTGGATCAAAGTCCGTTCCAGGTCCTGTAGCATTTTCTTGGTTCAAACCGGATTGCCTCTTGGACTCAGCCGTCCCCCTGAGCCCAAATATTCCAGGGCCCAGATATCTTAGAAAAAATTGTCCTTCTTTCCAGCTACAGAAAAGGAAGGAAACAACAACAGCAGCCTCCAGGCATTTGCAGCCACCAGCAAGAGCAAGCAGCAAGCACAACTTGCAGCTGTGAAGTGCTCTCACAACTAACAAGGCCAATTCTTAATTTGAAATAGTCTTCAGCTGTGAAACTGGAGGTTGGTCACAGTCAAAGTGAGTGAAATTGACTTTCATGAGAGAAGCTGCAGCAGGACTCTGTCCTGGAAGTGTTTGGTAGGACAGATAGTCTGCAGGAGTGGTTGTCCATTATGATCCTCCACAATATTTAAAGATGGCTTAAAGGCCTCACAGACACAAAGCCCCTCATCCCTCCAGCCCAGGGGTGACCCCCAACCTAGAACGTTTCAGACCCCTGACCAAGTCCAATCCCCCTGAGGGTTTGAACAGAACACCTCTAATTCATTCCGCACAAAGAACTGCCTTATCATTTCAGCCTGCTGTTGCACAAATACTGATTTCTTCTTATTCAACTATGTGTTCTCTTCCTTGTCCAGTCTCTTCCCACCGTCATCCATCAACCTTCAGATGTCCTCTGTCACTTCAACAATTTCCACTTCCCTGGCCCCAACCATTAATTTTTCACCATGGATGTCAAATCTATCTACACCACCATTCCCTCATCAGGATGGTATATGGGGCCTCTATTTGTCCCTTGAACGGAGGCTCAATTAGTCCCCATTCATTACTATCCGCCTCCTTCTGGCTGAACCTGTTCTCACATTGAACAAATTATTCTTTGACTCCACTCAATTCTTCCAAATAAAAGTTGTTACTTTGGGAACCCAGATAGGTCCCAGCTATGGTTGGCTTCTTGGGGGGTATGTAGAACATTCTTCATTCCATTCCTACTCAGGTCTTCTCCCTTGTTTTCTTTTCCCTATGTTGATGACTGTAGCAGTGCCACATTTTGTTCTTACCCAGAACTGGAAAGCATCGTCAACTTTGCTTTCAATTTCTACCCCTCCCTCACTTTTCACAGTCCATTTGATTTTCCACCCTTTACCCAGCTTCCCAGCATGCCTGGGCCACCATAAAATCCCAGCCGGTAACCCTGTCCCTCTCCCCACAAACACTACCTGACCCTCTGAGTATTTCCAGCACTCTTTGGTTCTATTTAAATAGTGTTTGTGTTTTCCTAACCCCACGCTCATGTTCTATCTGTGTGGAAACACATCCTGCTTCCCCAAATCCAGTGAACTCCAATGTTGGTTAACATGGTCTCAACGTGCACAGATGCTGTTAGAGTTTAACCAAGTCAAACTGTGCTGCCCATCGATGTACAGTATCAGTAAGCGTCCTTCTGCTGTTCCAGCCAAGGCAACACTACCTGCTACAGCATTACTTAGAGTGTTTTTTGGTATAAAACAGGAAGAATATAAGTCACCAATAACTATGCATATAGCAGTCCCAGGAGTTCCTCACAGGCAGTTTAATGAAGCAGAACAAGTGGCCAGAAAAGATGTGAGTGCATTATCATAATTCTGCTGAATAAAGCATGGACACACACACTCTATCCCATTAAATGGTGGATGCACAAGACAGAGACTGGAGCCGTTACTTGTCTTTCTGCATCCCAATAACATCAGCTCTCAGCCCCAGATACGTGTTCACATGTCTTGAGGGAATGCCTTTGAGCAACTGTCACCCTAACGCCAAGGGATGCTTCATCGGATACACAATCCACATCTGCCTTCGTGAAAGAATATTAATGAAGAGCTGGCGATGTTCAAGCCTCATTGGTGTTCAATCCATGTGCCAGGTTCATTCACTACCAGCATCTTAATTCATGTCCTCAGTCACAGGGAATTTCTAAAAGAGTCACATTCTTCATGAAGGTGATTCCTTCTCAGGATATTCAATAAAAGGCCGTCCAGAATACCCATTCCCAAACCAGATGACCATTTTCTTTTCATTAAATACCCACTTTACGCCTTGGAATCAGGCACACAAATTGGAGGATACTACTCAGAAATACACCACGAGTTCTGAGTCACAAAAACGTACTGAACTATTCACTAAAGGTCAGAGATCAGATTCTCCACAGATGCTCCTGGCTTGTTGACTGTTTCCAACATTCTTTGTTTTTCATATCTGAAGTATTCACTGTTGTGCTAAAGAAATGCATTTCTAAGGATGGTATTTATTGCTCGCCATTGGTTATTATGAAGGGTGATTTATATTATTGAGATTGCTTGGTACCAGCGCATGAAAAAAAGTAGAAAATGTATTCTTCTTAGCACTGAGGTTACTACTTATAATAATATTTGCCCAACCAAATCTACATTTCCAAATTCCATGATGTATTTCGAATTGTGCATCTGCCTCTGGTAATAACAACTATGCTGTAACAAAGCATACATTCAAGAAAAGCATATGAGCCAAATTTTAGATGAATTAAATGACATGACTTTACCCTCACATTATTAACGCTGTTTGAAAAGCTTGACAGTAAGTGCCAACTAATGATTTATAAGAAAAATAGTCAGTACCGTGAAATATCTGATTATGATAAAGGAAAAAGAAACCAAACTGAAAGAAATTCATTCATTTTACCGGAACGGAGCGTCTTCATAATCTAGCAGTGAGATTAAATCAGATCAAGTTCATTTGGGATGATTGTGTTTAATGGAACATTTTGGATGAAATAAGATACCACTCATGATGAACATTATTCCAATTTGCAAACTGAACTGTATGTCCCAGCGCAATGCCATCTTATTATTTGTAATACCTGCTGAACTTTCATCGCCAACTGCTCCTGCAATGTGAATTACACAAATAACTGAGTTATGTTAACCAGGCAGTGGGGTTAATTTTCAGCTTCATCAGCTGCACCGGCACTGACAATGTTTTAAAGTTACTTCACTGGCCACCAAACACTTTGGAATATCCTGAGGTGGTGAAAGGTGCTATAGGAATGCAGGCCTTTCTTTTTTAAGCCCATGGAATTAACTTCTCTGGTATTGAGAGAATTGTCAGTGATATACATTTTGGCAGAAACTGCATTATATTAGGACACATTTCGTGGGAAGTAGGCATCGCTGGCAAGAGCAAAATTTCTTCCCGATCCCTAATTGTGCTTGAACCGAATGGCGTGCTTGGCCATTTCAGAGGACAATCAAGAGTCATTGGGTCTGGAGCCATATGTAGACTAGACTGGGGAAGGATGGCAGATTTCCTTCCCTAAAGGACATTGGTGAACCAGCTGGGTTTTTAACAACAATAAACATTCCTGAGACCAACTCTATATTCCAGATTTCTTAATCAATTTTAAAACTCACCAGCTGCCGTGGAGCTGTAGCCCGGTGTTCACAGATCATTAGTTTAGCCTCTGGATTAGCAGTCCAGCAACATTACCACTGCGCCACTGTCCCTCCCAAATTTTGCAGTAGGATGGCAGTGACATGAATATTAAAACATTTGTGTTGAGTTCACATCAGAGGCCCAGTTGGTGGGCGGACAGTGTGCCTGGAACTGTATGCCACTTCTGCTCTCTTGCACTTTCCAGTTTCTCAAAGGACTGTGATGAAAATTTAAAGTGCCAGATGGAATGCAAGAGAAATTCCTGTCATTCTGTGATGTGGGGGGGAAGCTGTTTAGTGACGAAACCTGCCATCACTGACAATGCAGCAGGTATAGGTGAGCTATCAGAGTTTCCTGGTCAGACAGTGAGACTCTCCACCATGGCTACAACCGCTCTGTCCAAATACATTCCATTACCAGAAGACTTGAGAGCCCAAAGTGGCATGGGTATTTTTCAAAATTACATTTCAGTAGCAAATATCTCTCATTATATTGCTTTCACTTTATTCACATGAGCATCATTGTTATTTGTTGAGACTAGCTTACTCAGAAAGCTAAATGCACTGGCACACCTCAAGATAGACACTTATTAATTGTTGGAGAGGAGCTGGGAACATTTATTCTCTTGTGGAAAAATGTGTTTTTTTTGTTCATTTTTTTATTGAATGCTCATATTAGTGTCCAGAGTTGTACTCGCCACTCTTTGGGATGTGGCTGAACCTGGAGGCTGAGCTGGTTCTCCCTTTCTGCACTAAAAAGGAGAATATTCAACATCACTCTCAGTAGAGGTCACTGAAACGTTGTAGGTGAACTCAAAGCCCTGTAACAACTGTGCAAGTCTATGCCGTGAGATGGACGCAAATTTCAACAGAACTGGCACTGACCTTTAGGCCCCTCATTTTCTTACTTAGACTGATTATGCCTACTGCCCCCACACCGCCCCCACCCGTTCCAGGCCGCTTCCCACACATGACACCCGGTCCTTCTCATTTCACTCCTACATGCCCCCATTCCAATCCTCTGCCCTCGGTTGGACCCCTCTTCCACTCCTCCAGACTCCCTGATTCCATACTCCATTCTCCCAGCTCCCCTAACTCACACTTGCTTGTTCCGAACCTCCATGCAAGCTGCCGTTCTCCTGCTTCCCTCCCGCTTGGTTAAATAAGGAAAACCACTGACCTTACACACAACTGCACTCAGCTGACTGGTACATACCATCCTGAAACAAACCGGGTGCGACAAGATTCTCACGCACTGCTGGCTTAATCTTGAAGGGAGGGCATGATTAACAGAAGATTTTACTTAATGAGTATTCATGGATGCAAACGTATTACAAATATGTATCTGCCAAAGGCCGGCAGAAGGCTCGACATGCTGGAAACACAGCACTGGCTTTATCGCTCCACCTCATCCCGCCATCAGGAAATCGAGATTGTGCATCTCCCCAACGACACTTTTCCTGTCAGCTTCAGAAAATGACACCCACCCATGTGAGTTTTGACCAGAAAATGATTTGGCCATTCAGTGCTCCTCCTGAATAACCAATGCAAATTGGGCTCCTGCATTGGCCTCGGGATCTACATGCTATTTTAGTTGCTATTTGCATCGGTATCAGCAGTACTACAACATTCCCACAATCCATTGATGGTACACGTTGGGAAGAAACCATATATAGTGATTTTTAAAGGGAGGTCCAGCTGTAGGTCACTGTTTGTTAACTACACCATAGGACAACAGGGGAAGTTTTGCTGCAAAAGTCCATGGGAAATGGAGGAGGGAAGGTGGAGCTCAGATATGGGGCTGGATTCATTGTCGGCAGAATCCTCCACTTTGCTGGCAGCAGACTCATGCCCGCAGATTTCCCGATGGCGCGGGCGTGCCCACAATGGGAAACACCATTGGCCAGCTGCCGGGACGGAGGATCCAGCTGTTTTGTGTGGTGCAGCGGGATGGAGAATACCGCCCATGGCGTTTCAGGGCTGAACAGAGATGCAACCAGAGGCCTAGGAGCTCTGGTGAGGTCAATGAATTTTACTGAATTCATACTGTAAAATACAATTTAATCTTATTCAAATTTCCTGCTCACACCTTTCACATTCCTTATATGAACATACAAACAAGGAGTAGGAATAGACCATTCAGCTCGTTGAGCCTGTTCTGCAAATTAATAAGATCGTGGCTGATCAGGTGGTAAACTTCAGTCTGCATCCTATCTGCCCCCGATATCTATTATTCGCTTGCTTGCAAAGAACCTATCCACCATTGCCTTAAAATTGTTCAAAGATTGCTTCCATCAAACTCTCAGAAAGAGAGTTCCAAAGACTCCCAACCTTCTGAGTTAACAAATTTCACCTCATCTCCATTTTAAATAGGCATCCCTTATTTTTAAACAGTGACCCCTCGTTCTGGATTCTCCCCCAAGAGCAAACATCCTCTTCACATCCACCCTGTTAAGACCCCTCAGGAACTCGCATGTTTCAATCAAGTCACCTTACTCTTCTGAACCCCAGCGGATGCAAGCCTAGCCTGTCCAACATTTCCTCATAAGATCACCCACCTATTCCAGTTATTACTCTGGTGAATCTCCTCGGAACTGCTTCCAATGGATTTACATCCTTCCTTCAACACACAATACTCCAGACGTGATCTCACCAATGCTCTGTGTAACTGAAACATAACCTCCCTACTTTAGTATTTAATTTCCTTGACAATAAATGATAACATTCTATTAGCTTTCCTAATGACTTGCTGTACCTGCATACTAGCCTTTTATGACTCATGCACCTGGACACCCAGATCCTTCTGCACGCTAGAGCTCTACAATCTCTCACTGTTTAGATAATATGCTTTGCTTTTATTTTTCCCGCTAAAATGGAAAATTTCCCATTTTTTCACAACATACTCCATTGCCAGATCTTTATCTTCATCGATCTCTATATATTTTTGTAGCCTCCTTATGTCCTCTTCGCAACTTAATTTCCTACATATTTTTGCGCCGTCAACAAATTTGGCAGTGATCCCATCTATCCCTTCATCCAAATAATTTATATAAATTGTAAATACTTGTGGTTCCAGCTCAGATCCCTGTAGCACACCACTCGCCACCTGTTGCCAACCTGAAAAAGACCCATTTTTGCCTTCTCTCTGCTTCCTCCTCGCCAACCAATCGTCTCTCCATGTCAATATGTTATCCCTATAACATGAGCTTTTATTTACCGCAATAATCTTTGATGTGGCACTTTATACCTTCTGGAAATCTAATTACACTGGTTCCCATTTATCCCCAAAACAGGGGGCTGGATTCACCAAAAATGGGCCTGTGTCCCCACGCCAGCGTCAAGACGCTGCCGTTTCATTCTGGACTGTCCTTAGGAAAGTCCCAGAGTCCAGAGTGATTCTCCTACCTGTAGGGGGCTTGCAGGGCCCTGGAGTGCTTCTTGCTGCTCTGGCTGTGGATACGGGGCCTTGCACATCCGGTCGGGAGTCCGCACATGGGCACGGCGGCGGCCTGTCACGGCTGCCCCGTGCGACATGGTGGCATTGCACCACGGAACGGCACCAAAAATGTAGGCCCCGCTGAGATTGCGCGTGCTCGCGGATCGGTGCCGCCCGATCGCTTGCCTGGCCGTCCATGCTGGCTCCGCCCAGTAGGCGGAGTATAAATATGCGTGCTCTCCATACAGCAGCCATTTCGCTTCAGGAGTCCACACATCTCTGTGTAATAAAGCCTCGACTACATTCTACTCTCGTCTCGTTGTAATTGATAGTTCATCACTGTACACAGGCATATCACCACAGAGTGCGCCAACCCCCTTCTTCCCCCCCATCTCAGATGGACTTATATTAGCTGGAAGGGTTATGGTGGCTTATTCTGGGATGTCTGGCTGCAAATATTGAAATGTAGAAGAGAGGGCGGGATTTAACCGGAAAGAAATCTATGTCCAGTTTTGGATGCATTTAAAGCGTTTTTCTCAATTAGCTGCAGTGCCGAGAAACACTTTGCTATTCAACAGAACTTTGCCGTTTGTTTTGGCCTCAGGGAGTTTCTGTGCCGAGGTGACACAGAGTCATTTCCTTCTGGCAAGCCCAGCAGAAAAGCACCTCACAGATCGAGGTGCCATTTTGGAAGGCTACCAAGATCTTCCCCCCCTTTCCAGAACACCCCCCCCCCCCCCATTTTCAATACCTCCCCCCCACAAACATGGGGTGATCCCTGGGAACACATCCTCAGCTCCCCTTTACTTGGTAAGGCCCCAGTGCCCAAACACTGGCACTGCCAACGTGCCTGGGTGCTAGAGGGAGTTCCAGGATGCCACCCTGCCCTGTTCTCGACCACTTGGAGGTTTCTAATGGCCTTGGAGACCCCCACCAGGTGCCATTACAACTGGTCCACGTTTATGGAAGCCAGTACTAAATGGCAACCTGATGAGGTTTTACAGACGCAGCAGTTGGGTCTCAAGTGCCAGAAGAATCCCGCAAAGGCATATTAAAATGAACCTAATGGATCATTTAAATATGAAG
Source organism: Scyliorhinus canicula (assembly GCF_902713615.1). Classification (NCBI taxonomy): domain Eukaryota; kingdom Metazoa; phylum Chordata; class Chondrichthyes; order Carcharhiniformes; family Scyliorhinidae; genus Scyliorhinus; species Scyliorhinus canicula. The sequence continues at coordinate 161,179,993 of NC_052149.1, forward strand.
GTCTGGATCACGCCCAGTGAGGGCGAGATCCAGGTTGCGACGACTTGTGAGACTCAGTTAAATCTCACAAGGCGTTTTGAGCATCGCAAATCTCGTGAGAGGCCTCTCGCAAGTTTCAACGGCCTCTTCCCGACACTAAGTCGGGCGCGACAGGGCCGTTAAATTGCTCCGAGAGATTTTGTTCCAGCTGGCTGCTGGTGGTAGTAGGCTGATTCCATGTGGTTTGATTGGTTAGTGCTGGCTGACGTATCTGGCTGTGGAAATATGGCTTCTGGTGTCTGGTAGCTAATTAATGGTGGTAGCTGACTGCAGGTTGGCTGGCTGATTTCTGGGAACTGACTGTTCATGGAACGAGTTAATGATGCCTAGTTGTCTTCTGGTGATTGGTGGCTGGTTTTCGATCACTAGCTAACTTCTGATGACTTGCTGACGACCTGTGGTGACTACCTATGGTGACTGATTAGCTGCAAGCTGGTAGAATAATGTCAGACTTACTCTCAGGTTTATTGGCCTTTATGCTCTGTATAGTACAACTACTTTCTAAATAAACTCGCTGTTACTTCAGTGAATTTTATATTCTTAATTGTATCCTTAATTGGATGGTGTATTTACATGGATCATAAAGTAGCATGCACACCATTAAATATTTATACATATATATAAAATCTGCACTATAAACACTGGGAAACCCACTTTTGAAATTGCCTATGCAGTGATGCTTGTACCACTGTAAGCTTGTATCGATAAAATAGCTTCCTATTTGGCAGTAAAACTCAATACGTGAACCAACATGGGCTTTGCAGCTTTTCATATTCCGGATATCAACATGAACAGTATCAAAAAGGCTGGCCTTGGAGAACATACTCCAATTATTTTTCACCCATTAACACTTAAACCCATCAATAGTCAGCAGTTTTGCATGAATTTGCTGTTGCACAGAATTCTTATACATCGGAAGTATCTTTCTATCTGTTATCTAGAGTACCATGAGAAAAAAAGTCATTGAGAACAGTTAATGTGGTTTCTGTAAGTGATTAATAATTTTTTGAAATTTTTACTCCTCTAAACCATTGAACTGGTGCCTCATTATAATTTTGCTTTTGAAACGTCATCATACCCAGCAGCAGTTTTTATACCCCTTCAATACAGAGAATTCTCTGTTCCCGCCGGCAGCGCATCCCCGCCTGTCGGTTTCCTGACGATGTGGGGTGACTTCAATGGAAAAACCAACTGATAAGAGGCTGGAGTAGAGAATCCCACTACCAGCAAATGGCGCCCCTCCAAGATGCAAGTGTGGAAGGCAACAGGTTGCCTCCAACTCTGATGTACATCCTGGGGAGCAGTAGACCATGAAAGACCCGAAGAGTGAGGAACACTGAGTGGAAGCTGGTGAGGTCACTATCTGAGAGGCATGCCAGAAAATGGAAATGGCTACTCACCTCATTACTTCTCCTCTGAAGCCATTGTGCCAGCTTCACGTTTTTAAAAAGGAGTACTACACTATACCCGTGCATTTTCTCGCTGCGGAGTCAGATAATTACCAAGAGGCTGCTGCATTCGGCTCACTTTCACTAATAAGATTGAAATTAATGCAAATGAAGATGAATGATATTCTCGCTATATTTGGGTGAGATCTGGAACTCGTCATCGGGAGCGGGCTGGGTAAATTGCAAACTGGTTTGCGCCCGACGCAAATCTCGATTTTGGTCTTTCCCGCTATCCACCAGGCATGACCCGATCTGTGCTGAGCGCAAGGCAGTGATTAAATCACGCCCAAACTGAAATAAAACTCTTCCTGTGGTCTCTTGGAGCACAATCGTGACTTAATCACAGTTTTCATTTTGAATTAAGTGCTAGCCATGACTGGATAAAACTAAAGTAATTTCTTAAATATAGAAACAGGTTAGAAGTCAAACTATTTGATTTGTCAGAATCACATTTAAGAAGGTGTAGCTCGGATATTTAGCAGGCTACATTTTGCATTTATCTGAGAAAGGGTAAAATCAATCAAAACTTGACAAAAATTCCAGTTCTTCATCATATAAAACATCTTAGAACTGTCGAACAATGATGACCACCTCAGCTATGCCTGAGAACTCAGTAAAGGCATGGAAAGTGTGAAGAATACACTGAGCTGAGAATCAGACCATAAGACCTAAGACCATAAGACATAGGAGCAGAATTACGCCATTCAGCCCATTGAATCTGCTCTGCCATTCAATCATAGCTGATATCTTTCTCATCCCCATTCACCTGCCTTCTCCCCATAACCCCTGAACCCCTATTAATCAGGAACCTATCTATCTCTGTCTTAAAGACACTCAGTGATTTGACCTCCACAATCTTTTGTGGCAACGATTTCCACAGATTCACCACCCTCTGACTGAAGAAATTCCTTCTGATCTCAGTTTTAAAGGATCGGCCCTTCAGTCTGAGGCTGTGCCCTCGGGTTCTAGTTTTTCCTACTGGTGGAAACATCATCTCCACGTCCACACTATCTAGGCCTCTCGGTATCCTGTAATTTTCAATAAGATCCCCCTTTATCCTTCTAAACTCCAACAGACACCTCATATTGCAAGCTCTTTGTTTCAGGGATCATTCTTGTGAACCTCCTCTGGACTGTTTCCAAGGCCAAAACATCCTTTCTTAGATATGGGGCCCAAAACTGTTCCCAATACTCCAAATGGGATCTGACCAGAACCTTCTCAAAGTCCTTCTAGAAATCTAAATAGATCATGTCCACTGGTTCTCCTTTGTCTAGCTTCATTGATACCTTCTCAAATAATTCTAACAGTGTTGTCAGACATGACCTCTCCTTGACGAAGCTGTGCAGACTCAATTTTATCCTGCCCTTCCAAGTACTCTGTAATCACATCTTTAATAATGGACTCTAAAATCTTACCAATGACTGAAGTCAGGCTAACCGGCCTATAATTTCCCTTCATCTGCCTTCCTCCCTTCTTAAACAGGGGTGTTACATTAGCCATTTTCCAGTCCTCTGGCACCCTCCTTGCCTCCAGTGATTCTTGAAAGATCACCACCAATGCCTCCACAATCTCCTCAGCTATTCCCTGGGGTGTAATCCATCTGGTACATGTGATTTATCGACCTTCAGACCTTACAGTTTCCCCAGAACCTTCTACTTACTGATGGCCATTACACTCACCTCTGCTCCTGATTTTCGTGAAGTTTTGGTATCCACTGGTGTCTGGTATTCACGGTATCCACCGTGAAGACTGATTCAGTTCCTCTGCCATTTTTTTGTTTTCTATTTCTACTTCTCGAGCCTCATTTTCCAGTAGTCCAATGTCCATTCTTTCCTCTCTCTAACCTTTTATATATTGAAAAAAACTCTTCCTATCTTCTTTTATATTACGAGCTAGCTTGCACTCATATTTCATCTTCTCTCCTCTTTTTGCTTTTTTAGTTGTCCTCTGCTCGCTTAAAAAGGCTTTCCAATCCTCTGGCTTCCCACTGATCCTCACCGCCTTGTATGCTTTTTCTTTTGCTTTTATGCTGTCCTTGACTTCCTTCATCAACCATGGATGCTCGTCCTCCTCTTAGCATGTTTCCTCCTCCTTGGGATGTATTTCTGTTGTGTCTCCTGAATAATTCCTGCCATAGCTGATCCACTGTCTTCCCTGCAAGGCTCCACTTCCAATCAACTCTGGCCAGTTCTTCCCTCATGCTTTTGTAGTTAACTTTATTCAATTGTATTACCATTACATCTGATTGCAGCTTCTCCCTCTCGAACTGCAGGGTAAATTCTATCATATTGTGGTTACTGCCCCCTAAGGGTTCCTTCACCTTAAGTTCCCTAATCAAGTCTGCCTCATTACACATCACCAATTCCAGAATTGCTTGTTCCCTAGTGGGCTCTGTCACAAGCTGCTCTAAAAAACCATCTTTTAGAGTCTCATGGCTTCAGGTCAAACATGGGCAAGGAAACCTCCTTCTGATTATAATGTACCGTCACTCCCTGAGTTGATGAATCAGTACTGTGCAATGTTGAACACCACTTGGAGGGAGCACTAAAAGTGGCAAGGACACAGAATGTACTCTCGGTGCTGGGCTTTAATGTCCATCACTCAGAGTCACTCGGTAGCACCACCACAGACCAAGCTGACTGGGCCGGAAAAGACATAGCTGTTAGACTGGGTCCACATCAAGTGTTGAGGGAAGCAACAGGAGAGAAAAACATATTTGACCTGTTGTCACCGACTTGCTTGCTGTAGATGTATCAGTAGGAGTGACTGTCATACAGTCCTTCTGGAGGCAAAATCCCGTCTTCACATTGAGGATACCCTCCATCATGTTGTGTGGCACTACCATTGTGCCAAATGGGTTAGATTCAGAACAGATCTAGCAACTCAAGGCTGGGCATCCATGAGGCGCTGTAGGCCATCAGCAGCAGCAGAATCTGTAACCTCATGACTTGCATACCTCGCAATCTACCATTACCATCAAGCCAGGGGATCAGCCCCTGACATTCAAAGGCATTACCATCGCTGACTACCCCACTATTAATATTGCGGGGGTTACCATTGACCAGTAACTCAATTGAACTAGCCATATTAATACTGTGGCTACAAGAGCAGGTCAGACGCTAGGAACTCTGTGGCAAGTAACTCACCTCCTGATGCCCCAAAGCCTGTCCACCATCCACAAGGTACATGTCAGCACTGTTGCGGAATACTCTCCACTTGCCTGGATGAGTGCAGCTCCAAAAACACTGATGAACTTGACACCATCCAGGACAAAGCAGCCGACTTGATTGATGGCCCTTTCACAAACATTCAATTCCTGAATCACCGACAAACAGTGGCAGCCATGTATACCATCTACAAGATGTACTGCAGGAATTCAACAAAGCTCCTTCCAAATCCATGACCACTGCTATCTAGAAGGACAATGGCAGCAGATACCTGGAAACACCACCATTTGAAAGTTTCCCCTCCAAATTACTCATCATCCTGACTTGGAAATATATGACCACTCCTTCACTGTTGCTGGGTCAAAGTAAGAACAGAAGAACTAAGAACAGGAGTCAGCAATTCAGCCCCTTGAGCCTCCTCCACCACTCAATACAATCTTGGCTGATCTTATCTCGGCCTCAACTCCACTTTCCTACCCATTCCCCATACCCCTTCATCCCTCTACTAATTAGAAACCTATCTCTTCCAATTTATTTAGTGCATCCACTGCACTCTGTAGTTGAGAATTCTACAGGTTCATGACCCTTTCAGTGAAGATATTCCTCCTCATTTCTGTTTTAAACATGTCAGCCCTTAGCCTCTCATTCTAGAATGTTCAGTAAGAAGTCTTACAACACCAGGTTAAAGTCCAACAGGTTTGTTTCAAACACTAGCTTTTGGAGAACTGCTCCTTCCTCAGGCGAAGGAGCAGTGCTCCGAAAGCTGGTGTTTGAAACAAACTTGTTGGACTTTAACATGGTGTTGTAAGGCTTCTTACTGTGATCACCTCAGTCTAATGGCGGCATCTCCACATCTAGAATGTCCAACAAGGGGAAGCACCCACTCTACATCTACCCTGTCAATCCCCTTTCACATCTTATACACCTCAATTAGATCTCCTCTCACTCATCTAAACATCAGTGAGTATAAGCCTAAAATGCTTAATCTCTCTTCATACAATAAGTCCTTCGTCCTTGGAATCAATCTGGTGGACATTCTCTGAACTGCCTTTAATGCATTTACACCCTTCCTCAAGTAAGGGAATCAAAACTGTGCATTACTCCTGATGTAGTCTTATCAATGCCCGATACAATTGCAATAGCACTTCCCTATTTATATATTGCATTCCATTGTCCCCCCCAGACTCATACAAGGATAGGATATGAAGCCTTTGTAGAATTCCATAATTAATAAAGATTAACAGATGATTCATTCAACTCAGCAGTATTTCTGCATCATCCCTCATTTCAGTTATAAAGGAAAGTGAAGTCATTTTAAGTTTTATGCTCTTTTTAATAAAGGAAAGTCCCCCTGGTGTCCTTCCAGGATGTCTACCTCTGTCCCTATGAGGGTGACCTCTGTTCCGTTAATGATTAAAACATTCCTCACTGTTATAACCCACAAGAGATTTACGGGGAGACGCAATTAGCCTCCTGTGAGCCTCGTTGAGTACGAGCTCCCCCGCTGAGGGGCAGGAAGCCTAAGGGACTCTAAAACCTGTAATATAAAGGTCAGCCAGGTTTGGAACCGACACCTCAGAACCGCCTGGGATCACAAATTATTCTACGTACCATTACTTCACAATTAAACTAGTTGCTCTTAACCACTCGCCCCTGACTCATCTGTGGTCACTAAACTGGAGACGAAAATAAAAGTGAAGCTACTATCAGACGGACAACCACCTCCTCTGCACCACAAGACTATGGTTGGAATTTATTTTTCCAAGATGCTGTTATTCGTAAGATTGAACGCATTTGATGCGGACATTGAAGATTGGACACAGCACGCATATGCAGCACTTTGTTTCGGGAAAATGCTATCACTGGTGAAGACTGCCAGATGGCAATTCTTTTAACTGCCTGTGGGGCCCACACTTATTGGATGATAAAAAGCTTGACTTATCCCGCAGCCCTAGGCACCAAGAACTGGAAACTTTGTACGAGCAGCATTAAAACCACAGGCTGTCAGTCATTGTGCAGAAATACTGTTTAAACATGGCAGAGAGAACCACAGGAGAGTCCATGACCGAGTTCCTGATATGATTGAGAAAACTAGCCGAGTTTTGTGAGTATGGTACTTCATTCTTGGAAGTGCTATGAGACAGACTGGTCTGTGGCGTTAATAATACGAAGACGAAGTTGGCAACTTGTAGTCTGACTGTTTGCAAAGCCTCCACCTGAACTGGCAACAAACTTTCCAGATGGGGACTGGAGGCCTCCACAATGTGCTGGGGAAGTACCTCGAGGCGTTCCAGCCAGGTTTAGGGAAAATTAAAGGAGCCACGGCAAAGATAAAGGTGCATCCAGATGCAGCCAAACTATTTTAGGGTCCACCCGGTTCCTTATGCTCCTAGTAGAAAAGGTTGATGCTGAATTAAACTAGCTAGAGCGCCTCGATTTTATCCGGTCGGTACGATTCATCAATTGGGCAGTATCAGTGGTTCCGGTGCTTAAACCAGACAGTGAGGCTCTGGGGCGACTACAAGCTGATGATAAGTAGGGCTTCCAGGTTGGATAGATACCCAATGCCTCGCATTGACAATTTATACACAAAGCTGGTTGGCGGTCATTCATTTACGAAATAAGATGTGGGCCATGGATATCTACAGGTCGAATTGTACCCCACATCATAGAATTATGTCACTACTATCAATACCTTTATGAGTGTATCAGGCTGCCCTTTGGTATGTCATCGGCTTGTGTAATTTTCCAGAAGGTCATGGAGAATATACTGCAAGGATTGCTGCGTGTGGCAGTTTATCTCGACGACGCCTTGGTCACTAGGACATCATAATAGGAACACCTAGCAATCTGAATGGGGTTGTCCACTGATTCTCGGAGACGGGCATTCGCCTACGAAGAGAAAAATGTGTTCCAAGCGAAGGAGGCAGTTTATCTTGGCTACTGTGAGAACCGGGGTGGGTTGCACCCCGTCGCAGAAAAAGTGAGGGCTATCCAACAAGCTCCTACACCCGAGAACATGACAGAACTGCCTTCCTCCCTAGGGTTAGTAAACTACTATGGAAAGTTCATCCCTGCTCTCAAAACTATGTTGGCCTCCCTACACCTCCTACTAAAAATAAATCAGGAGTGGGCATGGAGAGCAGAACAGGAGGAAGCATTTGCTAAAGTCAAGGAACAGTTGGCCTCATCAGGCTTGCTCATGCATTACGGCCCCGCCAAACCACTCATAGTCACATGTGACGCCTCGCCGTTCGACATTGGAACTGTTTTGTCCCATTGCATGGGCGATGGCAAAGAGCGGCAGATTGCGTTTGCCTCCAGATGTTGGTTGCGGTAGAGCGCAACTATGTACAGATTGAAAAAGAGGGGTTGGCCGTCGTATTTGCCGTAAAAAGCTTTCACCATACGTGTTTGGCCATCGGTTCACGGTCCTTACAAACCACAACCCGCTATTGGGACTTTTTAAAATGGACAAAGCAATCCCGCCCATCGCCTCCACCAAAGTACAGAGATAGGCCCTTCTACTAGCAGCATACTCGTTCTAGCATTGAGGTAGAAGCAATTAGCCTCACCATCAGCCTCATTGAGTAAGAGCTCCCCCAGAGGGATGGGGAGCCCATCAGACTCTAATAACCTGTAATATAAACGTCGGTCAGGTTTGGAACAGACACCTCAGACCCGCCTGGGATCTGAAGAGTACTATTCATATAATTTCTTCGTAATAAACCTATTTCTCTTATCTACTTGCCTTGAATCATCTGTGGTTACTAAACTCACCAAATTTTGAAAGGCCATTTTCCTCGCCATCGAATATTTTCAGCTTGTTCGATTTAATCAAAACAACGTTTCAGTCACCTTCCTCAAGCTGCAAATCAACTTGATTAACGGTTTTCCAGTTAGAGTGTTTCAGTTGAGTAGCCCAAATACATTACTTGTCAAAGAGTTTTGTCCTTTCTTTCTACTTCTGTAACCACTCAAACAGAATGTGCTGTTGAACAATTGTCTAAAGTTGGTTTGGGAAACAGAAATCTGTGCATAGCATCAACTCTACAAAATCCATTAGGCTGTTTAATTTGAGGGGGGGGGGGGGGGGGCGCGGATGCTGGGGTAGGTATACTTCGGGTGTGGCGTCCAATGCACTTCCAGGACTCAGTTTTCCACATATTTATTTTTGAATACCTAGGCCTTCACTGGAAATTTTCCAATCTCAGGCATGGTTTTCCATTGTTAGTGAGTCATATTTTGAGCCTGAACTATGTTCTTTCAGATTTCAGTAAAACCAATTCTTTCAACTGTTGGCATGAAGCATCCATTCACTTGTTTTACATTTCATACATTCTCATGTTAACGCCCACCTCTGAATTGACGTTGAACATGTCCTTTACATACTGGTCTATTTCTGACTTTGCCAGAATCTTTTCAACCTGTATTAATTCAAAGGACCTTACTTTCTTTTTAAAATATGTAAGTCTAATTTCATGTAGACATTTAGATCACGACTTAGCAGCGAACACCGACAAGTCTATTTATATGTTAAAATATCTCTAGACACTAGATCAAGAGATCACCTTATTCACAACTTCTGAAACACATTGCGTCTTGCAACTCTTGATAAGTTTTAAACAGCAGTATTCCCATTGTCTGCCTCTCAATGATTCTCAACATTTAAACAGGATTATTTTGCAGCCTCCATAGTTTGTTTTTAAAATCTGTAACTTTCACAGCAATGTCTCTGTGATTAATTTTATAAATATTAATAAGACCCAAGAGGTTCATCTAATAGGGAAAGACTATTAGCCCACATAGCGTGCAGTCATTAACTCAGACATCACTACCTCAGGCACCATAAAAGTAAAATGACCTCAATAGCATCTTCAATGATAATGGAAATAATCAGCATATATTTTATCAAGGATAGAGAGGCAGCCGTATTTTTTGAACTTACAATTGTTAGGTTTATATGCACATTCGCATAAATTCATGAACGTTTTTGCAAGAATCTGTACTTTTACTGCACAATAACAGGGCCACAAAATTTGTCTCCAGGCTGCCTGTGCGATGGAGATCCCAAACGCAAAAATGTGGAGCAGATCACTTCTGGGTGTAGCCAACGATGCGAGTCCTGTCTGTGAAGATGCAAGTGCAGGCATGTGGTATAGGTGTTTGAAGTGGATGCTTATGATGTCAGAGAACATCATAGGCGTGATTCTCCACTGGCTGCCACCAAAATTGCGAAACGTGATTGGGTGGAGAATAGGTTCCGATGCCAAAATGCGGAGGGTGCCGATTTGACGCCAAATCGTAAATCCCCTTCACCGCGACAGCGGCGTCAGTGCGGTCCAGAACACACAGTAGACACCGTTTGCATGTCATCAGCGGGCCTGACCCGGTATTCTCCGGGGCCATCATGATTCTTCGCTTCCGATGGGCTGAGTTCCCGACGGCACGGTTCACTTCTACTTTTAATAATCGTGAAACCGACATCGTGGCTGATGAGGGAGAGAGAGAGGGGGATAGGACACAAAGAAGTGCTTCTGTGGGCTGCCGGGACGGACACCGGCCGGCATGGCTGGAATGCAGGGGGTCAGGGGTCCGGGAGTGGGGGGGAATGTTACAATGCTGCTGACATTCACTAAGGGAGACTAGATGGTTGCAGGGTGACCTGAGCAGTTCTGAATCTTGAAGGACTGTTTTCAGGGTTCACCAGCTTGGTATAGGTGCAGGTGTCCGGTTTGCTGGCTGACCGACAACAGCAAGGACACTGGTAGGACCACAAATTCTATTATCCTGGGAGAGGACAGCAGGTTGGTGTGCCACAGAGCCATTGTGGCTCTCAAGATGGCGCCTCAGAAATCCTAGTAATGTGTTCGTTGAACCACTGAGTGCCTACATGTCCCATCAAGCACTCGTATCTGCAGCTATGATGAAAGCAGCCTGAGTCTGCATGGCAGCAGGCTGGGCTTCCATGGCAACAAACTTGGATGTCATGACCTCCGTCTGAGCTTCCACTGCAGTATGCAGACATTGGTGGCTTCTACTTGTGCTGCAATAGAAGCTGAGACATTGGACATTTGATGTTGAATCATAGCTGGGTCCAAAAGTATGTTGATAGAGTCGGACGCCACACATGCTGAAAAGGATAGACTCCAAGTTATATGAAAGCCCCTTTGCCAGTAGGAGCTGGAATTCTGCAATATTTCCTGACAGCGACAGCTGGCTCTGTAGCAGGCCTGCCAATGCATCAAAAATCTTGGTGTGCATGCTGATTAGTGATCCTGTGTATGTCACCCCACAAAACTCTTTGTTTGTGTCTTCTGCATACAAACACCTTCTGCAACTTCACCCTCCAACAAGATGGCACACAAACTATCCTTTACCCCTGACCAGACTGCAGTCCATGGTATCTAATGGCTCACTATATGGTGACCACAACTCAATAATACAGTCTAACATTTATGCAATGCCAGTATCTGAGCTTGTGGCAGCGTTTGACAGATCAAATAACGACACATCTTCCATGCTTAAAATCACAGGCCCAAAACACTCATTCCAGGTTAAGCAGCGTTTCACTTGCACCTCTTTCAATCTTTCAATCACTGCACCCTATGGGGTCTCCTCTATATCAGAGAGACCAAACACAGACTGGGTGATCACTTTGCTGAGTACCTTCGCACTGTGCGCATTCAGGACCCTGACCTTCCCGTTGCTTACCATTTTAACATGAGAGTCTGTTCCCATGCCCACATGTCTGTCCTTGGCCTGCTGCAGTGTTGCAGTGAAGCTCAACGCAAACCGGAGGAAAAACATCATCTTCCAGTTAGGCACACTACAGCCTTCCGGTCTCAATACTGAATTCAACAACTTCAGATGATTAGCTCTTCCCGACCTCGACCCATTTGTTTTCATCCCATTTCATTTTAAATGTCTTTTACCATTTCTTTCTCTCTTGTCTTCCTATGTATATATTTAACCCACCCATCTTATCCACCTTTCCTTACCCTTTCTCCCCTTTGCTCCCCCCTCCCCTTCCCCCCACATCTACATCTGTCACAGTTTACCCTCTGATGTTAGTTTCTCTGCTGTTTGGCCTTTCACACTTTTTGTTCACAAATGAAAAGTTCACTGAGTCAGGATCGAATAGAAATGGAAATTAAGATCATCAGGAAAATTATCAGTCAGATCAAATAAATTGTCTCGCTACATGACATCTGAAAGAGTAAAACAAGATCTGCACATTAAGGTGAATTACATTTATGGACAGGGTGCAGACATATCGAATAGCTGGAGAAAAGAAACTATTATATCAGACAGACTTATGGTAGAGGTGATAATAATCTTAAGGAAGGCACAAAAAAGCTGTTTGCTTTCTCGACATATCAGGGAGATGAAAGAAAGTGACACGGAAGCTATTACCACTATATGTGTTCTCAACAAGTGTCCAGCTATTAGCATTACTTTGATTATTCAGATATAATTTGATTGTTAAGTTTTTTTATCATTTGATTGAAGTTATATCCTTTGAATATCACAATACACTTTCAAGATAGAGATGGGAAATCAGATGGAGATTGCTCTTGCTCTTTCTTCATCCACTGTCGGCTGCTTGGGACCTTTCAGCAAGTCTATACTCTACTCGTTAATAATAATAATCTTTATTCGTGTCATGTGGTGAATTATATGCATCGTAATTCACACTGTATTGCCTTGCGTTGTATTGTATCCTTGTGGGCTCTGTATGAGAGCCGTTGCGCAGCTCTGCCCATAGGGGGAGATGAGGAGTTTGTACTGGGCTCCACCATTGGCTCCGCCCATGGCTCCGCCCATGGTTCCACTAACCAGAAGTATAAAGTACTGCAGCCGTAAGCCTGCTCTCAGTTCCTCTGGTCGCAGGCTGGCTTAGTTGTAAGACTATTAAAACCACAGTTTACTTCCAATCGTGTGTCTAGTGAATTGATGGTCACATCATGTCACAAGTAGGCTTACATTAACACTGCAATGAAGTTACAGTGTGTAGCACTGAGAAGGAAATCAGCACAGTATTGATGTCTGTGAATTCCTCACACAGGAATGTACTGCATAATTCAATCTTATCAAATGGACTTTCAGAATTGTGAAAGTTCCAAGCGGACAGAATGTCGGACTTTAAAACACTGGGACACTGCAATGCGAAATTTCAGAGAGTGTTAATTTTTGTAAAATTATTCCGTTTTTATAAAATTATCCAGGCTTCAGACAGAAGATTTTATCCTGATGCTCAAAAAGCTGTTAATGTAAAATCCGACAAGCTCTGTTGTGTTTGGAAGAGGAAAGGGATGAATACGGGCGCAAAGTAGACAAGACCCCACAAAGCAAAAACATGACACTGCCAAATCTAGAACTCCTTGGTTATCCAGGAGCTTATGGAATAAGATAAAGCAGAAAAATAAAGGTTATGACAGTCACAAAAAGCATAATACTGCAGAAAACCTAGAGGAGTATAGAAAGTACAAGGGAGAAGTAAAAAATGGAAATTATGAAGACAAAGAGAGGCTACAAAAAAATATTGGCAGGTAAAATTAAATATAAACCAAAGGCATTTTATCAGTATGTTAAGAACAAGAGAATAACAATGAAAAGGATAGGGCCTATCAGCGATGTACAAATACGTTCATGTGGGCGGAGTTCTTATTGAGTACTTCAACTCTGTCTTCACTAAGGAGAGGAATTCTAGTTAAAGAGGAAGAGTGCGGAATATTATATATAATAAGCATGATGACAGAGGGAGGTCTGGGGGTCCAACATATTTGAAGGCGCATAAATCACCAGGGCCAGATAGCTTGTATCCCTGGCTGTTAAAGGAAGCCAGGGAGGAAATAACACATTCTCTGTGGATAATTTTCCAATTCTCACTAGATAGAGATGAGGTCCCAGAGGATTGGAGGTCTGAGAATGTTGAACCATTATTTACAAAGTGTGCAAGGGATCAGCCAGAAAATTATAGGCCTGTCAGTCTGACGTCAGTGGTGGGCAAATTATTGGAGTCAATTCTCGGAGACAAGGTAAACTATCACTTAGAAAGGCATGGATTGATCAGGGATAGTCAGTATGGTTTTGTTGGGAGAAGAGCATATCTTACCAACAATTGTTTTTTTTAGATGGTAACAAGGAGGATTGATGAGGTAGTTCAGTGGATATTGGCTACATGGATTCCCATAAGGGAATTTGACAAGGTCCCACATGGCAGATTTGTCAGAAAAGTGAGATTCCATGGGGTACAACGCAAGTTGGCAGGTTGAATCCAAACTTGTCTCAGCAAAAACAAAACAAAGAGCAATGGTCGATGGATTGCTTTTGAATAGAAAGTGGTTTCCAGTGGCATTGCAAAGGGCTCAGTGTTGGACCCTTGCAGTTTGTTGTGTGTATTGATGATTAGGATTTAAATGTGGGTGACATGATTGGGAAATTTGCAGATGACATTGGCTACGTGGTTGATAGTAATGAGGATAACTGTCGACTCCAGAATGATATGAATAGTTTGGTTGAGTAAGTGGAAAAGTGGCAAAACGAATTCAATCCAGGAAAGCGTGAGGTAGTGTATTTTGGGGCAAATAAAGCAACGTAATATTCAATAAACAGGAGGGGTAGAGGAAGTGAATGAGCTTGTAGTGCATGTCCACAGATCCATAAAGGTGGCAAGACAGGTGGACAAGGTAATAAAGAAAACATGTGGAATGTTGTGCTTCATTGGCAGTGGTGCCGAGTATAAAATCAGAGATGTAAGGCTAGAACTACGTAAAATGCTGGTTAGGCCACAGCTGGAATTTTGGGTACAGTTCTGATCATCGCATTACAGGAAGGACATAATTGCTTTGGGGAGAGTGCAGAGGAGATGTATAAGAATATTGCCAGGGCTTGAAAATTGCAGCTATGAGGGGAGTTGGGATAGGCTGGGCATGTTTTCCTTACAACAGAGGAGGCTGAGGAGTGATCTAATTGAGGTGTAGAAATTATGAGGGACAGAGTAAACAGGAATGACCTGTTTCCCCCAGGGGTCAATTACCAATTAAAGGTGATTGATAGAAGGATTAGACGGGGCGTGATGAAAAACCTTTTCACCCAGAAGGTGTTTGACATTTGGAATTCACTGCCAGAATTGATCGTTCAATCTAAAACTCTCAATTCATCTAAAAGGTACCTGGATCTGCATTTGAAGTGCTGTATTGGGAAGGCCATGGACAAGGGGCTGAGAAGTGGGGAAAATGAGCAGTTAGTTTTTTTTTACCATATTTTATCGCTGGCACAGACACGATTGCTAAATTACCTCTCTATGCTGTACCTTTTCCATAGTTCTATGGTTCTAATACCCAACTGCAAAGCAGGTTCAATTTCACCTTTGATTGCCTGCAGTCATCCTTATCCACATAGTGTCAGCATTTGTCGACAGAACCTTTTTCAATTCATCCCTTCACAGCGAGGTCAACATTGATCCTGTTTTTTGTGTATATATCTGGGTAATTTTCATTGCTGGCTATATGTTAATGTTGTAGCAGTACTGGAACAGTTTGGCTTGGGGTGTGTCCAGTTCTGGATGGCAAGACTTCAGAACTATTGACGGATTTTAAAAAATTAGTTCATGGGCTGTGGGTGTCGCAGGCTGGGCCAACATTTATTGTCCATCCCTAATTGCCCTTGAGGGACAGTTAAGAGTCAATCACTTTGTTGTGGATCTGGAATCACATTTAGGCCAGACCAGGTAAGGATGGCAGATTTCCTTCCCTAAAGGTCATGAGTGAACCAGATGGATTTTTACGACAATCGACATTGGTTTCATAGTCATTATTAGACTTTTAATTCCAGATTTTTATTGAATTCAAATTTCACCCTCTGCAGTGGTGGGATTGGAACCTGGATCCTCAGAGCTTTACGCTAGGTCTCTGCCTTACTAGTCCAGTGACAATACTACTATGTCACCGCCTCCCCAATAGCCCATAACCATTTTAATATTGAGTGCCGTCAGCCATTTCTTGATATAACATGGAGTGAATTGAATTGGCGACACGATTGCACAATGGTTAGCACTGTTGCTTCACAGCACCAGGGTCCCAGATTCGATTTCCGGCTTGGGTCAGTATCTTAGCGGAGTCTGCACGTTCTCCCTGTGTCTGCGTGGGTTTCCTCTGGGTGCTCTGGTTTCCTCCCACAAGTCCCGAAAGACATGCTTGTTAGGTGATTTGGACATTCTGAATTCTCCCTCCGTGTACCCAAACATGCGCCTGAGTGTGGCGGCTAGGGGATTTTCACAGTAACTTCATTGCAGTGTTAATGTAAGCCTACTAGTGACATTAATAAAGATTATTATTATTACTAATTGACTGAAGATTGGCATCTGTGTTGTTGGGGACCTCCAGTCGGCACTTCTGGCTGAAGATGGTTGCAAATCCTTCAGCTTGCTTTTTGCACTGATCTGCTGAGCTCCCCATCATTGAAGATGGGGATATTTGTGAAGCCTCCTACTTCAGTTTGTTGTTTAACTGTCCATCACCATTCATGACTGGATGTTGCAGAACTGCAGAGTTTAGATCTGACCCATTGGTTGTGGGATCGCTTAGCTGTTTATCACATACTGCTTTTACTGTTTTTCCTGTATACCACCTACTGCCGATTTCTCCCTGGTCTAGCCCATACTTCTAAATTTTTTCAGCAGTGCTGAACTCACTGGTGTGACCGGCACCTCAGAGATTGTGCCACCAGTTTGAAAGGATGCCTCGATCTCTAAGTGAACTTGTGGGTCTCTCATACACCCCCACTCATGCACACACATTATTATGGACATTACTTCACCTCCCCCGCAAGTGAGGACACCCTGTTCTGAGGTTGCTGAGGCCCCCCCCCCCCCCCCCCCCTGCTTTTCAGGCCTCCATAATCCCGCTCTTTTGACCTGTCCCCCTTTCAGGACTCCCAAATTTAAGGAGGCCCCATCACACCTATCCTTTACACCCCCCCCCCCCCCACACCCTTCATATCCACCCCTCATCCCCCCTTTCATGGGCATAGCTCCCCTCAGGCCCCGGCCTTAGGCAGTGTTGTACCCTTCACAGATGGCCACCTGCAAAGGACCATGGGAATTATGGCCAACCCAGTACTCAGACACACTCAGAGCTTGTGTGTGTATTTGCAACCCAGATAGCTAGACGTGATCAGAACCCCCACCTTGTTTGCGTTCTAATGGCCCATTTCCCCAGAACAGAAGGACTGTACTCAGGTAACCGATACAGATGCAGACTAACTGGCGCCAGAACAAAGATTTAGCCCAGGCCCAAAAGGCAGATGACACTCTTAAGCAAGCTTTAGACGGTAACTTCCCAGCCCCCTACGACAAATTCAAGGACTCACTAACGGTACAGGACGGTATAGTTTTGAAAAATGGATTTATGTGGTCCCCACCCAGGACAGAAACCAGATAATTTACCAGTTTCTTGATGGACACAGACATCAGGGGATAGACAATACCATTGCCCATTTAAGACCTTTGTGCTGTAAGCCCGATTTAAAAGCAGACATCGCGCATTATGTTGAGAATTGTTTAATCTGTGCACAGAACAATCCTGAAAGGTACTCCAAGAAAGGACAATTGAGACACACCCGACCTGTTAATGGCCCATGGACAAATTTACAGCTCGACCACATCGGTCCCCTCCCCCCCTGCAAAAATGGGTTTAAATATGTGTTGGTAGTAATCAACACCTTTACAAAATGGGTAGAAGCATTTCTGCCCTGGACGGACACAGCGAAAGCCACAGCTAAGATTTTGACCCAACAGATATTTACACGCTGGAGTCTTCCCCACAGCATTGAGTCAGACCAAGGTTCCCATTTCACCGGCAGAGTCATGCAAAATGTCCCAACGATTTTTGGAATCAGGCAAAAATTTCACATAGCGTATCACCCCCAACCCAGCGGCATTGTTGAACAAATGAATCACACCTTGAAAGCGACCATTAGAAAATGGTGCAACAGCATAACACCACATGGGACACAGTCCTCCCATTCGCCCTTATGTTTATCAGGAACACAGTATCTAGTTCCACAGGTTTCACCCCCCCCCCCCACTCTCATGACTGGACGGCCCATGAAAGGAACTGAATATTTATTAGGTCTTGATTTGGCAAGCCCCACAGTCACCACACTCACCCATGAAAAAGCAGTCCAACAAGTCACGGAAAATATTAAAGCAGCGCAGCTCACTGCAGCTGTCCAACTAGGCGATAGGAAAAAGCAGAGTAAGGCCTGTTTTGATAAAACAGTCCACGCCGGAGAGTATACAGTCGGTCAGCAAGTGATGGTTTCCCTGTACAATCCCAGTTCATTCCTCTCCCCTAAATTTGCAGGACCCTACTCCATTTCGGACAAAGTGAGCCCTCTGTGTACAAGATAATGTACCCCAATGCTAAAACTGGTTGGTTCCACATCAACCAGCTCAAAGTCAATGGAAGCCAATGTAGCCACTCCCACCACATCTCCCTGGCAATAGCAGACGATTCCGCCCCGCCCATCGACAACCTAGTCCAACCCTCCCCAGCCATGACAGCACGTCCACGCCCACAGACCCGACCTTGTCTCCGCCCACAAGTACGACTTTCTACCTTGTGCTTGATTCAGACGATATCACCATCCTCCCCGAATTGACCACAATCACTGACCACTGGTACAACCTCTCTGGCCCCAGTCACTCCATCCCCTGGAACCACGACCAGGACATGTTTTGCCCCTAATATACCCTTCCACAGCCAGAGCCACTGCCACCGCCAGACAACAGCAATTTGCTGCACCGCCCCTCATGACAAGCGAACCAATTTTTGGCACCGCAACAACTCTTGTAGATTGGTAAGACATGATGATTCGGATCCCATGCAGCCACGGCAGAAAAACAGCAGACATGAGTCTGGCAACAAGGAGATGGTGATGATTCCGAGTCTGACTCCCATTACGGTAACCCTTTTACAACGCTTTTCGACACAGAACCCTGAGGTGTCCAGATGATGAGAAAAGGAGCCGCATAAGAATTACGGTGTCCTATTTACTGATGGAGCCTACCCGCCTTCTTTCCTTCCTTCTTTCTTATTGCTACGTGGTTTTAATTAATGTAGGCCTGACACCCAATTTCTTGATACAGTCATAGTTACTCTTCCAACGCCATTTACTGACCAATGGCCG
Organism: Scyliorhinus canicula; assembly: GCF_902713615.1. Lineage (NCBI taxonomy): Eukaryota > Metazoa > Chordata > Chondrichthyes > Carcharhiniformes > Scyliorhinidae > Scyliorhinus > Scyliorhinus canicula. Next base: position 161,198,843 of record NC_052149.1, read on the forward strand.
TTAAAGGAACAATTGTTGGATCTCACATGTGTTACAAATTATTTCCGCTCATTTCGGTCACCCAGGCAGGGAGAAACAGCCCTAATCCCCGCCCTGCCTGAGGACCCCAAATGCATCTGGTCAGTTAAGCTCGGGTAGTGCAGCAACGGCACTGATCACCGCCCTACCCAGGAATCCCACCCATTCTTGCCCTGCATTCTACACTGTCCTTGGCAGGTCTTAGTTTTTCCTTCTCTGCTCTTATTGTGGTTTAAAGAATGCCCTTTGCCACAGTCTGTACACTCAACTCTTTACCTTCTGCCACTCTTTGGTCACTTCCCCATCTGCTGTTTACATGTTTGATACAGTTGGGTGCCACATATATGCTGTTATACGCGAACTACTTCTGGACCCTGGGATGAAGAAACTTTATAAAACCAGCCGCCCTAAAATTCGGCTGGTTAAGATAAGCTTCAACCTCCCATGGTTGTGATTTAAGGAAGACTGGTTGAATAAATTGTCCGCCCACTCCAAGCATGGACCACAAGCTGCGAGAGTCTCTGTACTTTAAAAATTTGCATTTCTTGTCTCTCCAAAAAGGTTATTTCAAAAAGAAATGGGGGAGTCACACATGGTGACGATTCTAATGGGTAATTGATGTTAAGGCGAGAAAGACAAACAAAACAAGATGTTAATGAACAATAATAACAGATATTGTACTTGCATCCCCAGGAATATATGAAGAATGAAGAACAGAAGACAGGATGAAGACAGCACTGATGATTTCCATTGTGATCATCGCTGGACTCCTACAACTGCGCACGTTACAAGCCTCTGTACCTACACCACACCAGCCCCGAACATGACCACACAACATGATACCGCTAGCCCAGACACCACATCACACAGAGAGATAACACTGATACCCCCACTTGGTGCGAAAACATTGTTAAATGGTATTCCCTTTCCTACACAGTAGAGGCCCTTCTGGTGATAGCGATTATCTGCAGTATCATCCAGACACTTAGACTCCGCAAATGGTGAAAAAGAACCTCTCGCTCCCCGATATATACACTCCGAGCCCCCTTCTTCGGAATTCACCCAACCCAACAAACAATGTAACCACCGATAAAAATAAAGATTGTGGGGCAGCACGGTGGCCTAGTGGTTAGCACAGCTGCCTCACGGCGCTGAGGTCCCAGGGTCGATCCCGGCTCTGTGTCACTGTCCGTGTGGAGTTTGCACATTCTCCCCGTGTCTGCGTGGGTTTCGCCCCCACAACCCAAAAATGTGCAGAGTAGGTGGATTGGCCACTCTAAATTGACCCTTAATTGGAAAAAATAATTGGGTACTCTAAATTTATAAAAAAAAACAAAAAAAAATAAAGATTGTGCACCTCTGTAACGTTGATAAGTTAAGTAGAAATGTGATGCTGCCGTTGGTTTAAAACTTTTGCATTGTACATAAGTTCCTTTTTATATTTGCCAGCAGCATGAGAGTAGCTTAGAAAGTGATAGTTAGATATTCCCTTGTGCGAATAAATTAAATGTGTAATAGTTGAATGTTTTATCGTGACCCCTTAGAGATTATGAATGTTTGATGTGTTAATAAAACTTAGGTAAATGCTCCAAAACATAGGACAGAGTAGTGTAGAACCTGGCCTTGACCAAGGGTAACTGGCACACCAAAGACGGATGAGGGATCAACAGTGTGATCCACCACGCTTCGCGTTCAGGATCAAGAGGATGGGATGTAGCCATCTCAGATGGCCACCTGCAAAGGACCATGGGAATTATGGCCAACCCAGGACTCAGACACACTCAGAGCTTGTGTGTGTATTTGCAACCCAGATAGCTGGACGCTGTCGAAAGCCCCAGCTCATTTGCATTCTAATGGCCCATTTCCCCAGAACAAAAGGGCTGTACTCAGGTAACCGATACAGATGCAGACTAACCGGCACCACTCCCTTAGCTAAGAAAGCCCAAACAGCCAAGGTCAATGACCGCTCAGGACATGCCCAACCATCAAGGCACCCACCCCTTTATTGGCCAAAATCGAAAACAGTGATTGAAGCCTGTCAAATTATTGGGTCCAAAGCTAAGGACCGCCCCAAAGAGCGTGAAATCCCAGAGGGATAAAAAGAGACACAGCCATGTGTTTGGACTCTCTTGACCCTGGCCTACGCCTAAAACCAAGTGTAGCATTATGACCAGAAGCCAAGTTCAAGACCAACGACCACTACCCAGCAGAAACAAAGCTACTTCATCTACCCAGCCATGCAAGATCCGAACAAAGGCCTTGTTCATCTGCAAAGAGCCGGTTGCCCTGAAGTTAAGTATAGGTTATTGTAGTTGTTAAGTGTAGTTTAACTTGTGGGTTTTTTTGCATGTCGAAGTAATCCTTGTGTGTAAATAAACTATCTTTGAACTTGAACTGACTAACTGGTTGTTTGGTCATTGATAGATATCCAGTAAAGCCTTGTGGTGGTATCATTTGATACCTGGCAACTCTAAAGAGTATCATTATTAATTGGCACCATTACTCCAGTGCCGATTGGCAACAGTGTCACCCTGGCACCCAGGCACTGGCACCCTGGCAATGCCACCTGGGCACTAAGATGCCCGGGTGCCAGAGGGAGAGCCAGAGTGCCATATTGCCTTGTTCTGGACCTCACAGGGGTCTCCAATGACCTGTGGGACCCTCTCAGGTACCATTATACCTGGCCATGTTTGGGTGGACCAGAGCTAAATTACACCCACTTGATATCTTGCTGGGGAGCCAGTTACTTCCCGGGGTTTGTTAGATTGGACTTACATAAAACATTGAAAATACATACAGTGCCGAAGGAGGCCATTTGGTCCATCGAGTCTACACCGACCCACTTAAGCCCTCACTTCCACCCTGTACCCCTGAGCAACAACCCTACTAACTTTTTTTGGACACTTAGGGCAATTTAGCATGGCCAATCCACCTAATATGCAAGTCTTTGTACTGTGGAAGGAAAACAGAGCACCGGGAGGAAACCCACGCAGACACGGGGAGAACGTGCAGACTCCGCACAGACAGTGACCCAGAAGAGAATTGAATGTGGGACCCTGATGCCTTGAAGCCACAGTGCTAACCACTATGCTACCATGCTGCCATTGCTAATGAGATGGAGATTAGTCTTAATTGGTGTCAATTGGTGCCTCGCCATGTTTGGGCAATATCTGGAACCCGCCACTGGGAACGGGCCAATTAGATCTCGCCTGGCGTGGATCCAGATTTTGGTCTATCCCGCTATTTAACCAGCCAATCTTTGTTTTATCTGCAAATTTCCCAATCGTGCTCCGCACATTTACGTGTAAATCGTTAAAAACACACAAACAATAAGGTCTCAACATTGAGCCCTGTGGAACGCCACTTGGATCAACTTTCCATTTGCAAGTGCAGCCATTGGCCATTACCCTTTATGTTACTAACAGGCCTGGGAGGGACCCAGAGCGGGATGCTAGTGATGGCCCAAGGTGTACAAGCATCGCTGGTCCTTTGAGCAGTTGAGGAACAGTGTGTACCGTAGGAGGCTCAATAAGGAGAGTGGGTGAACTAGCTTTGCCTTGGCTCACTTCCTGTTTCTAATAATCATTTTCTCCACATCTGCTCCTATGCCCCTTGACCGTTTGAGACACCACCGATGTAATCTACAACATTCTGCCAAGCAGAATATATAGTTCTCCTATCAAGAGAATACCCTGGATTTCCAAACAGACCTATGCTTCCTCATCACCTTCACAGCAGCAACCAGAAATGAAAATGTTCAATGTGATTACCTGGCCGGTTACTGCTCTGTGGCAATCAAGCAATCCTTTTAAATAACAACAGCGCTCTTTGGGACCTGCAGCTTCATATCATTTCCAACGCTCCATAAATATTGAACGCCCAGATCCAGTCCCAATTTGAACCAGGAGCTTCCTGTGAATAAAAGTATTAGAATCCAGATGGGTTGAAAAGATTCATGAAAGTTAACAAGATAATGTTTGATGGGAATACAATGAACATCAAAATTGATTTTTTGGGGAGGTTAACATTTTCTCACCTGCAACCCTATGCCATCTATTTAGGATTCCCAGCCAGACTGATTGAGATTTCTTAATTAGCTACAGTGTCATCCAAATGGGATCATCTGTGTTTCCTCTGATGGTGTCCTTCACATTGTGGCAGCCTCTGTCTCTTAAGATGATGGTTTACTCTGTGTTAGGCATTGCCAGGTGTGGCTCAGGAGCCCCACTCTGGCATGGCAGTCTCTGTCACATTTTCTGCAAATGAAGATAGGGAGCTGAGAGGATGCACGATTCACCAGCTGCTGATTTCATTGGGCCCTCTGATTGGCCAACTGAGCTTCTCATTTCTGTTCACCTCTTCTAATACCCCTTCAGTATCACCGCCATCTTTGATCGTCTCCTAGTTGACAGAGTCGATGCCCACAATCTTCATATCTCGCTTGCAGTCTCTCCATAACGGAAGAATGGACACCCTGGAGGTTTTGACCCAGTAGCCAGTTCACTGTACATTGTACACCTCTGCCATTGTTCATCTGATAAACATAGCAGAGGTGTTTGTGACCTTGACCTGTCAAGAGATGTCGAGAATAGGACTGAAATGGCAAAGGTCGAATGTGTTCAGTCTTTTCTCCTGTCTACAATAAGTTATCCAGACCTCAGCACTGAAGAGAAGTGGGCTAAGGATACAGGATTGATGAACTTGCCATTTTGTGTTCTCAGAGAGATTGTTGTTGTTCCACATTCTCTTACTAGGCTTGAACATAACAGCTTCAACTTTTGTGATGCATGTGTTGATTTCTGCATCAAGTGACAGATTACTAGTGATAGTAGAGCCTGAAGGTGGGAAGTTATCAACAACCTCCAGGGACACATTGTCAATGCGGATAGATGGTAATATAACATACTGGACCCGCAACATTTGCTTTCCTGATGCTGATGGTCAAACTAAACTCTTTACAATGTGAAATGAAATGAAAATCGCTTATTGTCACGAGTAGCCTTCAATGAAGTTACTGTGAAAAGCCCCTAGTCGCCACATTCCGGCGCCTGTCCGGGGAGGCTGGTACGGGAATCGAACCGTGCTGCTGGCCTGCTTGGTCTGCTTTAAAAGCCAGTGATTTAGCCTGGTGAGCTAAACCAGCCCCAATGTGCCAATGAACCAATGTGAGAGAGTCTATCCATTTGCTGCTTAAGGTATTCTTCAGTGTGGAATGCTAGTGCGGACATTGTCAGCGTAGAACTCTGATGAGGAGTTGTGCTCCTTCACATTGCCCAGTTGTGTTCAAGAAACTGTTCAAAAAGTTAATAAAGAGAAATGGAGTATGTAATGAACTCCAATTGGCTTTATTGGTTGGCCAATTGGAGTATGAGCTCCCTCAATGATAGCTCATTGAGGGGGCCCATATAATCACCTGTGTGGGCTTTGTGAGCCAGTCTTAAGTTGACTGGACTGCTAGCAGCACTGTTTGTATCTGCTCCTGTAATATCGTTATTGTAAATAAATATTGGTGTGGTGACGGAACTCCTGCCTCCCGTGGATTACTAGAGTACAAAACCTCAAATGAAGCCTGCCTTTATATTTGACATTTTCCACCCCACTTTCTTATCGATAAAGGGGGTCCACATGTTACTGGCTTCTGAACAGCATAAGAAAATAACAAACCATTGAATGAATAAAGTTTACTCAGCCAATCAAGTTAATTCAAGGAAGATCCTCTGTGGAAATTCAGTATTGAATGTCATAGAAATCACACATGTCAGGTTAAACATAAATGTTAAATTTTTTTTTAAGAACAAGACACGTATATATTTTGTTAATATACATGGTATTTTAATATATTTAGTCAATTCTTCAGCACTATCAGCAACGTTTACATTTTTTTAATTTTTGAGAGTCTGCTATTCTAGAAAAACATGGAAGTGTGAGTTACATTTTCCAATTGGTTATAGATATCACCAAAACTCAATTGCCACTTCGAAACCCAGGACAACTAAACACTATTGATGTGATGCTGAAGGTTAGCTTGATTGAGTTATTTTTAATCTACCTTGTCTGTTTGATGCCCCATGATCCACAATGTTAACTGTACGAGTCATTTAGACTCACTCAACTATCTCTCTTGAAACATATAGGCAATAAAAAAATTGTGTTGTCTCAGATTTATTGTAATTTGAGCCTGACAGTTGGGTTCATAGGAAAAATAAATCCCAAAACAACAAAAAATGAAGAAGCTGTTCAGAAACTCACTGCCAATGAACAAACACAGCTCCATCAGAGTTGACGCAAGTCCCTCTATCAAACTGAAAAGGAAGAGCACAAAGCTTGCAAATAAACAGACCCAAAATTCTACAGTCCTCCCCACCATGCGCACTGGTAATCCCAACCTTGTAAGGTGTGGAGGGTCCATCCACTCGGGTTAGTGTGTAAGTGGGGATGAGAATTCATATTGCCAGGAATATCTGCATTCCCAATCTTTCACTGGCCATGGTATCCCTGATAAGAAAAGGTATGCCAGGCTGCCAAGTGGTCATTGTGCGTCCCACCTAGTGGCTCTTGCTGTGATCACATAGTTGGACCTCCAGAGAACAAAAAGGTAAATATATATTTGAAATTATTTGAATGAAGGCCCCTTACAAAAAGGACATTGTTTATTTCCAGGATGAGTGGAGGACTGGCATCTCCGAGTTGGCCAGTTTTCCTGCACAGTTAAGGCATTTCAAGCAGGCACCGTGGGTGGACTCCTTGAAATACATATACCCAACAATGGTACTTAAATTGAGGGAAGACTTTTGTTAGGTCAGTGCCAGATAATGCAGGCCATGCATCTTGATAAGATGAGGTCACTACAGTTCTCAGGGGACATATTTTAATGGAGGAATGGTGTCTTAACATAATTGATTCAATCAACACCGAAGACATTTGTGCAACAGCTTTTAAACATGAGAGAATGGCTATTTGTTCAATCACTTTTACCTTCTGCTATGCAGCAGACATATAGTGATCATCCAAAAATGCATAGTGCAGTCATTGTCACCTAACCTTAGAATCATAGTATTTGCAGTGCGGAAAGAGGCCATACAGCCCATCGAGTCTGCACTGGCTGTTGGAAAGAGCACCCTACCCAAGCCCACACCACCCTATCCCCATAACCCAGTAACCCCACTCAACCAACACTAAGGGCAATTTTGGACACTAAGGGCAATTTATCATGGCCAATCCACCTAACCTGCACATCTTTGGACTGTGGGAGGAAACCAGAGTACCCGGAGGAAACCCACGCACACACGGGGAGAACGTGCAGACTCCGCACAGACAGTGACCCAGCCGGGAATCTTGCAGGGACAGTGCTGGGGTTGGGTTTATTCCTCAAGTAGCCTTTCTGAAATGTCATTTATTTCACCTCCTGAAGTCCCTGCGGATCACTATGGACTGGAATGGTTAATGTGAAGCAATCCAACTGAGCAATTGTCTCTATCATTTTTTGGGCTACATTTAGGATTGATTGTTGGAACTAAAGGCTTCCTACATTGCTAAAAGTTATTTCATTCAAATCTTCAACCTATAGTCTGGTCTCTTCTATTTTGATCTTCTACTGATTGAAAACTGAGAAAAAATGTCTCTGGGCGGAATTTTCCCATATTTATTCAGTGTCAGGCTCTGACTGAATACTGGTATGTAGCTTTCCAGCTGCACAACCTAGGTTTTCGATTTTCTGGCACTCTGAAAACAAATGAGAGGGCAGGGTTTGAGCCGACAGTCTGGCAGGGCAGTGCCTGATGAAGGTGGCTCCACAGCAATCGGGATACCATCTTTAAAGGACGACCCAATCGGCACAGAAAGTGAACGCCCCACCACACCCCACCCCCCGTCCCCCGCACACACACAGACATGGAGGACTTCCCTCACAAACTCCCCTCACGGCTCTCCTTCCCAGCCCCCAAGCTGTCTCCTGCTGTTATAACCTCCTGCTGGTTATTTTGACAGGCAGTAATCTCATTTTACAGGGGTCTCATAGATTGTGATATTGCCTTCACCCAAAGTCGATACAAGCGACACCTGCAACTCCAGCCCTATAATTTCTTGGCAACTATGATTCATGAACATATTCAAAGTCAAATGGGGCACATATCACAGTTCTTGGATTAAAACAGTTTAACCTTGTTGCTCCTGAATATTTTGCACATCATTCGGATCTGGGGAATACAAAAGCCATGAGGATCAGTCAAGCACAGATTTTAGAAAGTGTCAGTCATGCCTCAGAAACCTGAAAATTGCAGAAATGACAAGATCTGTGAATTTGAGTAATCCAAAAACTGTAATTTGCTGGAATTTTCAGAAATTCAGAATTTCATCAGGGAAACTACCATATGTCAGTCTTTTATGGAGTTTTAAATTTTGTGGAGTCAATGGTAAATTAGATATAGGATCAAAAAACCATTTTTTATTTTCTGATTATAAATTATAAGGGTTTCATTTGGGTTCAGTTAAAGTAGAATTACACTGGACTCTGTTTAAGCAGTTATGCATTAATAATGCAGAGAGATATACTTCTTAACATATAACATTTACTGATGATGCTAAGCTACATACAGTTACCTAAGGAATAAATGATGGACTTGAACATGGGTAAATATGCAGCTGAACACATTAGAAGAAAGAAGATGGCCAGCCATGGTCATAATGAATGGCGGAGCAGGCTCGAAGGGCCAAATGGCCTCCTCCTACCCATATAGTTTTTGTTTTGATGTGAGAGGAAATACAACACATCCAAGAACAATGAATAGGTTGAAGTTTGAATGGGAGAGTTATTGTGGAATATCAGTGTATCACTGACATTGCTAATAATTTCAGTTTGTTTTTTGACCTGCTTAAATTAATGCTTAAGCCACTTGAAAATAGCAATAAAAAATAAATGAAAATGCTGAAGGCCATGAAAATAATGCAAAAGGTATCTTTCTATATCCAAGGGCAGGAGAAAATCCAGTGAGCTGCTGAACATTGTAGGTTGATTGGGCATTAATTACAAGAAGGTGGGAAAGATATAAACATTGGCCCCAATAATACGTCTGAGGGGTGTCCGCTCAGGGCAGAGTTCGGGCAGTGGAGGCAGGGATGATGGGAAAGTGGGGAAAATGGAAGTGATTTTGGGTGTGAAGTCCAGAAGAAGTCTTGACAAATTGGTTTGTGCAATTAAAATAGGGTAATTTCATTAGGGGCAGCACTGTGGCACAGTGTTTCGCATTGCTGCCTCTCAGCGCCAGGTACCCAGATTCAATTCTGGCCCTGGGTTACTGTCTGTGTGGAGTTTTCACTTTCTCCCCGTGTCTGCGTGGGTTTCCTCCAGGCTCTCTGGTTTCCTCCCACAGTGTAAGGCAGGTTCGGTAGATTAGTCATGCTAAATTGCCCCTTGCTGTATAAAGATGTGCAGGTTAGGTGGGTTTAAGGGGATAGGGTGCGACATCTCTCACTATTTAGAATCATTATCATTGTCCTGGCAGTGCTGCATCGCTACATTGTGAATCGACCTTACAACCGCTGGCAGACAATTGAAAGGTAATAGGTTTTCAACGATGTTGGCATTAGCGGCATGACGATAAGGTGTGCCAAGAGGGGTATGGCCTTGGTACATTGGGGAGGCAAGGTCCTCACAATTATGGTGAGTATGCCACATGTGCCACATTCAGAAACTCGGAAACACGATTGGCACACTTGGGCTCTGAGGAGAAACTCATAGCTTGGAACCCCCGCCACATTACAGAGAGTGCATGGATTCTAGTACACATGATCCTTCCCTATATGTTTCAACATCACGTCTTCTACACTAGACCTTAATCTTTCCTGAAAGCAGGCGAGCTGGGAGTACAAATCAGCCTCAATCTTACACAGGCAACAAATAGCTTTTGCATAGCCTTGCAAAACATGTCAACCAGGAAACCTTACATGAAGAACGATCCATCACTGATGTTGGGAATATGCGAATGGACACACACTGTGGTGCAATCGAAGCAGACAACATGGACGAGAGGTACCAGATAGCATAATCTGTGACAAGTGGGGGGAGGAGCAATGGTGGTGTGCCTGTTTGACAGTGACACAAGGTAGATGTGAAATGTGTTACATTGTATTCACATTGGTGAACATTATAAGCATTGGGTTAACACTTGTGCCATCATCTTGCTCTAATATTTCTTAGATTTGCTAACCCCAGCACCACATCTTGGTGCTTCCCAACATCTACAGCGGATGTGGAGGCAGCCTGCTGACTGCTATGCCCTGTTGTTTATGATGACATCAGTGGGAATTCTCTGGTGGGCTGAGGATTGGAGGGTCCTGGACTGTTTTGGATGATCTACCATGGGGCAGGTGCACCCTCATCGGCCTGTGGAGCTGTAGCTGGCCACCGGGGGCCCAGTGGATTGGAAATTAGCAAACGTGACGTCACTGTTTAAAAAAGGAGGTAGGCAGAAAGCAGGAAATTATAGGCCAGTGAGCTTAACTTCGGTAGTAGGGAAGATGCTGGAATCTATCATCAAGGAAGAAATTGCGAGGTATCTGGATAGAAATTGTCCCATTGGGCAGACGCAGCATGGGTTCGTAAAGGGCAGGTCATGTCTAACTAATTTAGTGGAATTTTTTGAGGACATTACCAGTGCAGTAGATAACGGGGAGCCGATGGATGTGGTATATCTGGATTTCCAGAAAGCCTTTGACAAGGTGCCACACAAAAGGTTGCTGCATAAGATAAAGATGCATGGCATTAAGGGTAAAGTAGTAGCATGGATAGAGGATTGGTTAATTAATAGAAAGCAAAGAGTTGGGATTAATGGGTGTTTCTCTGGTTGGCAATCAGTAGCTAGTGGTGTCCCTCAGGGATCTGTGTTGGGCCCATAATTGTTCACAATTTACATTGTGATGATACATACAGATGATTTGGAGTTGGGGACCAAGGGCAATGTGTCCAAGTTTGCAGATGACACTAAGATGAGTGGTAAAGCGAAAAGTGCAGAGGATACTGGAAGTCTGCAGAGGGATTTGGATAGGTTAAGTGAATGGGCTAGAGTCTGGCAGATGGAATACAATGTTGACAAATGTGAGGTTATCCATTTTGGTAGGAATAACAGCAAACGGGATTATTATTTAAACGATAAAATATTAAAGCATGCCGCTGTTCAGAGAGACTTGGGTGTGCTAGTGCATGAGTCACAGAAGGTTGGTTTACAAGTGCAACAGGTGATTAAGAAGGCAAATGGAATTTTGTCCTTCATTGCTAGAGGGATGGAGTTTAAGACTAGGGAGGTTATGTTGCAATTGTATAAGGTGTTAGTGAGGCCACACCTGGAGTATTGTGTTCAGTTTTGGTCTCCTTACTTGAGAAAGGACGTACTGGCGCTGGAGGGTGTGCAGAGGAGATTCACTAGGTTAATCCCAGAGCTGAAGGGATTGGATTATGAGGAGAGGTTGAGTAGACTGGGACTGTACTCATTGGAATTTAGAAGGATGAGGGGGGATCTTATAGAAACATTTAAAATTATGAAGGGAATAGATAGGATAGATGCGGGCAGGTTGTTTCCACTGGCGGGTGACAGCAGAACTAGGGGACATAGCCTCAAAATAAGGGGAAGTAGATTTAGGACTGAGTTTAGGAGGAACTTCTTCACCCAAAGGGTTGTGAATCTATGGAATTCCTTGCCCAGTGAAGCAGTTGAGTTTCCTTCATTACATGTTTTTAAGGTAAAGATAGATAGTTTTTTGAAGAATAAAGGGATAAAGGGTTATGGTGTTCGGGCCGGAAAGTGGAGCTGAGTCCACAAAAGATCAGCCATGATCTAATTGAATGGCGGAGCAGGCTCGAGGGGCCAGATGGCCTACTCCTGCTCCTAGTACTTATGTTCTTATGTTCTTATGTTCTTAATTCCATTTACCTGTCTCTTCCCCATATTCCGTTCTGCCCTTATCTAACAAAAACATCTATTGAACTCGATCTTGCAAGTTCCAGTTGACCCAGCATCCACAGTCTTTTGGTGAAAATTCCAGATTTCTTCTCCACTTCATGAGAGGAACTGCTTCCCGGTGTCAGGTCCTCATTCTGCATTTGTTATAGTCTGCTTCTTCACAATATCTTCCACAAGCAGAACATTTCAAAGCCAAATTTCTTTCCATTATTTTCCCACCTTTAATGCCACTGACTCAGCACCAGAAAGGATGAATGGGACAAGGTAACATTAATAACATCTTTTTTACAGCAAACATTGTCATTTTAAATTCCAGATTGTAAGCAGCAAATGCAATTGTCCTGATGCAATTGAAATTCTCTGCTTGTTATCTGCTTGGTCAAATTAGTAAGGCAAAGTTGTACATGGCTCTTACAATGAACAGGCTTAATGGGAATGATGGACTTCTAGGGCGCAATTCTCCAACCCTCCAGCCGGAATTGTGCCCAGCGGGGAGCGGAGAATAGCCGCTCACGCCGGAAATCCGATGCGACGGCTCTTCCGCAGACCCGCGCCGTTGGAACAGGCTCCCGCGGCGATTCTCCGCGATCGACCGACCGAAATCCTACGGGCATGGTTTACATCTGGTACCACCCGGCGGGTGCTTGGACCCCCGACCGTGGTGGCAGCCTGGTGGGGGACGGGGGGAATCTGACTCTGGTGGGGGGGCCTCAGCGGTGGCCAGGCCCGTGATCGGGGGGACAGCAGCCAGAGCCGCGGGACGCTTGCTAGGGGCCTGCTACCCCCTGGAAAATGGAGAATCACCCCGGACCTTCGAGGAAAAAGTCCAGAGTGATTCTCGCCCGTTTTCTGGCGGGCGTGGGGACTTAGTCCCAAAAAGGGAGAATCCCGCCCCCCCCCCCCATGTTTATTTCATTTTGGTACGAGTCCTCATCACTTCCAGGTTTGAAAGTCTAATATTGCAAAGCTTAAAAATATGATTTAGCTTGTAACCAGTTTGAGGTGAACCTTCAGCCAGAATTTTACATTCAGGGGTTGAGCGTGTGCTGGACTCGACCAAATGCAAAATATCGTCAAATGATGCTGGGTGTGCTTCCCGACATCATTGTGCATGCAAGCACACGTGAATCAGACGTGTACCTGCCTACAGCTAAAGAGCCAATTAGAGGCCATTTACAAACCAAAACACAGCGATTTTACTCTGCCCATGTGATTTTCAGCTCATTGACGATGAAGGCAAGCATGCCATATGTCTTCTTGACGACCTCCACCTGCGTTGCCACTTTCAGTGACCTGTGTACCTGGACACCCAGACCTCTCTGCCTATCAATACTCTTAAGGGTTCTGCCATTTACTGTCTATTTCCCATCTGTATTAGACCTTCCAAAATGCATGACCTCACATTTGTCCAGATTAAACTCCATTTGCCATCTCTTCACCCAAGTCTCCAACCAATCGATATCCTGCTGTATTCTCTGACGGTCCTCATCGCTATCCACAATTCCACCAACCTTTGGTCACAGCCCTCCATTCAGAAATGCACCCTTCCACTGCTATCTTCTGTCTTCTATGACCAAGCCAGTTCTATATTCATCTTGCCAGCTCACCTCTGATCCCATGCAACTTCACCTTCTATACCAGTCTGCCATGAGGGACCTTGCCAAAGGCCCGACTGAAGTCCATGTAGACAACATCCACTGTCCTACCCTCATCAAACATCTTCATCACTCTCTCGAAAAACTCGTTCAAGTTAGAGAGACACATCCTCCCCATCACAAAACCATGTTGTCTCTCACTAATGCGTCCACTTATTTCCAAGTGGGAGTAAATCCTGTCTCATAGAATTTACAGTGCAGAAGGAGGCCATTCAGCCCATCGAGTCTGCACCAGCTCTTGGAAAGAGCACCCTACCCAAGGTCAACACCTCCACCCTATCCCCATAACCCAGTAACCCCACCCAACACTAAGGGCAATTTTGGACACTAAGGGCAATTTATCATGGCCAATCCACCTAATCCGCACATCTTTGGACTGCGGGAGGAAACCAGAGCACCCGGAGGAAACCCACGCACACACGGGGAGGATGTGCAGACTCCGCACAGACAATGACCCAAGCCGGAATTGAACCTGGGACCCTGGAACTGTGAAGCGATTAAAAGCCAATGTCAGGAGTGGGATGTCTCGAAGAATACTCTCCAATAATTTCCCGACCATTGATGTAAGGCTCACTAGCCTGTAATTACCTGGATTATCGTTGCTACCCTTTTTAAACAAAGGAACAACATTGTCTATTCTCCAATCCCCTGTAGCCAATGAGGATACAAAGATTCTCTCAAGGCCCCAACAATTTCCTCCCTTGCCTCTCTCAATATTCTGGAGTATATCCCATAAGGCCCTGGGACTTGTCTAGCTTAATGTTTTTCAAGACCAACAATTCTTCCTCCTTTTTAATCTCAATATGACCCAAACTATCTACACTCCCTTCCCCAGACTCATCATCCAACAAGTCCTTCTCTTTGGTGAATACTGACGCAAAGTACTCATTTAATACCTCGCACATTTCCTCTGGCTCCACGCATAGATTCCCTCCCCTGTCCTTGAGGTGAACCCTCTCCCTGGTTATCCTCTTGCTCTTTATATATGTATAAAAAGCCGTGAGATTTTCCTTAATCCTGCTTGCCATTGACTTTTCGTGATCCCTTTTAGCCATCCTGACTCCTTGCTTAAGTTTCTTTCTACTTTCCTTGTACTCCACACTTGCTTTGTGCTTTCCCAGTCTCCTAGCCTTGATTAATGCTTCTTTTTTCATTTTGACTAGGCTCACAAAGTCTCTCGTTATCTTAAGGTTCCCGAAACTTGCCGTACTTATCCATCATCCTTACAGGAATGTGCCGGTCCAGAATTCCTATCAACCTACACTTGAAAGCCTCCCACATGCCAGATGTTGATTTGCCCTCAAACATCTGCACCCAATCTGTATTTTTCAGGTCCTGCCTAATATTGTTGCAATTAGCCTTCCCCCAGTTTAGCACCTTCACCTTAGGACTGCACTTTTCTTTATCCATCAATTCCTTAAAGCTTACTGAATTGTGGTCAGTGTTCCTGAACTGCTCCCCTACTGTAATGTCGACCACCTGGCTGGGCTCATTCCCCAATACCAGGTCCAGTACGGCCCCTTCACTAGTTGGGCTATCTATATACTGTTTCAAGAAACCCTCTTGAATGCTCCCAGAACTAAGCGAGTCCCAGTCAATATAGGGGAAGTTAAAATCACCCACCACAGCAACCCTGTTACTTTTACACCATGCCAAAATCTGCCTACATAGATGTTCCTCTATCTCCCACTGGCTGTTGGGAGGCCTATAGTAAACTTCTTAATCCTGAGCTCTACCCATATTGCCTCGCAGTATGAACCCTCCGAGGTGTCCTCCTGCAGTACAGCTGTGATATTCTCCTTAACCAGTAGTGCAACTCCCCCATCCCTTTCACATCCCCCTCTATCCCACCTGAAACATATGTATCCTAGAATGTTAAGCTGCCAATCCTGTCCTTCCCTTACCCAAGTCTCTGTAATGACAACAACAGCATAGTTTTAAGTACTAATCCAAGCTTTAGGTTCATCTGCCTTACCTGTTACACTTCTTGTATTTGTAGCCACCTGGGGTGACCACTGCCCAAACACAAAATGGAAGATTGCAAGGAATGCAGGGAAAATGGACATGTTGTAAAAAGCAAGCAGCTTGCAAAGCGCTTGTATATTTGGACTGCTGCAGAAACCAGTTTTGGCTGTTGCCGAAACCAGACAACACTATGAAAAGAAACAAGTTAACATATTAATGAGGCGATACCGGGCGATCCCCAGGCACAATAGAAACAAGTTAACACTAATCGATACATTCAATGGAAGGCCAGACTTTTTGGCGCCAAAGAAGCCCAAAACAATAAGTCCCAAAAACCACCCCAGTGATCGAGATACTGCCCCGTTATTGGGGAATTCAAATCAATCGATTAGGAAGAGACCCAATCGATTGCGAGAGTATAGAGGCTATAGAGTATATAGTCTGCCCAGGTGGGTGCAAGACCCTGAGAGGAGTATAAGACAGAGACCCCGACCCAGCTTGCTCTCTCTGCCAGCCTCTCCTTGACCAGCCAGCCCTCCCAGCAGAACACCGTTGCAGAAGAAGAACCTTGAGGAGGAGAGGTCTGGACAGAAGCCGCCAACAAGTAAGTCACAATGCATGCTATGAGAGTAGACACTCCTGACCCCCTTTAGTCCATAACTACTGGAAGCCTGCGGACCCAGGACAAAGCTAGAAGCCGTTGTTCCCTGATCCGGCAGTCCCCTTGTCCAGTTAAGTATTTGGCCTATTAGCGGTAGGATTAGCCTAGTCTTATAGTTTATATGCATGATTAGTAGATTACGGTAATATAATAAACGTGTCTTGTTTGAACTTACTAATTGGTGTATGGTTTTATTGCTTTGAACTTGACCTTGAAACTTGTGGCGGTATCTTAACGATACCTGGCGACTCCAAAGCTAAGTAACGAAACAGAGCCAAATTGAGTGTTAAGCACACTCACCCAGAACGAGCAACATATTGAAACAAATGCCCTTCAGTCCACCAGACCTTCTTTGATCAGCATCCTGACCCTGCCTGCTCTTCCTCTGAGTCTTACTGTCTCTCTCATTCCCCTTCAGTTAATTCACCTTTGCTTTGGTTCCCGCCCCCTGCCAAACTACCCATGTGACACTAGCAAACCTCCCGGCCAGAATATTTATGCCCCTCCGGTTTAGGTGCAACCCGTCCTTCTTGTATAGGTCCCATCTGCCCCGGAAGAGATCCCAATGGTCCAGATATCTGAATCTCTCCCTCCTACACTAGCTGTTTAGCCATGTGTTGAGCTGTACTAGCTTCCTACTTCTAGCCTCACTAGCAAGTGCCGAGGGAGTAATCCTGAGAATACAACCCTCAAGGTCCTGCTTTTTAACTTTTTACCTAACTCCCTGAAGTGCTGCTGCAGGATCTCGTTACTCTTCCTACCTATGTCGTTAGTACCAATATGCGCCACAGTTCACCCTCTCCCTTCAGAATGCTTTCTGCCCATTCAGAGACATTCTGGACCCAGGCACCAGAGGGGAACATACTATCTTGAAGTCTCTTTCACATCCACAGAAGTGCCTATCTGTACCCCTAACTATAGAGTCCCCTATAACTATTCCTCGTGCTCTTTCATAGAATCATAGAATTTACATCCAAAGATGTGCGGGATAGGTGGATTGGCCATGCTAAATTGCCTATAGTGTCCTAAAAAGTAAGGTTAGGGGGGGGGGGGGGGGGGGGGGGGGGGGTTGTTGGGTTACGGGTATAGGGTGGATATGTGAGTTTGAGTAGGGTGATGATTGCTCGGCACAACATCGAGGGCCGAAGGGCCTGTTCTGTGCTGTACTGTTCTATGTTCTAGAAGAAGGCCATTCAGCCCATCGAGTCTGCACCGGCCCTTCAAAAGAGTGACCCCACTTAAGCCCCACGCTTCCACCCTATCCCCTTTAACCCCGTGACCCAGTATAACCTTTGTGGACACTAAGGGCAATTTAGAATGGCCAATTTACGTAACCTGCACATCTTTGGACTATGGGAGGAAACCGGAGGAAACCCACACACACACAGGGAGAATGTGCAGACTCCACACAGGCAGTGACCCAAGCCGGGAATCAAACGTTAGCAACTGTGCTAACCACTATGCTACCATGCTTCCCTCTTTGTCCCTCCCTGCTTAACAACAGAGCTAGCCTTGGTGCCACTGCTCTGCTCTGGCTGCTGCTGCTGTTATCCCCTGATAGGCCATCCCCCCAACAGGCCCCCAGAGCAGCAGCACTTTTCCTGTCATTGTGAGTTTGTTGCTGTATGAGTAGAGAATTGTCCTAGATTTGCCTTGAATGTCATTAGCATTCAATCCTGCCTTTCAGCATTTCAGGACCTCGGGCACGATTCAGCCACTATGTTGTGTCCAGTGGGGAGCTGCGTGTGGTGGCTGATCCGCGGGCAAAGTCTAAATCGAGTTTCGCGCCAGAGCTGAGACAATCACAAACTCATTTAAATGATATTTAAATAAGCCATTAGGCTCACTTAAATATACTGATGGTGCATTTACCCGTTGTCCATGAGTCACTGGCCACACCAATTAGTACTGGTCTCCACAGCGGAGACAAATCGTGATGGCCACTCGGCATCTCAGAGGCATAAATTGGAGCCTCCTGGGTGATTGGGGACAGAGCAGGGCACTCTCCCGGCACTCTCCCTGACATGCGGGCATTCTGGCAGTGCCAACCAGGCACTGTCAGGGTGCCCAATTGGCACTGCTGGGGTAGTTCCTGGGTATCAAGCTGGCAGTGCTTGGGTGTCAGGTTGACTCTGCGAAGGGCTGGAGCCTGAGGGGGGCCATGCCCATGAAAGGGATATTGAGGCAAGTATCAAGGATAGTGGAGTGAAGGGGATAAGCAGAAGACCCTCTGGCAGGGTACCGCCAGAGTAGTCCAGATTTGGGAATGGTATTTTCAGCAGCCCAATGCTCTGCTCAATGGCAGCACAGATGGTTTCTGCCTCAGTCTCAGACCACTGCACCGGCCACATCAGCCATAAGCAGGTGTCCTCCTCCTCCGAGTGGTGCCGTGTCCGCAAGGACATGACACAGGTGCCAACTGAACCCGATTGAGGTCTGCGGCATATGCTGTCCATCTGCTCATGGAAGGACCAATGACGCTTGTACACCTTGGGCCATCACAGGCCTCCCCGTCTGGCCCCCTCTTCAGCATGGCAGAGCGGGTATTCAGGGTCTGCAGCAGACCCCTGCACAGGTGATGCCACCTCCAGCCTGTGATGGCCTTGCTGCGGCATCAGCCCGCCATGGCTTCCACAAGCACAGAGAGGGCTGCTCCCTGCGACCCACACCAGCAAATATATTTGTCTCTGGGAGGAATTGGAGAAAAGGAGAGACCAACAATCAGTTAGGCCTTCTATTCAGGGATCCTAAAATCCCTCAGGCCTCCCCCACCTTTACCATGATTGTCCTGCCTTCTCTCAGAGTGTCATCCAGTGAACCAGTTGTGCTGGAAAATCTTGCCCTGCACCCTCAACCCTGGCTACATCAGGACCCCCAGACCCCAGACCTCTGCCGGCAACATTCGGGAGGTTGTGATCAGCTGCCCTCCATTCATCTAAACATTTACCCTTTGGCCATGAGAAGACCCACAGTGGTGAAGCCCTGCTCTTTTCTGTTTGATTGTTGGCGTTTGTCTCTATGGTGCTGATTCTCCCAGAGTTGAGGCACATTGTTCAGACATCAAAGGTTGCTGGACATGCAATTCACTAATCATTCTCTGAGACATGGCAGACATTTGAGAGTTCACAAGTGTGAAATGCTGTCACAACTAACAAGGCTAATTCCCCTTTTAAAATAGCCTTCAGCAGCGAAGCTAGAGGCTGCTCACAGTCCAAGGAGGTGAAATTAAATTCAGGATAGAAGTCGCAAGCTGTCATGGAAGAGTTTGGTAGGGCAGATAAGCTGCAGCTGTGGTTTCCCATTATGAGCCTCCACAACATTTAAAGATGGCTTCAAAGCCTCACAGATGCAAGCCCCTCACCTACCCGACCTCCAACATGGAACATTCCAGTTTCCCTACTTGAGAACCACCGCGTGTACTGTGGCAGCAACTCCGGTGCCCTTGCGGCCCTTGAGTTGTATGCCAGTAAATGGAAAGGGCTGACTCACCTCTTCACTTCCCCTTCGGCAGCCACTGTGCCAGTTACACGTTTTTGTGAAGGAGTACTAAACAACTCCCATTTGACTTCCCGCTGGGGAGTCAGGTAACTCCCGGGAGGCTGCTGCATTTGATTTCAGTCGCGTTAATGAGATTGAAATGATTGTAAATTAGGTTAAATGAGATTCTCGCCATTTTTAGGCAAGATCTGGAACTCGCACTGGGAACATGTCAGTGAATCGCAAAATGTTTTGTATCCAGTGTGACATCTTGATTTTGCTCCCTCCCGCTATTCATCCAGCGTGCCCAGATCGGCACCGTGCGCGTCGCGGGGCTTAATCGTGCCCTAAGTGTGGGTGAAAGCCAGTCTGGATTTCACGCAAAAAGCCAGTGGGAAACATCCCGCCAAATTTGCACAAAATTACACTTAGAACTTTTGTTAACAGAAAGGGCCACCTCTCAATGAATCTGCAGATTGTCTGTGACCACAGGACACAGACTCTCCAAGTTTGTGTCTGACACCCAGAGAGTTTGCACGATTCTTCCATGTTGCGGCTCTCCCAGATGCCAAGACTTTTCATGGCTCTGGCATGATTTGATGGATGGCTCCTGGGTGACAAGGGCTATATATTAAAGAGGTGGTTGATGACCCCATGCTATCACTCAAAAACAGAGGCTGAGGAGTGATACAACAGGAGTCATCCCTTCACAAGGGCGGTGGTGGAGAGGACCATCGGCTGCTCAAGATGCGCTTCAGATGCATGGACAGATGAACGAGAGCAATGCAGTCTCCTCCAGAGCATGGCTCCCTCATAGACGTGGGATGCTGTACCCTACACAACCTGGCTCTGGCAAGAGAGGACCACACGATATGGAAGATGATTCTAGTGAAGGGTCAGAGGAAGAGCCTGGGGACGCACAGGGTGAGGTCATTGAAATAGATCACAGGAATATGAGGGGTCAGGAACACCAGCGACACTTTGATCCTGTGACCCTTTAGCTAGGCAACCAAACAATCAATGCTTGCTCAAGCCAATGTTACTGTTTCCTTTGCGAACAATCATTAAATGAGAGCCCAACACAGAACGTCAGCACAAAATAATATCATGCAGTTACAAGCCTGCACTTTATCTGGCACCTATTCAAAGCATCCAGCCAAATCAGCAAATTAAAGTAAAATAAATGTTTATGTTACTTCACATGAACAGAAAAAAAACATACAAATTTGCCAACACTCACACAAACTAACTTCAAAATTATGAACACAAATAATGTCACCTGTGATACGCCCCTGTTGTGCACAACGTGTTTTCAACTTATGTCTGTGGGTGCTGCATCCAGGTGTTCACCCCCTACCCCCCCCCCCCCACCTACTCCCGCACCCCCCCCCCCCCCCCCCCCCCCCCTCCCTCGCTGGCAGCAGCATTAGAGGCACCCTGCTGACTTTGCTCTCCTGATGGCCATGATGAATGTGGCTGTTGTTCGCTGGCCACCAGAGGCTGAGTGTGTTCTGCATGGGAGGATTCATCCAGCCCCATTACTGGGAACTCCTCGGTTGTCACAGAAACATCAGGTGCAATAGCCACTGGCAGAGGAGTGGAGGAGCTGGTCCCCTCATGTGGAGCATCCTGAAAGGAACCCAGAGAGACAACAAACAGTTCATCCGACAGCGTAAGGTGTGTTTGCACCTCCCTGCTCACCACTGATGGACAGGCACCTAGCAGAGAGACAAGGTGCCTCATCCATCTCTCATACTGGCACTGACCTCCTGTTGGATGCCTGATTCTGTTCCTGAAGCTGCACCTCCATGAGAGTTGCTGTTCTCTCAAAGGACGAGGCTATATGCTCAGTGCTCAGTGTCAACTCCGCATGGGCCCCTCAATAACAGAAACCATGGCACACAGGCCCTCAGGGTCTCCACCAGATCTCCTCAGGCATCCTGCCGGACATTCAACATCCGCAGTCTTATGGACAACTCCAGAAGCTCATAAGACCATAAAACATAGGAGCAGAATTAGGCCACTCGGCCCATTGAGTCTGCTCCGCCATTCAATCATGGCTGATATTTTTCTCATCACCATTCTCCTGCCTTATCCCCATAATCTGCCTCAGACTCAGCATGATCCTGGTCTTTACTTGTGCTCCCACTGTTGGCACCCTGAAACCTATCTGCCTCTGCCAGCTCCCTACAAGTATGTGATATCCCCTCATCAATGTGCAGTTCCCATGGAGTCATAGAAAGATTCATTAGCTCTCCGTCTCCCTGAAGGTCCATTCCAGACCTAACCCCTCGGCCCCCACATCCTCCAACCCACCCAATAGGGCGTTAAGTGGGTCATGTCACTGTTGCACACCTCACACTGCAATGCACTAATGTCCAGTCACGCTGCCATCCCAGCATTGTCAGGGAAGACTTCAGAGCCGGTTGGCATACACACTCTTAGACCCTTGAGCTTTCTGAGGAATGGTCACCTGACTACACGTCTCCAAAATCTTCCATGCCATCTCTGCCCTTACCCTTGCCGACCGCAGAAGGCCATTGAACCTTCTGTGGCACTGAAGCCACATGCGTGACACAATGTCATAGAAACATAAAAACATAGAAAATAAGAGCAGCAGGACACCATTTGGCCCTTTGAGCCTGCTCGGCCATTCAGTACAATCATGGCTGATCTTCCAACTCAATAGCCTAATCTCACTTTCCACGCCCCACCCCCCAACCCCCAATATTCTTTGATGCCCTTCACTCCAAGTACTATATCTAACTGCTTCTTTAAAACATGCATTGTTTTCACCTCAACTATTTTCTGTGGTAACAAATTCCACAGGCTCACCACTCTCTGGGTGAAGAAATCCCTCCACATCTCTGTTCTAAATGGTCTACACCACATCCTCAGACTGTGACCCCTGGTTTATTTGACACACCCACCATCGGGAACACCCAACCTCAAGCTATCCTGTCTAGTAATGTTAGAATTTTATTGGTTTCTATGAGATCTCCCCTCATTCTTCTGAACTCCAGCAAATATAATCCAAACCAATTCAGTCTCTCCTCATACCTGAGTCCTGCCATCCCAGGAATCAGTCTGGTAAACCTTTGCTCTAGAGCAAAAACATCCTTCCTCTGTACTCAAATCCTCTCACTATGAAGGATAGCAAATAATTTATCTCCTTTTCCACCTGCTGTACCTGCATGCTTATCTTCAGTGACTGGTGTATGAGGACACCCAGGTCTCGTTGCACATTCCCCTCTCCTAATTTATGGCTATTCAAATAATACTTTGCCTTCCGTTTTTACTACCAAAGTTGAAAGTCTCACATTTATCCAAATTATACTGTATCTGCCATTCATTTGCCCAATCGCTCACTTGTCCAAATCACGCTGAGGGATCTCTGTATCCTCGGCTTTCCCTTTCTCAATCAATCCCTTGGTCCTTCTTTGCCAAATTCTAAAGTGCTCCCAATCATCAGACCTGTTGTTTTTCTTGTCCAATTTGTATGCTTCTTCCTTGGATCAAACGCTATCTCTAATTTCCCTTGTACGCTATATGATCGGCCACCTTTCCCATTTTGCTTGGCTCCTCAACGTATTGGTCCAGAAAACCATCCTATATTCTCCAAGAATTCCTCCTCTGCGGTAACGTGGCTAATTTGATTTGTCCAACCTCTATGCAGATTTAAATCACCCATAAATACAGATGATCCTTTATCATATGCGCCTCTAATTTCCTGTATACCATTCCCAACTTCACCACAGCAGTTTGGGGGTCTATAAACGATGCCTACTAATATTTTTGCCCCTTAGTGTTTCTCAACTCTACCCATACAGATTCCCCATTGTCAGAGCAAATATCCTTCCTCATCAATGCGTTAATTTTCTATTTTACTAGCACTGCACTTCACTGCCTTTTCCTTTTGGGCTGTTCTTCCTGAATACTGAATACCTTGAGACATTCAGTTCCCATCCCTGATAACTCGACAGCCATGTCCCCGTAATCCTGATGATATTGTACCCGTTTACGTCTATTTGCTCAATTATTTCATCCACTTCATTGTGAATGCTCTGCCCATTAAGGCACAAAGCCTTCATGTTTGCCTTTTTAACATTACTTGTCTTACTTCCAGTATTTTTCACTGTGACCCTGTTTGAATCTGGCCTTTGGTTTCTCTGTCTATCACTTTTCTTATTCCCCTTTCCATCTTTTGTTTTTGTCCTGGTTTCCTCCTCCTCTGACCCGTTGCATAGATTCCCATCCCTCTGCCATCTTAGTTTAAACCCTCCCCAACCACTCTAACAAATACTACCCCTAGGATATCAGTCCTGGTCCACCCCAGGGTAATCCGTCCAGTTTGTACCAGTCCCAACTCCCAGAGAACTGGTCCCAATGCCCCAGAAATCTGAAACCTTCCCCCTCGCACCATCTCTTCAGCCATCTATTCATCCGATACATCCTATTTCTACTCTGACTAGCACATGGCATGGGTAGTAATCCTGAGACCACTACCTTTGAGGTCTGACTTCTCAACTTTCTTCCGAACTTGCTATATTCTGCTTTTAGGACCTCATCTTTCTTTATGCCCATCTCGTTGGTACGAATGAGCACCACGACCACTGGCTGTTCACCCTGCCCCTTCAGAATGTCCTGCAGCCAGTCTGAGACATCCTTAACCCTAGCACCAGGGATGCAACCATCCTGGAGTCTTGTTCGCGGCCACAGAAATGCCTAACTATTCCCCTTACAATTGAATCCCCTATAATCATTGCATTCCCACACTTCTCACTCCTCTCCTCTGCAGAAGAATCAGCACGTGGTGCAACAAATTTGGCTGCTGCTGCTTTCCCCTGAGAGGTCATTCCCCTCAACAGCGGTATATCTTTTTGCAGAGGAATGACCACAGGAAATTCCTGCACCGCCTGCCTAGTCTCTTATTCTGCCTGGCGGTCATCCGTTCCCTTCCTGCCTGCTGAGCCTGAGCCTGCGTTGCGACCACCTCTCTATACGTGCTACCGCGACAGTCTTCGCCTCGCGGATACTCCACAGTGTCCCCAACCGCCATACCAGCTCTGAAACCAGGGTTTCCAGGAACTGTATCTGGAGACACTTCCTGCATGCACTGGAAATGTTCCTGGCTTCTCAAATTGAGCAAGAGGATTAAACCAAGGCTTTGAGCTCATCTGCCATGACTTACTTCTTTAAAATAAACCTTTGGAAGATGCTTTACTTAGATTAAATCAAATTCTCTATGGCCCTTCTTTCCTTGGGCGGTATTCTCCCCTACCCGGCGGGCGGGGGTGGGGGGGGGGGGGGGGGGGGGGGGGTCCCGGCGTACCGGAGTGGCGCCAACCACTCTGGCGTTAGGCCTCCCCAAAGGTGCGGAATTCTCCTCACCTTTAAGGATGAGGCCCGTGCCGGAGGGGTTGACGCCCTGCTGAACGGCGCGAGCGGCCTTTGGCTCCACGCCGGCCGGCGCAAACGGCCTTTCCGCCCCGCCAGCTGGCGCGAACGGCTGGCCAAAAGGCCTTTGCCGGACGGCGTGAGGCCACGCACGCCGGAGCGTCAGCGGCCGCTGATGTCATCCCGGCGCATGCGCAGTAGGGGGGTCTCTTCCGCCTCCGGAAGAAAAAGAGTGCCCCCACGGCACTGGCCTGCCCGCCGATCGATGGGCCCCGATCGCGGGCCAGGCCACCGTGGGGGCACCCCCCTGGGTCCAATCGCCCCGTGCCCCCCCCACCAGGACCCCGGGGCCTGCTCACGCCGCCTGCTCCCGCCGACACCAGAGGTGGTTTAAACCACGGCGGCGGGAGAGGCCTGACAGCGGCGGGACTTCGGCCCATCACGGAGAATCGCCGCGGGGGAGCCGCCGACCGGCGCGGCATGATTCCCGCCCCCGCCGATTCCCGGGTGGTGGAGAATTCCGGCCATGGCGTGGGCAGGATTTACAAAGGCCCCGGGCGATTCCCCGACCCTGCGGGGGGTCGGAGAATTCCGCCCCTTGTCCTTGATGCTCCCAATTATAACCCTTACAGTTTATGAACCACAAAACATATTTTCAACTCCAAGTGATAAATGTTGTGCAGACTTAACCTTATACATTACTTACCAATCAGCTCTCCCCCTTGTAGC